>NC_136629.1:28714252-28934252 GCF_933228915.1 Telmatherina bonti | reverse complement strand
TATTCATGAATGAAAACGGACTAAAATGAGACATGAATCCACAATAAGGAAATGCACAGTCATACAAAACATTTACAAGTGGACAAATAGTCAGATAGAATCTGTTCTACACTGGTTGCCTTGTGGCTCTTTAAGGCTGATTTTAATCTTCTGAAGAATGAGGGAGTGTTTTACATGTCTATGCCCGGCGCCTATTGTTTCCTAATCAGTCAATGTATGGGGTTTCATTTCTTGTCAATAAAGAGTCTATAGTCAGTAGCTCATCTTTAAGGTATTCACAAGAACCTTGTTAAGGTGGAGAGGCAGATTTGATTGTTTCAAATGTTGGTAACCCATTTAAAAAAGGGCTTTCAGAAAAATAAACCATCAAGTCTGCAGTAGAAAGTATAGGAGTCAACCATCATTTTATTGACAGTTTATGTTAATGAATTCATTATTGAATGATGTAAAACCTGAACTGTCTTACTATGTACTTTTAGTAACTTTAATGGTTTGACAAATTATTGGAAAACCATTACAGGTCACTTTTGGTTGAAGCAACAGCAGTCATAACTGGAAGCATACTTCACTTTTAGAAAGTCCCCGGTGCTTTTTACTGAAATTAACAAATAAAACAAGGAGAAATAATGGACAAAAAACAAACAAAAAATGGGCAAGGAGAGGAAATGGAATACAGAGGAACTGTATGAGTGCATGGCCAAAATACATTTTTTAATTCACACTTCATATTGTGCAAAGTTAGGAACAAACTTTACAAAAAGCAGCAAAAATGTGATTATGGTAGGTGGCCTTAAATTAATCCCCACGTTACAATTTTCATGTTTGATTTGGATTTAAGGTCATGGACAAGTGGAGATAAATCCATGACAAACTTGGCAGAAGTCAAGATATTTCTATTAGAAGCATATTCCTCAGTCCATTTTTTTTTTTTTTTTTTTTTTTTTTTAAAATTACAAATAAAGCCACAATATCAACTTATAGATCTTGTGGCTTTATTTCTCTCTGGTGTCCTGCATGTTAACAAACTGGGTTAGAAATTAAACAACTGAGATGCACTTTGAAATTTTCAAGTTTCATATTCTATGAAGCATTGAGGAACTGCAACCATTCTCATGTGATTTTTCTTCATTCCAGGGGCTCAAAAGTAATTGGACAGCCATCCTTACTATAAACAAAATGTTTATGCTGAACACTTTGTTGAGAATCCTTTGCAGGCGATGACTGCCTGATATCTGGAACCCATGGACATCTTCAAACACTTGGTTTCCTCTTTTATGATCCTTTCCCTGGCATTTACTGCAGCTGCCTTCAGTTGTCCCTGCAGGTTTTTATGCCTTAAGTTATGTCTTAACTAAAATAAATTCATGGTCAATCATACTGAGATTTGCTGACTTATTCAACCACTGCAGAATATTCCACTCTTTTTCCTTAAAAAAAAAACCAAAAACCTCCTGAGTTACTATTTACAGAATGTTTTGGGTTATTGTTTATCCGTACTGTGACGTGATATTCAATCAACATTCAATCTGAGCAGAAAATGAATCCCTTTAACTTCAGATTTCATCCAGCTGCTTCTGTCTGCAGTCACATGACTGATAAACAGCAGATTTCATCCAGAACTATTGAAAGCCTACATGCTTTCACCATCTAACTGTCTCCACCATGTTTTACAGACGATGTGGTATATTTTGGATCATCAGCCGTTCTAAGCCCTCACCATACTTTCTACTTCCCATATTTCTGGTGATGGTTGATTTTATTTTTAATCAGTCCAATAAATACTGTTCCAGAACGAAGCTGGTTACTTTTCTATGTATTTGGTGAATTGTAAAACACACTGTATTTTTGAGGCTGATTGATGATTTGGACCTTGTGGTGATGAACTATCTGTATTTGTCTTCATCAGGTCTTCTTTTTATTGGAAACTTAAGACACTGATGCAGATGCTTCCTGGGGAGTGTTACCTTCCATGGACATCAAGACGGAGTTTCCAAACTCACTCCTGTTTTTTCTTTCTCTTAGAATGTACTAAACTGTTGTTTCAGTCACTCCGAACATTTTCCTATCCTTCTGAGGGGTTTCTTCTTTTTTCCAGCCCATGGACAGTCCGTTTCACATCCACTGAGAGGTCCTTTGATTGCATGTTTTGGGTTCACAGCAAGAGAATACAAATGCAAATGCAGCACCTGGAATCTATTCCAGACCTTTTACCTGCTTCACTGTTGAAAGATTCATGAGGGAATAACCCACAAACCAAACAAAATATCCTCAGAGTTGAATGTCCAAATACTTTTGATCCTTTGAAAAAGAAGCAGCTACATTTTAAATAGCTGTAATTCCTTCACTTTTCCTCCAATGTGGATGTTAATACCCTTTGAAGCTGAGAGCTTTTAAGCCACTATAAGCATATATTAATTTTTATAGATATATAGATATGCCTACATTAAAGTAGGATGATCTTTGAATAGCTGACATTCATTCTCAAAGTCACACCCATTCAGTAGATCCCTGTAGCGCTCCTTGACGTCTTGATAGAGAGGCATGGAGGACTGCTGGTCAGTCAAACCCGGGAAAGTCACCGGCTTCTCGTTGAGCAGTGCTTGCAGTCTAACGTCGCCTCCCCCACAGTCATACAGCACCAGGACCAAGTTGGCTGCATAGGGCACTATGCTGCTGGTGCGGAAAGAACGTTGGGTCAGTGAGGCATAATTGGTTGATGTCAGGGTGGTGGCGTCTTTGAAGAAGCCCAGGAGGGTAAGAAGCGGGAGGAGGGTCTCTGCGTGACCGACCTGGACTGTCACTTCTTCAGTCACTTGCTGGCCTAACCTGGAACACAGAGCAGTGTAACATGGATTATAGTCTGCAGATTTCTCAGCTGGCCACTCTAAATGAAAACTCAGTTTATATCTACAGTCTGAACTGGTACTGTTTCTAACTATTTTCAGGTCATTTCTGCCTTTTTCATTTAAGTGACGATTCACCCTTTTTAGTTGATAAAAGCATTATTCTATACTAGTGGAGTTTAACAAACCCTCAAGTGGGTTCAAATTACGATTTAAAACTTATATATATATACACATATACATATATACACATATTAAAAATTATATATATACACATATACATATATATACACACACACACACACATATATATATATATATATATGTAAAAATTATATATATACACATATACATATATATATATATAAAATTTATAATTTATATATAATATATATATTATAAATTTATAATATATATATATATATATTATATATATATATTTATTATATATATATATATATATATATATATATATATATATATATATATATATATATATATATATATATATATATATATATATATATGTATATGTGTTTTTTTTTTTTTTTTACTTTTTTAAAAATTTTATTTATTTTTATTTAATTTGTTTCAGATTACTTAAGAATACCAGGCGCTTCAAAGAAGTATTATTGCCTTACATGAAAAACAAAATATCTCAAATGATGGGCAAAAAAAAGGTGATTATGTATTTTTTTCTATTGAAACATGAAGGCTAAAACAGAACATATATGTGTTCCTTTAGAAAACCAGTCTAAGTATGCATGAGGGTTCTGTTTTTTTTGTTAATGCATTTGTTTCAATTAAAATGATCTGTTGTAGGTTATATTAGAAACTTACAAAATGTCAGATGTACCAAGTTAAAAGACATTACATGGGGTCATAATTCTTCCTCAGTAAATATTTTTTAAGGATAGCTTCTCCTGCCTCAGATGCAAAACAGGCCAATTATAATACTACCACCAGCATGTTTCATAAATAGAAAGATGCTGAAATTCTGGGTCTTTCTTTGACCAAACACAACAGCTTTTGTTTGAAGTTAAATCTTCTATTTTGGTCTTATGTAAAAAAAAGGGAAAAAAATCTTTTAGCATCTTTCCTTTGTAACAAGTTGCAGATGGGCAGCAAAATTGTTTTTGGAGTGAGGTTGTGTTCTGAATCCTGAGTCTTGCACACCACTTTTGTTCAGTGATTTTCTGATGTTGGACTCACAAATAGGATCATTACCCAAAGTAAGAAAAACTTCTATTTACTTAAAAGTTGCCCTGGTTGAGTTTAAATTCCCACCCTGCTCTAGATGTGATTTTTGTTGGCCAACTCCTGGTGAGGGGAACAATAGTTGTGAATTTCCTCCATTTGTGCTGACTGCTGATTTGTGGCGTCCACAGCCTTTGTAAGCTTTTCAGCCTTATGTAATACACTATATTTGTCTCAGTCGTTCAACTGGCTTTAGTCTTTTACTCACTTGTTTGCATTAACTGCCTGGTCCATTCGACTGAACACATCATGGAAAAGAATGCAGCTTGACTTGCTGTTAATATCAAATCCATAACCTCTTTTCCAGAATTGCTTCAGATCTAATGAATACTCCATTACCTGTTGAAACAGATGGTACAAATGAATGGTTTTAATGTAAAGTATATGCCATGACTGTAAAGATATTTTATTTCACTGTGTGAAGTGCATTATCAGTCTGCTCGCAACACAAAACAGTAGCTGGACACTCAAAAATGTCCTTTCTTTGTTATTTAATGTATGTAGTTGTATAAGACATGATATGGAAATGCTTCATACAGTTATTAATCTAAGCTCATCAAAAGGTAATCAACAACAAGCTAATTAATGTCCAGATCATTAGGTGTTTGTAGGCGTTCTCAACATGTTTGCAAGGTTCAACACTAATTGTGTTATTAGTTCTGACTTATTTTCCATAGACTCGTACAGGTTTTCTACAGATCAATTCCCTTCAGATCATACAAGAAAAAAAGAATCTACTGTTTCCTCTGAAATCCTGCTTTTGATCAATTTACCAAAATCTATGTAAATCATCTACTCCTCAACATAAGGCTATGCTGTAAAAGAAATTAACTTGGCACCACCTAAAAGGAACAAAAGTCCAGAAGTAGCATTAACCGTGAAATTTTTGTGAAACATGCAAAGGGAAAAAAATCATACATGTTATGAAATTGAAACAGCAAACTCTGAAAACAGGATAAGCTTAAAGCAAAAGTTTCAGTTTACTGTATGAAAAGGATCCATTGTCTAGAATCGTTCAAAATGAATTAACATGGCTGCGATCATACGTCGCTGTACCTGTGCATCGATTTCATCAAAGAGGTAGCACCACGGGGAGTTCACTGTCTTGATGGCAAACTCATAAGCACACATATAGAATGCAGCTTCCGCCATGTCTGGAGGAAAAAAAAAAATTACATAAAATGTTATTAAACAGTGATACACAATAGGTTAACTTGCAATGAGAAAAAAAAAACACAGGGCAAAAGAATCTATCCTATAATTGTTGCGCAATTTTTAGTACAGTGGATGATTGGGAGTGGAAATACAAATACATTTGTGTGCAAAATAAGATTCAATTGCACTTTGTATTCAAAATCTAGCACATGCAGTAGAGAGGAGAGTAAAACACATGACAAGAGTCAATAAATAATTGTCTGTTTTATATGCTGCTATAAAACAATTCAGGTGGTTTAAAATCTAGGGAATAAGTGCAACTATTGAACTGGAAAAACTGAAGGGATTAGAAAGAAAAGAAGCATGAACTGAATCTGTTTAGACTTTCACATAGAAAAGTTCAGAGCCACAAATTCAGTTTTTTATATTTCATGACAATGACTTAATGAGACATCTGTAATTTGAAAAAAAACCAACAACACACACATAAATCTCATGTTAGATTAATGCTGAGGAATTTTTAAGAACATAATTTCTATCTGCAGAAGTATGAATACCTCCAAAAGAGACGTTTCATTTTCATTCACAAATAAAAAAGGGAAATTCTACTAAAGTAGAGTGAATTAACAAGTGTTGGCGCTTTAGTCATTTACCAACAGTAAAACAGCACCCCCTGCTGTGCAAACACACACTATACCGGTAAATAAAATATAGCAGAAATATCTGGGTTTAGCAGTTCTTGCATTTATAAAATAGAAGAGGATATTCAAATTAGTCTCCAATGTGTACAATTTTTCCTTTTGTTCTAAGTACTTCAACACTTACTGTGTATGCACTTCTGTCCTCCTTTACTGCATTTCAGGGAACAATTGCATGCAGTACTTTAATCTACAAATGGAATGTAATTTATGTAGCTGTTATGCAGTCTTATTACAGCAGTGTTACTGCAACAATTGACATTGTTGTATTTATCATGAAAAACCAGTAATAAACATTGTAAATTACATTATACAAAGATTTGATCACTGTTTAAACTGCATGCTATTTTTTTTTTCAAATTACAACAAGCACATACAGTATAAACCTTCAGCACAAAAAACAGGCGCATGGCAAATTTACAGCCCTTTTGAGTGCTGCTGTCTTTGCACTGGAGTACAAGTTAAAAAAAAGCAGGGGTTAATAGACAGTTACAATTACTTACAAGTTAAAAAAATTATCTGCACTACTTTTTGGATTCTTTATCTATTTTATATTCTATATTTATATTTATTATTATCTGTATTTTATTCAGTACCTAGCCCTTTTTCCTCTGAGTTCTCTTTGCTGCTGTTGCGTTGTGAATTTCCCTGCTGTGGGACAAATAAAGGAACCTTGAATCATTTAAAAATGCTCAAATTGTCAGAAATATCAATCCTCCACTGACCATCCGAGATGAGATTGTATGGGACTTCAAGACGTTCTGCAATCTTCTGCTGGACCCTCTTCATCTCTGGGCCGTGCTTGAATTTGTCCACCTCTGTCATAGCTGATGGATTGTTATCAACCTCCTCCACAAATCTGGTGCAGTGATCAAAGAATCTCATGAGAGCATCATTCACTGCATGGTCAAACTCCACATCTGCATGAAAAAAGCAAAACATTACACAGACTTTTTATCAGCTCCAAGCTGTAGCATCATCCTTAGGGGGTTAAATTGAAATTTGTTACATGGGAAGCAGGATGGGTCTTGACAATTCTTGGATGCAGGTGGCAGGCACTGGCGTAGAGTTGGAAAAGAGTGGCAAATGTGAATATGACTTTTTTTTTTTTTTTTAAAGTATATATTTTATGAAATAATTAGCACTTTGTTAAAACTAAAGTGGTCATCTGATGGGAAAAATTTGGTAAAACTAGAAAAATCAAACAACCAATAATATTTTTTAATAATTGGTTGCCTACTTAAAATGATTATGTGCTGTATGGCTTTAACCATCATTGCACAAACCCTTACACCTAATTGATATCAAGGAAATATTGCTTTGAGCCAAATAAGTTTCAGAAGCCTTTTTTTCTGCATTCTTTGGAATGTAACTCTGCACAGTTGTGACATCTGGTTGATTTAAAACTTTCACATCCTCAATATGACTTTAAAAAAAAGAAAAGACAACAAGAAAAAAAGGGTAATGATGTGAACAGGGTGTCAAACTGCAGTCGTTAAGGACTTCTATCCCGTGAGTTTTTGTTGTTTCCTCTCTCCAACACACCTGATTAAAATCATTATCAAATGGATCTAACAGCTTCTTTTCAACTTCCTCAAAGTGACCCAGAAATTATTCAGGACTGTTGTTTGACACCAATGACGTAGAACAAAGCTACAGTCTATGTGCGGTACACTACTTGCTGCATTCACTTACAGTCGTACATCTGAGGTTTAGTTAGGTTTACGTGGAATATTTACTTTACCCTGCTGATTTGTTAAAGTTAAACTTTAATTGAGTTTTAATGACAGAGGTAATGTATACAAAACAAAAACAGCAGGATAACAAGTTTTGATTAGGTAATACCTACTAGTGATCACATTAACAAACACCGCCATTTACTTTGACACCGTGCTCATACCTCCCAATGTCCTGACGGTGCTGAGAGTTTTGAACAGTAAATTAAAGAAAACTACATTAATATGCTTTAAAGTATGAATAATATTTGTTTTATGAGTTTAGACATTGTTTAAGACTATTTTCAGCAACGCTGTTTGAACGCTTTCTTCTCTACATTTGCACCCACTATCTATTTGCAGTCAGTCACTAAAGTTTTATATCTGCTCGTTAAGCAAAGAAAATGGACTGCACTTGGGTCTAGACGTGCTCTAAAGTAATTTAGATAATAACTGTTATTCATTAATCGATAAATGTGCTATTATTTCTCGGATAAAATGAACTCCAGTCTGCCAATCAAGTTCCGTAGATGGCGCTGTTTGGACACAGATTCGATGAGGCGGGACAAGTGTGTTGCGTTCAAAAGCAGTCAGGGAAAATCGAAAACTTCCATCCCTCGAAACATGAAAAAACATTAAAGTAAGCCCAAATATGCCTGAGGAATTTAAGATAAAGTTAAGAAAGCCTGCTCGTTATTATGGTAATACCTTTAATGCCCCAGAGCTCAGTCAGTCCTGCCTTGAAAGACAGCGTGCTGTTCACACATCTGTGCTTCGAGCTGGTTATGAACTTGATGAGTCCCCCTCGAAGCTTCTTCTCTAAGATCATTGAAGGGAACAGCTTTGACAGCCTGACGGCCAGATGTTTGAGGTCGTCCACACCTTTCTGGACGAGTCGGCCGTCCATGTCTTCAGTGTACCACATCCTCCACTGTGTTTTGATTTCATGCAGCCAGCTGTGTGTGGCAGAGGCACTTGTCATAACCAGGTCGTAAAGCTTCTGCATCTTTTTGACGTTTTTAGTAGTCGGATATCTTGTCCCATGTCTTATTATGGCAGTCAGATGGATTTCGCGACACTGTTCTGACGGAGGCTGTAAAATAGATCTGTTGACAGCAAGTATGTCCTTTATGAGATACGGGTTCACTTCTTCATACCTCCCTTTTGTGCTGAAATATTTGGCGATAGGTGGTATTTTTGGATTTTCTTCTGGTACTATAAAGTTGCAAAAACACATCGAAAAGCCTGTGATGGCGATGAAGTGAATAAAAAAGATTTTCCATAGAAAACTCGGCATGATTTCTGGTTTGGTTACAGAGCCGTGCGCAGACCCAAAACTGAGTGACGTTGACCGTGTCGGTCTGTCCAGCCAATCAGGTAGATGAGGCTGCGGAAGTATTTGCGTTTGTTATTCATCTACTGTCAAACATGTAAAAGTGAAATAGTTGGGGGGGGGGAAGCGAAACAAATAAATGTTATATTATTATTATAAAAATGGTATAATTTACAGCCAGTTTTCCTGCCAAGAAAACAGGCTGTAAATTATTTTCTTTCTGTCAAGTTGTGGGGATAATATTCACTATTTCATGAATTACATTTTTTTTTTTTATAGTCAGTCGTCATATATCCACTGTTCAGCAGGTTTGAATGATTCCTTCTTTCAGGAAATCTGACTCAGAACATCATAGGCTGTTGGAATAATTTGAATCAGATGTGTTGGAGTAAAGAAACAAGGAAAAACTGCAGGATTGTGGCTCCAAATAACATGAACTGGGCACCAAACATGATTAAACTAACAAATGTTACTGATATTTAATCATAAAGTACACGTTTGAAATTTTATAGCTGCAAACTAAATTTGATGAAGGACAACAGGGAAGCATGTTTATCACTATACTGAATCAGCTTTTCTTTTAACAACACTGTAAAAACTTTTATCTTCCTGCATACAAAACTCCTTTTTGTTCTTTTCTTACATAATCCACCAAAAGCTTTTTAATGCTCTGACTGCAAGCAGGCCTGTTTATCAGATAAATATGTGCTGGGTGGAGTTTGGGGTTAGAAAGTAAATGTAATAGGGTTAGACTTGAAAAGCAGTTCTATTCTATTCTATTCTATTCTATTCTATTCTATTCTATTTTGCAGTCATTTAGCAGATGCTTTTACTCAAAGTGACTTATGTGTGAGCAGTGATCAATTCACCTTAGCAATGAACAGGAATGTCTAATTATGCTCCTTAAAAATCTGTAGGCTTCATTCTGTAGTAGTAGGGCTTTAAACTTCTACCACTACTTCATGCTATAGTTGTAGTTTGGCAATCATCTGTTTTCCTGAGTCATTCATTCATTAATTATCCTAACCGCTAAATCCAATGAAGGGTCGCGGGGAAGCTGGAGCCTGTCCCAGCAGTCTTTGGGCGAAAGGCAGGGTACACCCTGGACAGCTCGCCAGTCCATCAGAGTGTTTTCCTGAGTCCATTTTCAAATTCTTGATTTTTGTTTGTTTGTTTTGCAGTACTGCCCGAGGTCCTTGAGATTTCTTACATTCCATGCATGCCATCTAGTGTAGGCTTGCAGACTTTACCTGTCTTTAAGCCCAATTTCGGCCAAATATTATACATTGTCAACATGTTGATGCAGACGTCTTTTTATTTAAATTTATCAAGAATATCTACATTTTTGGAAGTGATGTTGAGCACACATGTTAATACTGACAAGCATTATCAAGCACACTGAAGTATCCTGCACTATGATCTACTAAATAGATGATTAATTATAAATGCTAAATTAATAAAACTGTCTCCCAAACTTTTCTTTAAAACAGCTCTTAGATATAATTTATGTCTGTAAGCTAGAATTTACAGTAGATTTAACCAGTTTTTCCATTTACCAAATATAATAAAAGCCTCATCAGCTTTTCTGCCTAAATTTCAGCAGAATTCTTGAACAGTTTACATTCATTCTCAAAGTCACAGCCATGCAGCAGATCCCTGTAGTGCTCTTTAACATCTTCATAAAGTGGCATGGAGGCCTGCTGGTCATTTAAACCGGGGAAGGTCACTGGCTTCTCATTAAGCAGTGGTTGGAGTCTAACGTCACCTCCTCCGCAGTCATACAGCACCAGGAGAAAGTTAGCAGCATATGGTAACATATTAGTGGTGCGGAATAAGCGCTGGTTCTGAGTGGCATAGTTAGTCGATGTCAGGGCTTCACTGTCCTTGAAAAAGCCCAGAAGGGTAAGTAGCGGCAGGATGGTATCAGCATGGCCAATTTGGACTGTCACAGCTTCAGTCACCTGCTGGCCTGACCTGAAATACACAAAGAGGGTTCAAAATCAAACGTGTTACTGTGAACATGTGTCTATAAAGAAGAGGAGTCTGCAAATTAACATGCAATAAGTCTCTGAAGGTGATTGTAACTTCACTTACTTTGTCCTGCTGGCAGCCTTGTTCAGCCGGTTAAATAGGTCATGAAAGAGGATACAGCTTGACTTCTTGTTAATATCGTGACCATAACCTCTTTTCCAGAACTCCCTTAGGTCGCTTGCAAACTCCATAACCTGTTGAACCAGACAGAACTAAAGTAGACATGCTTTACAGTATGATAGGCACTTGCAAGAAGTTCTTGACATTATTTAAAGGTTCAAGCAACCTGAGATTTCAGGTCAGCTTACTAATAGCATACCACAGAATACAAAGCGCTCTCTTAGAGCGCAAATGTTCCTTAACATGTTCCTCAGTGAATGAATATGTGGCAAAGCAGAAATCAATGTTATGATCAGAGGAGACTTTCCTTCCTTACATCCATTATTTTGCTAATACTCAGGGAACTGACTGAATACATTCTCTATAAAATTTGCAGGGTAATTTGACATTTGAAAACAATTCCCTGGATACATTAGTAAATGTGTTATGACATTTTTCATTATAGGCTCTCTTTTTTTTAAAAAGACATTGTGAAACTTGTCACATTTTGAAAAGCACACATGGGGTAATAATATTAAAGTAAACCAGTTGCAATTAAAGGAAATTAATCTTTCATGACACACTTTTCCTCACCTGCAAAGAAAAGTTAAAAAAAAGACCACTAACACACACATTGCTTACAAAGACACCGAACCGTTCCTGCTGGCTGCCTTGTTCAGGTGGTTAAATAGGTCATGAGAAAGGGTAGAGCTCATGTCTTTGGTATTATCATAACCATAACATATTTTCCAAAACTCCTGTAGGTCACTTGCAAACTCCATAAGCTTTGAACCAGACAGAGCTAAAGTAGTTTTGCTATATTGTATGATGAGCAGTTGACCTGTGAACTTTCACCAGAGTTGCAAAAAACAAATGTGGAAAAACAACTTCCACATTTTACATTAGATGCAAGTAATTGTAAATATAACCGAACAGTGACCTTACTACCTTCGCATCGTCTTCATCAAAGAGCTGACACCAGGGTGCGTTCACTCCCTTGATTGCGAACTCATAAGCGCACAAGTAAAAAGCTGAGTCAGCCATAACTGCAAGACAAACACGGTATAGTCACATAACTGCAAATGTTTAACTGAGGGAATCCACAAAGGTATTAGACTAAAGAAAGAACTCGAGCCATTTTCTTATGCATGAAATATAATTTAACTGTCAAACAATGCAACGCCTTCTCAGAATGATGATCATAATAAAACTGAGGCATGAAGCCAGGTTGCTCATTAGTTCCAGCATTTTAAACCCAATTACAGTATTTAAGGCTATAAATATAACATTTTACTTTACTTTCATGTGAGAAAACATCCCTAATTATAAAATTCATATGTTTAAATTATTAAATTAATGATTAGCTCAATAATAATAATAATAATAATAATAATAATAATAATAATAATAAAAGAAGAATTGGGTGACAATTAAAAAATGAGCAGAATAATTTAGCTTGTGTAAGAACAATATTGTGTCATGTTGTTATAGAAAACAAGTAAAGGGAGCATCTTCAAGACCTCATTAGGGGCTAAACATTCCAGCGCATGCAATAAACTCAAAAGTTTGCTATAACCTTCTGTGATGAGATTGTGTGGGACTCCAAAATGATCTGCAATCTTCTGCTGGACCCTCTTCATCTCTGGACCCTGCTTGAAGTTGTCTACCTCTGTCACAGCAGATGGGTTATTATCAACTTCCTGCACAAATTTAGTGCAGTAGTCAAAGAACCTCATGGTAGAATCATTTACTTTGTGACCAAACTCCACATCTGCATGGAAAATAAAAATATTTAATGTAATATATATGTGTTGTTAGTGTTACACCACAGTTACACATTGCAGCCTCATCACTATGGTGATACCTTTAATGTCCCAGAGCTCTGTCAGTCCTGCCTTGAAGGATAGCGTGCTGTTTACACATCTGTGCTTTGAGCTGGTTATGAACTTGATGAGTCCCTCTCTAAGGTTCTCCTCGGAGATAATTGAAGGGAACATCTTTGACAGCCTGATGGCAAGATGTTTGAGGTCGTCCACACCTTTCTGGGTGAGTCGGCCATCCATGTCCTCAGTGTACCACATTGTCCACTGTGTTTGGATCTCACGCAGCCAGCTGTGTCCACCTGTCGCATTATGCAGAACAAAGTCGTACAGCTTTCGCATCGCCTTGATGTTTTTAGTTGTGGGGTATCTTGTCCCGTGTCTTATTATAGCTGTCATATAGATTTCGCGACATTGTACAGATGGAGGCTGTAAAATAGATCTGTTGACAGCAAGTATATCCTTTCTGAGATATGGGTTCACTTCTTCATACCTCCCTTTGGTGTTGAAATACTTGGTGATGGCTGGTATACCCAGAACATCCTCAAGCTTCACATGAATATGCAAGCAGCAAAAAATGATGAAGACATAAGAAGAAGTCTGCATGATGCAGCCCTGAAAAGACTTGAATACAGCTCTCAAAAACCCAAACCATCTGTGTGATGGGGTCAAAGAGAGGACTGGGCAGAGTCCAGTTGGGATTGTTTACTTTAAACACTTTTAAAAAATAAAGCAAACGTGCTTGTGTGGTATAGTCATTTACTGAAAGTTGGAAGCAAATTTGTGTGAGACAACAGTGAAATGTTCAATTGACCCAATTTTCTTACTTGAGCAGTATAAACAGCATCAACAATACATTTTTCCACAGAATTGGATGAAGTTTATATTAACAAACGCCTTCTCAGAATGGTGATCATTCTGAGAACTTTCCATTAGTCATTTATTTCCCAATTCATCTCACTGTTTAATCATTATTTTCCTTCCTACTCACCCACTAGCTACAGTTCCTTCCTTTCTGTTGCTTCTCTGGCCTTTATTTATAGCGGTAATTTCTTTTAGAAGTAAGGCATAACCTCCTTAAAAAGAGATATTTCATTGTATTTTAAATTGGACCTGATACAATAGGATATCTTAGGCTGTTAGATACTCCTAAATGTCAAGATGACCTAGAATTTAAAAAAACAACATTATCTTGTTTGGAGATTTTGACATGTAAAACTGAAATATTTCTCCTTCCTGCATAAAAATATACACTATAATGTTACATTAACTGCCATCAATATATAACGGAAGTTCCATATTGTACATTTATAGTCAATCTTATCAAATTTGAGATAACACTAATGAGGACACGCTTTATTGAGTTTCCCCCTCATCTATTAATGTTGTTACTATCTAATTAACTTTCACTCAATGAGACTTTGGAAATCAGACTGCAGTTTTGAAGCTAAGTAAATACTGGGGAAAATTCATTTTTTCTCCTGGAGCCATGAAGATTTAAAGATATTATGTAAATAAGAGTGAATCAGATAGGAAAGGACAGGAAGTTGGTTGCAGTCATGTGATCTTAAATATTTTTTTCTTTTATCTAACTTGAATGCTGAACCAATGGCAACACTAAATTTAATGGAATTGTTATAAATATAAATATTATGACATGAAGTACTCAGATCTTGGATTTAGTAAAGGTACCAAAGATGTTGAAACTTCATTACATCCTTAATTTCAAGTAAGCGTAATTATTTTAAAGAAATTAAAGAGTTAGCCATTAGAATATTTATTAACTTAAAAATATAAGATAATTTGCATGAACATATTCTTAAAATATCACAATTTAAAAATACAACACTACATTTTAAAGAATTACATGTCTAAGTGTATCATAGTTAGGCTGTATTATGTTGTTCATCACATTACCCCATGAAGCTCGTAAACACACTATTTTGTATTCTACTGAGTAATCTGAAAAACATCACATCCTGAATTATTTCGCAACTTGCTTACATCACCTATTAATTCCAGCTATATCAAATAGCTGGAGTGAAGAATGTAATGGCCCTGAAAATTGTCATTTACTACCAATAAATTATTTCAAAATTATTTGATCATATAAGATAAGAATCAGTTGTCCAATTGAATGATGCCTTGCTCTTGTTTGCAATTGATCTAGTTCTTTTTTTGTGCTGCGAGAAAAGAAAAAAATATTTACAGTTTCATGTTATCTTGTAGACCAAATATTGTAAGTAGAGGACCCTGTTTAACTGGTTTTAAGGTTATAGCCCCTAAAAATGTCGGCAAATTTTTCAAATCCACGTGGAGCCTTTACATTTGAAGATATTTTCAACTTTTACAATTAGGGTAAAATATAATACTGCATTTTCTTCGTAGATGAGCGTGCTGCTGCGTTCAATGCTTGTCGTGTATTAGCCATTTTAAAAGGTTGACCATGTAAGTAAACCTTCTTCAAAAACAAAATAGAAACAAAATTATGCAACAGCTCGTGCGTTGAAACGCGGTATTGTGTAGTTTCTAGAAAACAAAAATATACTTTGTTGTCGTACTAAAACGGACTTATGGTCTATTTTCCTAACATTTCTGCTGGTACGCGGAGGCAGCATCTCTGTGACGGTTTGAAGGAACTCCCTGCTTCTCCAGTCATAATCCGCCTACCCATGAAAACACAGGGCTCACAGTGGAGGGAGTCTTCACACATTGCGGCGAGATCCAGAATAATTTAAGAAGTCCGTCATCATTTCGACAACAAGGTAATTTCAATACACTTACGTTCACTACCATTTTGAGGGAAGCTCACCTAATTATCGGCTGAACCATCTCAGCCCTGTGTGAGGATGACTGGGTTAAGCCTCAGACCGTGCTAGGGTAGCTGTTTGTTAATGTCTTATGGTGTGTTACGGTGAAGCACAAACTCTTGAGACAAACACAGTTGTATTTTAACACACTAACCCGCAGCTGTGAACGCCGTAACCACTCCTGAACATCACGTTTAATAGCAAACGTAGCATTAGCTAATGTTGTTCACTGGCCTCTGCGCTGGAAC
The DNA here is from genome assembly GCF_933228915.1 of Telmatherina bonti. Lineage (NCBI taxonomy): Eukaryota > Metazoa > Chordata > Actinopteri > Atheriniformes > Telmatherinidae > Telmatherina > Telmatherina bonti. Next base: position 28,918,243 of record NC_136629.1, on the reverse strand, counting down.
ATTTTATCAGCTGTCGACAAATCGTCCCTCGTTATCGGTAATCCCGATCCAACGTGACCCGAGAGAGAGAGAGACTACAACCTGAGTTTAAACCAGGCAAACTGCAGAGCACAGGAGTGTGTTACTTTTAAATGCAAATAAACATTTTTTGAGATATGATTCCACTATTAAGTCGCTAACAGATCTTCCAAAACGTACCGTGAATTACAACGCCCAGCCTGAATTATGTTTTTTTATTTATTTATGTTTACTCTCTCTCTCTCTCTCTCTCTCTCTCTCTCTCTCCTTTGCTAACAGGCTAGCTAGCTAAAGTCCCGAAGACGCCAGCTTGGCTATCTATATTTAGGTAGTCTGAATGTAAGCTTGCAAACCACACAATATGGGGTCTAAGGAAGCGAAAATCTGGATGAAAGTAGCGTTTATTCCTGCGTTTAACCGCGATTTTCGGGAAACGCTATCTTACAGGTGTGTCTGCTTAATATTAACATACAGTATTACTTCTGGTGGGGATTACGTAATAACTTGACAAAATTAGTCACAGACATTACTCATGTGTGAAGAAAGCGTAACTACATTTTACTCATGTTTTCTATGATCATATGGTTAAGTTTTTTTTTTTTTTTTTTTTTTTAATTAAATTAATTCTTTTTTCTTAAATAAGTGGCACGTCATTGTTGACTCATTTCTTAACTTTGCCATACATCGTATTACGTTTCAGCTTTCTGGTAGTCTGTTTTCATAATTTTCTTTGGCATGATTTATGCCACTCATTTTCAATCAATTTCATAAGATGCTGAATATTATAAATCTAATCATGCTTGATTTCAGACACAAAACAGTCATAACACATAACACAAACATAAAAAGGCTAGACTGAATATGTATTTTCAAATGATCTTTCTGCCCTTTTCTGTTGTCAGCCCAAAATGTTAAGGAACATACATGTTTATCTTTCCTCGCAGTCACTTTCGCCTTAGCTTTTATTCTTCTTTTACGCTTTAAAAAGGCAGAGTTTTCCAACCCATTTCGCTTTTGAAAAGATGGAGGGCAAACATCAGCACGGATGTGTGTAACATGTTTAGTGGTGGTTTATGTGCCTTCTCATACTTAGGCTTGCAGATTGTCAGACAAATCAGCAAAAACAGATGTTGATCAAAATGAACAGGGTTGTGTTTGTGTCAGGGGAACTAGTGAGAAAGCTGCTCTTCACAGGCACAGTGTGTGACTGCGGTCAGTGTCAAGAGGGCAAAATGTTAAATGGGTTTTATTGTTGTTACTGTATCCAGCCTTTGCCATGGCAAATTCTGTCAGACTCTTAGTAAGCAAGCCAGCAATGGGATACAATTGACAAGCAAGGCCCAGCTCTTATTTTGATCTTTTGGTGGAAACAATGAGCTGTCTTTGTGCATGACTTTGAGCTATGATTCAGCTTTTTGAACTGTTGCTGTTGACTACGACATTATTGACCAAGCTTCACCAGAGTTATATCAACTTCCTTTTGGACCTGGAAAAAGTTTTATCATGTATTTTTTGTCTTTAGTGAATTGATGAATTTTTGTCACCGATCTTCACAAATACTTCTGCTTCTCTAACAAAGCTGTCTGTTTTTTTTTAATAGGATGTAAATTACTTATTAAAATTAAATGCATGACAAATCCTTACTAATACCTTGACAAAAATTTGGAAATGTAATGTTTTAGGAGTTAAATGAGCATTGCTCAGTTCATGCCCTCTGTCCCTGCTCTGAATATTTTGCATGTTTCCTTGCTCCGACACCTGTAATTAAAACAAATTAGTTATTTTTAGACTTTTTGATAGTTGTAAGAAGAAATGTTAAGCTGATATGTTTTACCTGAATCAGGTTTGTTGAAGTATCTTAAAAGTCAACATTTAGGGTAGAGGATAGGATTGATAACAAAAACATGCGTGTGTCTTGTACTGTAAAGCTCTTTTTTGTGGCCAGAAGTTTTAGGCAACATGAAATGTACAAAAACATACACTTTTGGTGGGGAAGCCAGGATTATAGAGCAACCCTGAGGTAAAGTATGAGAGCTGGAGTTGGTAGAAGACATATTTTACATGAAAAGCAAACAATGGGTGTGAGCAGTGCATGTTTGAATATTAGGAACACCCAGTTAAGTCCCCCCTTTACCATCTGAAAAGTGTCCACATGAGCAAAACACTTTCACATTTAATAATTAATAAGGACTTGCAAACCTAATGGGCTGCCTTAGATTGTAGAAAGAAAATCAGAGCACTTGTTTCCAACATTTGGGCCAATATGTTTGTTAGTTGCTCCTGTTGCATCCTTTTAAATACCTCTATGTTTATATCATGCAACTGTATCCCTTCTTTATATGTTTTGGTTAAGTTCATAGTTGATCCAAAAGAAATACTGATGTAGAGTTTGCATAACATACAAATGTAGTTTAACAAGATCTCATTTGGATCTCTGTGATGCTCCATTAAATGTGTTGAGTGCTGCATATGCTCTCTACTTATACCTAGCCATTACCCCATTTGCCTTTTTTTTTTTTTTTTTTTTTTTTTTTTTTTTTTTATATCAAGTTACTATTGAATAGAAACTCAAAATTCTAAAATTAATCTGTGTGATGTTTATATATAAATTGAAAATTGATGTTTTGCTAAAAAAACCAAAAACAAACGTTTTTAAATGTATTTCTCGAGCATGTTTGAGTGCCTCAGTGCAAATGCTTTTGCTTGTTTGTTGTCACTTATTTTTTTTTTAATCATTGATTACAACCCAGTGATAATTTAATTAGTTTTTTATTAGAAAATAGCTGAACTTTGGCTTCAGTGCTGTTTCTGCCATAATTAGAAACGCATGTAGTTTTAGTGCTTCTCACATGATGTCCCAGTTTCTCATTGGCCTGCAACAGCTTTTAGAGATCTAGGCAAATAGTGCTTCAAAATAGCTTAATTTTTTTTTATTTCTGGAAACAAATTGTGTCAAAATGTGGGATGAAATTTTAACAGCACCAGTAAAGAAGGTCATTTACAAGTAGTTGAGTTTCACCTTTCTACATATAGATGTCTGCAACTGAATAAATGATGAACTTAAGACTGTTAATAGACTCAGTACAATTAATATAAGTGCAAAGATTGCATTTTATGCTGAAAATGCTTGACAAATCAACTTGCTTTCTGATTAAAAGTATTGTAAAGAAATTAAAAAAGGTAGTAGAAGTTGTCCCTATTAAATGTAAATCGTCTGCTTAAACCTCTTGTCCAACTTGCTTAATGCTGAGCTGGATATTTTCTTGTTCTGGCTTGTGTCAAGTAACTGTAGCTGATAACTTGTTTTTCTACATTTACTTTCTGCTATAGTAAATTCAGTGCATGCAATAAAGCTACAAGTAATATAATGTTTCATATGTGAACCAAATATTCTTGAAGCTTTAATTGGTCTATATCTGTTCTACATGTGAGCTGCTGATTTTTGCCTGTTTGGCAACTTCTACATGACGTTATATTGAAGGAAGTGTACTTTGGCCTAGGACAAAGTCAGTAAAAGAGTGGATCAGCAAACTTGGTTTGGTGGAATATTTTAAGGTTGTAAGGTTTAGTTTGACAGTTACATCTCATTATAAAGCAGTGATTTTATACTGTATGTCTTCTCTACAAAAAAATACATTCTACATTGAAGTTTGTTAGTTCTTTATCTTTTACATTGGTTTTTTTAAACACGTTTTTGTTGGTACTCGTATCAATTTTATGAAGAAAAGGAGGCATTTTCTTAATCTTCCGAAAATGAAATTATAAATAATGATAATAATAGAAAAAAAATCAAACTATTTCATTTTTACTACAAGGACAAATTAGAAACCTGTTGGTAGAGGAAACTTCAGTGTTTTGGCCACAGACTGCATAATGTACTTGGATAATCAAATCATATATTTACAAAGCACACAATTTTGGCAAAGTAAGTCTTTACAGATCCAAGTATAAAACATGACATTTTTCATAAAACACATAGCTGATGATATTGTTCTCTTTCAGATGCACTCATATATACACACGCGCACGCACGCACGCACGCACGCACGCACACATTCACCGACACCCAGTTCATATTTTGCTACCATGTGATAATCCTCCATCTCACATAGAAAATATATTTCTGCACAAACACCCAACCGTTTCTTTTTGAGGAAAATGCACTTCCTCCTAATCATGGAACATTATTGGTAGCTTGTCAGTCTTTTTGATGCTGGTCTCCACAGAATTTTGTTGTTAAGATTGTTAATATAAGTGGTGATGGGTACAATTCTGTACAGTGCACAAATTACATTCTGCTGACAAGTGTCCAGTGTGCAAACCTAATTGCATTTTCTAATGTGTTTCCATGATGTGCAGTTGAACAAAGACGCTTGGTGATGATGATGGAGACGATGGCCCAATAAAACTGAGTCTGACAGTGGTTTCGAACCCTCAGATGGTGATTTTCTCATTAGCAAGTAGCACTTTACCATTGCAGGAGATTTTTGTTTTCCACCAAGCTGGTGACTCTGCTGGGTCAGAACCAAGATCTAACTCTATTTAGTCTATATAGACTGTCAAAGCTCTGTCTTTAGCATAAAAACAGCAACAAAAAACAAAACTGTTGCTATGCTACCAACTAGGCCAGAGGAAGAACTGCTTGGGTCCAGAGCTGTGGAAAAGTAACTGATATGTCAGACCAACAAAACCTTCAAACCACTATGTTTAAAAACCCAGTCTGTGTAGTATTGAGTCTGTTTACTTGTAAAGTGCTCAACAGCAAAAACAGAAATGAAAAAGTGAAGTTGCAGCATTGTGAAATAGTAGCAGCAGAAGAAAAACAAAAGCTCAGTGATCGTCCAAATTTCCTGCTAGCCGCTTCTGGAAAAGCTGCTCAGTGCAAGGTATCGAGCTGGATTCACAATCACTGTTTGCAGCTGAATCTTTTAAAATGTTTCTTGAACTCTGTTTATTTACATTGTTGGGATGTTTTAATGGCATCAGCAGGGGTTTATGTATTCTGTACAAAACAGCATAAACAACAGAAACTCGTACTGTCTCAAATATACTCTGGGTTAAGCACTTTGCATAATTGACTAATTAAATATCGTGTAGCTGTGTGACAACAGGGCAGCTAGGATCTTATTTTTTATAAAGGAGTACTTACAAAAAGGGGTTTGTCAGGCAAGGTAAGTTTATTTGTATAGCACCTTTCATGTTAAACACAATTCAAAGTGCATAACAGATTAAAAGCACTACAGGTGGTGCAAAGACAGCATTGAAGCGTAGTAAAAGGTAACGAGAAACTGTAAAAATCACAATAAAATCATACATTTAATGAAAAGATTAATGGCAAGATGAAAAGTAACCATGCAGATATCAGTCTGTTAAGACATGGCAACCAGCCCTTAAATCTCTACAATTCTTAAAAACATTATATTCTTGGTTATAAAATAGATCAAGGATTTAGAGATGGATTCATACTATTTAGTGTTAACTGACCTAAATCCTGGCTTGTCAGGGGAGAAAAAATAATTTCAAATCCATGTGGCTAGCCTTCTTTCCTGCCTCCATGTCTTCTTTTTTTTTTTTTCTTTTTATGAATGGATGACCATTGGATTATGCAGGTATTACATTTCAATCAATAGTTTTTTTAATTTAATTATGGTTAGTTATATATAGTTATAGAGGAACAATGTTTATTTGTTGCTGTTTTTTTATTACTTTGTAATGCTTTGCTTGTACCATCTGTAATACTTTTAATGTTCTATGTAAAGCACTTCAAATTGTCTTGTACATAAAATGCTCTATAGAAATAAATTAGCCTTGCCTTGCCTTGCCTATATTACTCAGGTTTGTACACCTTTCTTTCCTTGAGTAATTTGGCAGATGCGTCTATCATTTATTTGTAAATGGAATGATTTTTTAGGAAATTCCAGATATAATCAAATCATTACAAAAGAAACCCTGTTTGCTACAGGAACAGATGATTTCTCTTTAAAAAGAAACTGCAGAAAAAAACACAACAAAGACAGTATTTATCATTAAACAAGTAATACTAGTTAAGTATAATATGAAATAATGGTGGCTTGAAATTGTTAAATGTTTTAAGTAGAATTATTACATTTTATAATGCTTGTATATAATACACTTTACAATATAGTTTGGTAAAACACTGTAATAGTGCATTGATTTCTACAGTCTGCTACAGCTGCAACTGGCATTATGTCACTAGTTTCATGAGAGAGGGATTTCAGGATTTTGGTTTTTGACTTTTCCATGTCTGTGTTTTTTTTTTTTCCATTCCTTGGTAGATAAGGAAGATCACATTTACAAAAAAAAAATAAAATAAAAAAATAAAAAAAGAACAAGAAACATTTAAATCATGGTTTGAAAATTGGTTGGCAAAGATCCATGTCACAATGACCTCACAAAATGGCTTTCTTGCTATGATGAGGCATAGCTTCAAAACACAGCTGTTAAAGTGTTTGGACGGGGTTGGGGGGGTAAATTATTAAAGACTCTGTTATTCATCAACTCCAGCATGTCAAGTTCTGTTTGGCTTCACAATTTGTGCTATGCACTCCCTTCCTTCTTCACCTCTTTATGCAGTCAAGATTAAAATTCTAGTAAAGAAGCAAATTGGAAACATATTTAGAATGCAACTTTAGCTGGTTGATGTAGGAATATTACCACAAAGCAATTATTTTATTATATGTTGTTGTTTTAGATGAGTCAGTCCCTCAGTCTCAAAAAGGCTGCACATTCCACAAGTGTTAGTCACTAAACAAACCATGTCCTGCTAGTAGGCGGAGCATTGACGTTTACAGTTTGCTTCTATAGTTGCTCAAAATATGAGAGTGATTTTCTTCATGACTTCTCTTTCAAAGTTATTTGCTCATTGACCTAAAAATTCTTGGGAATTTGCTGGGTGAGCACCATAACTCATAAGGCTTAGGGTAACGTATTTCCTCATTCCAAATGCAAAACTGAGTTAGTGCATACTTTTCGGGAACATACAGAGTCAATTTTTAACCAGTTTATCTTTCACCTCAATTTGATTGGCCCTGTTATGTAAATATTGACTGCACATTGTCCATCTATGTGGTGTTTGTATGACACTTGTAAAGGGATACAGGTGAGAGCGTATTCTTCACCCATTGTTGTTGTTTCAGAGGATTATTAAAACCTGTAAAGAGATACTTCTCTTTTAAAACTGTAATGAAAAGCACAGTTTAGAGCATAACGTAGAAAAAGGACAAGCAGAATATTCCTTGTTAGAATAGTTTGTGTGATATATTGTATCATATTTTTGTTCATAGTCAACAAAAAATTGACTGCTTGCTGTGTAACACCACGGCCAGTAAATAAATGTATCAGACACAGATATCCAGGTTAAAAGAAACATGAGCAAGTGCCCGTGAAGTGGTTTTGTTTAAATGCTCATTTGAGACTAAAACTTCAACAAAAGACTTTGCTAACTGGCCTACATCTCTAGCAAATTATAGGGCTAGGCATTGCCTCTAATTTCCCCATTCAGTTAGATTCAGAGCAGCCTGATTGAATTTGATTTACGTTACATTGGATTCAGTATCAATGCATTTACAAATATTTATGTAACATAAATTTTCCATGAATATTTAAGAACTTCTCAGATGACTGAAACGGTCTGATCAGATTAAACTAAATGCACTTCTAAAATATATTTTAAAGATTGTTGTTTACATTTACCTGTCCTGATGTTCTAATGAATACTCTTTCATTCCGTGGAGTTGCTGAAAATGATCTTAAAATTAAGATCTCAATTAACTAGGCCTGAAACTTATAATCAATTTATTTGGCTTAATCATTTACAAAAATGGTTGATTAAAATTCTAGTAATAAACACTTTCTAAAACAAGCCCTTTTTGTTTAAAGCATCACTTCCAGTCTCTGTAACGTATTTCCAGTATTACTGGCTGGTAAATGAGAAGGGTGCTTGTTTATTTGATGGCAACAAGAAGTAATAGAAACAACAGGGCAAGGAGAAAGTGACAGAAGAAAGAAAAATAGGAAGACTGCCAGAGAAAGTATCAAAGTACCCAGTTTGGGATGACTATTAAACCAACAGAAAAGACTGCATTCACTGTAAGATAAAACTAACTTTCCATAATGAAACAACTTCCATGCTGCAGCATATCTGTAGCATGGAAGTGCAAGTATTGGACTCTTGTTAAGGCATGTGATAGAGAGTTGAGATGTAGTTTTAAAAAATTAGAATAGGCAGCCATGTTTGTTAAAAATCATTTGGCAGCTACCTGTAACAGCAGGCTATTGTTTTTTTTCTGTTCTTCCCTCTGTGGTCTGTTGCAGGTTGAGGGTAGTGCAAGTGTCAGTAAGTGACAGTCATGTAGTATTAGAGAGCTTTTATCTGCTAATGTGAGAAGTATTTAGTTGCTAAATAGTTAACAGGTGAATGTAATCCAAAGTTTAAAGAAAAAACATCATCCCAACAAGTGAAGCTAATTGTGGACAGAAGTGATACAGGCACCCTTTCATTTGCATTTCTATGTTAAGATATCACAAGCATTATTAGGTTGCAAGAGTTGGATCACTGTTGTCAATAGAAATAAAAACATATTAAAAAGATTTACCTCAGCGTTTCACAAATTAATGCAAGATTAATTTAAGTTTTATTAATATTTTTTGGAACCCAGTTCTATCAAGTAATAACTTGTTTTATCATAATGTGGGAATTGTCGTCATTTACTCAGTTTTTTTAAATGACTTATTTAAATTCAGGGTTACAGGGAAGTTGGAAGCTATCCCAGCAGTAAGCATGCGAGATGTAGGGTACGCGCTGAACTGGATGCCAGTCTATTGCAGGGTCAACACTAAAAAAGCAACCACTCACCCTGACTCCTACAGAGAATATGGTCACCACTTAACCTAGCATTTATGTTTTTGGACGGTTGGAGGAAGCCCGATTATTGAGAGAGAACCGATGTATAACTGGGGAGAACTTGGAAAAATTCAACACAGAAAGGCTTTGGTTAAAACCCCTTCCCAGCGGAGGCTTTAACCAGCAATCTTTTTGCTGCAAGGATGTGGTGCCATCCACCACACCACACTGCAACACATTGTATAAAGCTTGTTACATACTTCATGAGAAGCGAGAACTTTTTTCTTGTCGAGGACCCGAGAAGAAAATGATGTCATTTTGTTCTTGCGGACTTCTAAAGGTGGCAGTGGGTCAGAGAAACAGTGTCCCAATGAAAAGAAGAAAGAGAATTGAGGAACATATAATAGTAACTTGGTAAACTTTGCCATCTCAAATGCAAGTCAGGTATTTGAACCCCCCAAAAATCTAAATTGTGCTCCTAGCAGAGCAACTTTGGCTTCAGGTATTTTCTGATTACTAAAATGATTTGCAATTTCTTGATAAGACTGTTCAAAGCAAATGTAAAATAGTCTTTGGGTTTTACTCATTGATGTCTAAACATGGGTTGGGCATGGGACGTTTCTGTTCCTGTCACCTTGATATATTGTTGTTCCTAAGTGGGATCTTTTGGTGGTGATGTCACATGTTCAGTCTTTTGCCAAATCAACCAGCATCCTTCCATACTCCTCAGTCCCACCAAACATTGAGAGGGGAAAGATTTACTTGGGAAGTAGAAGTGCAATTATGGTGTTGTTTTATTCTTACAAACATGTAATCCTACTTCATCCTTCTTTCCAGAGAGCTCAGTTGATTCAGTTACCTCCCTCCTTATTCTGCATTCCCTTTTTAGCGGCAGAAACATATGCAAATATAGTAATAGGAGGACGTGACATTAAACCATGGGCCAAATTAATGAATGTAAATATTTACTGCTTATTTTTCATCTCTATTACTTTACTCTTAAGATGCTTTGGAAGTTTTCTAATACTTTAACAGATATGTTCCTCTCATTGCATTACATTAAAACAATGTTACGACACATGCAACTCTTGCTTTGTGTGTAGGACTTATGGTGCATTTCCTTTGCATTGTAAAAACGAACAGACCATCCAAAGAGAGAAAGTGACGGGAGACATCCTAATGCAACAAGGTAAACGTCTTACTGCCTCTGTTCCTGTTTGGACAGATTCAGGTGAAAGCCATCTTACGTTTACACACCAGAGCAAAAACAGAAACCCTGTGACCATATAAACTTGGTGTTGCTAAATTGTTTACTTGTGATGAATAGGCCGTTTTCAGTCCTTTTCAGTCAGTTAGCTAGATTTTTTTCTTATTTGCTTGGCACCAGTCGTTTCAGGGAATCCAAGCAGTTGTTTTAACTGTGCGACGTGGTTGAGGTGGCTTGGTGCGCTCAAGTAAAACGCAGTAGGGGTGGGAGATTGAATGGAAAACATATAATATCGGAAGTTTTCTCTTCACAATTTTAAAAAAGATTTTTTTCTGTTAAAAAAATCAATTATGATTTTCAAATAAATACAAATAATCTATTAAAATTATTTTCTCATTTTATTTCTTTTTATTGATCTTTTTACTTGTCTTCTTGGGCGTTATCGCAGCAGAGTGATGGTCTAGCTACTGTGTTGGTTTTTCCTTATTTAAATTAAGTAAAATGACTGTCAAAAAAAGTTTTGTACATTTTTTTTTTTGTTTGTTTTTAGTCTCCAAAAATCAGCAATATCAAAGAATCGTGAGAATCACAATTTAAATCGAATCGGCACCCAAAAAATCCGAAGCGAATCAGGACAAAAGCACATCATCACAGCAGTGTCAAAAACCGACAAAAGGAGCCAAAATGTACTGATTTTCTGACCCATTCGAACTTAGTCCTTTGGACTGTCCTGTTTTGAATACTGTCCTAAATAGGCCCTTAAACTTTCTAGGATCCACCATTTATATATTGTGCTTGCAATGTTTTGTGTCTTCTACATTTTTGTAGAAATGTAAGTGGGGCAAAATTGTAACTTCCTTTTACCACTGTAAACATCCGCACCCAAATGAAAGATGTTATTAATGTCAGGAGAGGTTAATACTCACAAAACACAATGGAACTCGGTGTTTATACCACCATCCCCTCCCCCCACCACCACCACTTTTTTTTCTGTTGTACTTACATGCTAAAATAGTATTGTCCTTAGGCTCCACTGAATCAAATCTCTGTTTTGATGTTACCAGAAAAATGCTAACTCAAATGCAGCTTCTTCAACATCGGGTGTAAGGTAAACTTGGAACATAAAGACCAGACCTTGATATTCTTCAAGCTGCATTTTGCTCAACTTGCAGGACCAAGTTGTACTTAATGAAGAGTGCTTGTGTATGTTATTCAGTTCAACAAATTTCTTGTTTGGTTAAGTTGAGGTCTCAGCTTGAAGAAGGAAACTGTAGTAATGTACCACAACTGTTCTTTCTATCAGGTCATCATTACCACAGATATGGATATTATGAAAATGGAAAAAAAAAAAGACAAGTCATAGTTAATGGTGAAATATTTAACATTCTCCGCCTTATTTACGCAACTGTAAATATGTTACACATTATATTATTTTTTCCCCTCTTGTGCTTGTTCCAGGCAATTAGATAATTTGTAAGCAGCAATCTTTAAACTGAGCTCACCGACCAAAGGTCGTTGGCATACAGCTGACTCAGTGACTGCTAATCTCTGATTTGTCTCAGATGTGAACGTTTAGTGCTATGTTGGGGCTTTTTGCCACTGTGTTCTTTTTTTTCCTCCTCTGAAGACTGTTTGCCTTTGGTCTCTTCACACCATGTTCAGGGACACAGTGCTTATGTCATGTTGATGATGCATGAAGTTCCTTAAAGAGCTGTTTGTATGATATTCAAGATGTTCCTTTTTGTATTTTTTTTTCTTTAATCTTTCTGTATTACTTTAGATCAGAGGATTATTAAAATAATGTTGTTAGTTGTAGATGACCCAGCTGACGGCCTATTTATATGGCCCTGTTTAGTTGGCCTGAATGAGCAGGCCTCTGAGTGGAGATGAGGTGAGATGAGATACTGATGTGCAGTTTGTTGTCCTGCCAATGCACCAGTCTGCCAGTGTATTTAGCTGCTGTTGGCTTGAGCTGAGCTGGCTGTACTGGGACATGACTTCTGGCTGAATGCCCTCTTGACAGGGGTGGGGCTGATTCAGTGCTCAGCTCTGACCTTCACTTGTGATTTATGAGTTCCTCCTTGTAGTCTGTTTCCCTTCTATCTACCCAGTATCCTCCTGTTTGTGTAGATCAGAGCCTTTCTCCAGCTGTACATCATCCCTCCCCCAGACCAAAGAACCTAAGTCAGGCTACTCTGGGTTCACCACTGACATTGCACTGAAAATAAACAAATTGTGTGCAACACATGTGAGGTCATCTCCTTGTTCTTGGCTGTTTTTATTAAGTTTGGACGAGAGTATATACTTAAAAAAAAAAAAAAAAAACCCCAAAAAAAAGAAGTTAAAGCCCAGTCTGTAGGAGGCTAAGAAGAAACCCCTTTTACATATTTGAGCTTAATCTTGTATAAATTTGGTAATTTACCCAACTTTTTTGGTTTGACAACTTGGTAAAGTAATCTGTCAAAGTACATTAGTTGCATTTAGTTTGGTCATGTCTTTTTTGTGTAACAGGCATTTTCTCTCTGTAGATATTTTATATTGTCCTCCTTTGCATGACATACTCTTCCTTGGCAATCGAATGAGAGCTGTATGAGCTATTCTGTAATGTGGTTTTGAACCCAGAAGATTTTGCCATCTTAAATTATGCTAATCTCTTCAATTTCATTACATTTTAAGTGTTGCTTGTTGTGCAAATCTTGTCACTAACTCACTTCTGCAGCAGAAAGTTAGGATGTACAGTTCTACAGTAAAAGATTATGTTCTATTTTTAATAGTAAAATCACTGACACAACAATTTCGGACAGGGTTACTCATTCCAGTCCTACTAGAGCTGCAATCCAGGGGCTTTCCTTGTATTCTGGCTCCAAATTCCCTGAATTAACTTACTGAGTCATTGTGCAGAACCAAATTAGCTATTAGGTCTATTTACTTTGATTCAGGTGTGTTGAAGCAGGGAGACATTGGAACCGTGCTGGATTGTGGCTGTTAAAACCATGAGCATGTATTTTATGGGACGGTTAGACACATTGGAGAAATTTGTTTATGCCAAGGGACAGGTCATTTTCTCTATCAACATATTGACTGAAAATGCGTCATACTAAGATTGATTCAAATTTAATTTTGATGTAACTTTAAATTTTTATTGCTTAACTTAGTTTAGGATATACTCTTCATAACTGAATGAAAAATACAACTGTGTAAATTAATGGAAAGATAAAAAAAATTAAAATTATTTTCTAGAATGTCACATCTTTATAGAAGTAGTGAGTCATTAAACAGATGCATTTTCTTTTTTATTCTCCTTGTTCCATCTCTTCACTTCACCATCAGATGATTTGACCTTCTTTGGAAAAGAAATACAAACCAAAAAAACAACAACGAAAAAGAACAGAAAACATTTGAGATATTCAGGTTATTAAGAGGTGAAGAGTATTTGGAAGCATATGATTGTTGACACTGGATTCTAAAACTGCATCTTGTCTTTCCTATAACAGGGTCCCGAAACAGCTGATGAGGTGAAGGAGGAGTCTCTGGTTCCCCAGTTATCTGTTGGCCTTAACCCTCTGAGCCCTGCTGCCCCCCTCCTCATCACCTAAAGAGGAATCTGGATTTTCTCTGGAGGCAAGACACATCATGTGCCAAAACTGGAGACATCATACTGGTGCCCCATAGACAGTCAGTCTTCTTTTAAACCATCTAACTTCACATTGCTCACCGTCCAAGATGAAGAAGGTGGTGGTTTGGTCAGCTGAAGATGTTTCTAATTGGCTGAGCAAAGAGGGAATGCCAGAGTACATAGATGCCCTCCTCCAGACAGATGGGCCTGGCCTTCTCGGGCTCACCAAGGCAGATTTCCAAAGACCTCCCCTCTCGCTGATATCATCTGATGGTGGACAGCAGCTCTTAGAGCGTCTTGAGACACTTCGAATTGAGAGCCATATTGAGGCTCACAAAAATGGTCATGTAAATGGGCATGTTGGTGGGCTTCCTAATGGACTTAGTAAGCCCCAGAGGAATGGTGCTTTGGGGAGGAAAGACTTTGAGATGGAGATGGTCCACATCCCTATGCCTACAATAGAAGCTACACAGTCCCCGTTTCCCACAGAGTGGGGGAAGACAGGCATAGCATTCATCTACGCAGTAGTTTGCTTTGTCACCACAACTGTAGTCATTTCAGTGGTACATGAAAGAGTTCCACCAAAGGAACACACACCACCATTACCCGACAAGTTCTTTGACTTCTTTGACAGGGTGGAGTGGGCTTTCTCCATCTGTGAGATTAATGGCATGCTGCTAGTGGGACTCTGGTTGTTGCAGTGGATTCTGCTGAAGCACAGGTACAGTCATTGTGTAGCTTTTAGATGTGGATCTTCTCTCAACTGAACTATTTTGGGTCAAAATATAAACGTTTGTTTCAATTATATATATTTTTTTCTTTTTCAGGTCAATTATAGGCAGGAGATTCTTTTTCATTGTGGGAACGCTCTATCTGTACCGGTGCATTACAATGTACATCACTACTCTTCCCGTTCCTGGGATGCACTTTAAATGCTCTCCAAAGGTATATTACATCCATTTTTATATGTCTGTCCTTGGGAAATAATTGACTGAATGGCCATAGCTCACACACTTACACACACTCACACAAAGAGAGAGAGATAAAGCGAGAGAGAAAAAGAGTTTTTGAGTAATTTCCACTAACAGCTTATGGTTTTTTTTTTTTTTTTTTTTTTTTTTTTTTGGCTTTATGGTGCAAAAAATTGTTTTAATTCCTTGTAGTTGAGACCTCTGCGCAAAGAAAATTTTTAGATTAAAAGTATTTTTATGATTACAAAACCTCATAAAGGGGTTCTACTCTGTAGCTAAGACTTATTCTTAAAAAAAAAAAAAAATCTCCCTAGTAGTTTTTTTGCTCATTGCCAAAAAACTACCAGATAAACATGCGCAAAAACATAACCACATTGGTGGAGAAAATAAGCTTAATAACGAACACGATATTAATCAGAAGTCAAAGTCATCCACCACACGACAGACCCTGCACTTTATATCTTTTCTGTTCTATCAGGATGTTGCAACACTTCCTTTTCACTAACGGTTAAATAAACAGCATAATATCTGAAAGTGTGAAAATGAAGTCGAAGGAAAAAAAGATTGTTTCATTATTTGATAGACTGACTTCTCAAACTTGTAATACCATTTTTTGTTGTGTACAGCAACAGCTTCATAGCTCATTTTAGTGCTAAGTGTTTCAAAATTTGGGCAATCACATTTTCACTTTGGAAAATTCAACCGTTAATACACATTATTAGTATTAGCTTTGTTTGTTTCATGTATTACAGAGTGAAAATGTAACTTTATTGTACAAATTCTAACATAATTCAATAAATTGTAGGATACAGTAACATGGTAGCAAAATCAGGGTTTTTTGGTTTTTACTGATGTTACCACTGATATTTTCTGTTTTAATTAGAGTTTAAAGGAGATATAATGTGTGACTTTTTTTTTTTTTTTTTCCCAGCTTCTTGGGAATTGGGAAGCGCAGATGAGAAGAATAATGAAAATGATTGCTGGTGGAGGCTTATCTATCACAGGGTCGCACACGATGTGTGGAGATTATCTGTATAGTGGTCACACCGTTATGTTAACGCTCACGTACCTCTTCATCAAGGAGTGTAAGTTGGACTATGAGCATGTACAGGAAGTTAAAACTTTTCTGCTCATTAGAGCCTCAGTGTCTGACCTACGAATGAGTCATTAGTTTTATAGTAACTAATGTGTGCTTTATTTAAATACGACACTATGTATCACCAACCAATGGATAGTATGAATGTGATTTATGTAGTCCTTATGTAACAATTATAATACATTTGGTTAACCATGAGGATTGCTGTTTACTCAGTGTAACTGATGTGTGTGGTTTTCATGCCTGCATCTCAGTATTTTTCGTGCGAGTGTACTTTAGCAACACAGCTGGTTACCAGGAAATGCCCAGTCCCAGAGATGAGGAAGAGGTTAGATCTATCTCATCATTGTGGTTTCACTATCTAAAAAAAATGGAGTTGCAAACTACACTTTCTGTTCCTTAGCAGCTGTGGTTGCTCATCTACTTCACACTAAGTTAGATTATGGGTGAGCTTTTACACCAGTTGAGGTTGCTTTGTCAGAGTTGGTAGATTATCAGTTTTTAATCATTTTTTTGGAGGAAGAAGCCCTTTCTTCTACAGTTTATCACTTGGCCATCCAGATTGGTACAGACCTGACATCTAGTGGTAAAACAGGGTTGCTTTCAACAACAATAACTGCTGAAGTCAGTTGAAGGCCCAGTTGGCTCATGTAGCTTAGAGTTCAGCACAAAATTCAATATGATTTCAGTTTTAATAGAAGTCTGAATAAGAATTTATATTCTGTGGCTATAATGCATTTGGTTTAATATGTGTATCTTTAATCTTTGTGTCAGATTCTCCCAAGCGATTCTGGTGGTATCACTGGATTTGCTGGAGCTTGAGCGCTGTTGGGATTTTCTGCATCCTTCTGGCTCATGACCACTACACTGTGGATGTGGTTGTGGCATATTTTATAACTACACGTCTCTTCTGGTGGTACCACACAATGGCCAACCAGCAGGTGAGTGCACATGTTGTTTTTGTTTGCAGAAACAGTTGCAGAGCCACAATGTAATTCTTTGTGAACATTTCAGAGAGATTAAACCAAAAACTCTGTGTTAATTAGCTGCTGCAACTTTGCATACTTATTGGTATTAAATGGTAAGTATTAGGTGTACTAGATTATCCAAGTTCTAATGTTTACTTTAAAGTTGTTTCACAACCAAAATGTTTAATTTATAGTTGTACCCAGCATTTGTTTTTGGCTTTTTTTTTTTTTTTTAAATTTTTTATTTCAACCTGCTAATAATTATTATAGATATTGTGTGAGAGAGTCCAACTAAAACAATGTGAGATGACAGTAGATTTGTCAACCACATGTCAAGCGATGGTTTAGATCTTTTAGTGTTACGATAAACAGTTTGTCTGTGTTGTTTTGTTTCAGACTCTGAAGGAAATGTCACATAGCAACCCATTTTCACGGGTGTGGTGGTATAGACTGTTCCAGTTCTTTGAAGAGAACGTAAACGGCATGGTCCCTCGAAACTATCAGCTGCCATTTTCATGGCGAGCGTTACCGTGGAGCCGCGGCGTGAAGTACAGCAGACTGGATATACAATGACTCCTGTTAAATGAAAGCAGGCGAGGACTGTGACTTAAATAAGTGCTGTTTTTATTCATCCAAGATGGCACTGTTCTATGTAGCGCTGTCCTTTAATCTCTACTTACAGACAAATGTCCAAATGGGTAGCACTGTGACCCATGTATTTTATTTTATTTTTTTTTTTAGTCCATTTTCTCTTCTGGTAGTATTTATCAACACAGAGCACTATTTATTTCCTTTTGTTTGCTTCTCTTAGGTTACATACATTTCTATTTTAGTAAAAGAGGTTTGAAGCATTTCAAGAAACTGACAAGTTTTTGTCAGAATCTCGGCACAAAAGCATAATGTTGTCATTTCCTTTGATTTTTAGTGTAGTTAGGGTCAATCACATGCTTATTTCAGAACCAAAACACCAGAAGTATTTTTTTTTTTCCTTTTTGTTTTATAGCGAAGCGACTTCCTTTTGTAAACTGTCCTTGCTAAACTGATTCAAAGGTGCAAAAAATTATTTTTTCTAAATATGTCAAGCTACTTTATTTTTTAAAAGCAAATGATGTCCAACAAAAGATTTTTAGATTTTTATCTTTTTCAAGATGGATAACTGAGAGCATACAAATGAAATGTGTATAATATGAATCCAGTGCCTTTCTTAGCTTGATTGTAAAGCAGTCCAAGTACTACATGTCCTGTGTGTCTCTGCTGCGGTGCAACCTCGTGCCGTGACATGGTCACAGTCTTGTTTCCGTGAATGTATAAAAATGATTACGCCAGCCTTACCAGTCGATTGGTCTTCCCTAAATTTGGTGCAGTGTAACACCCCGTTTGTTTATTAATGCTTTATGACATAGATTTGTGCTTACTTGATTAATGCTGTTTTAACAGAAACATGACTGTTAAATTTATTTATTTTGTTTAGTTTTTTTTTGTTTTTCCTTTTTTTCTTAACCAACACCAGCCATGTTTAAAGCCAGATTACTGAGGTCCTGTGAGTTGCTAGTTGTACCAGACTAAGGTATTTAAAACAGTATTGTTTGACTCCATGTCAGTTAAGCAACGTTTCCAAGGTCCAGAGTTCAGAGCTGTTATTCTGCATCTGGACTTGTTTTTGTTCCCCACATGGACTCCCAGTTTGAAATCAAAATGAACCTCATTGTGGTGTGTTGTCCCTGTTTGGGTAACAACACAGAGAAAAAAGTTTTAATAAAAGGTTTGTATTAAGTTTATGAAAGCAGTTGTTCAAGGCAAAGTCTCTAAATATATTTGTGATAAATATGGGCTTTTTTCCTTCTGTTTTTCTTCTACTTTAGCTGCTGCTTTATTGAATGAATGGTAAATCTCAGAGTCAAGTACACCAAAACTTCCCTTTTTTTCCCAAACTTGTAAGTACCCAATGTGGAACTTGTGGAGAACAAGCTGAATGTTAAGATGTTGTTCAGATGCACAGAATTGGTGATTTGTTTGGCCGTAAATGTGCAAACATATTTTCCATGAATGTGAAAATGCATCCATTGTAATCCTTATTATATATAAGTTTGACTTTTGTTTGTTTTTCTGTGCAACTGACTGAACTGTAAGTATTACACTAGTTTATGTATAGGGGAAGACTTATATTAAACAGAAGTTTCAGATTCAATTCAGTAGCTTAAAGAAGTGCACTACTCTTTGCATTATATAACTTTCAAATGAATATGTTTAAATTCTTCAACCTGTCAAAAGGTGAAGAAAAAGTAACATTGTTTTTGTTTTTAAAGTGAATTAATGGAGCCATTAGCTCTTAATGCCAACAGGAGTCTTAAAGTTTGAGACCAATTACAGTGTAGTCTCAGTCCTCATCCTATAGCATTGACCTGTCATTTAATTTTTCATTTGAACTATGAAGAGCACAGTGAGATCCTCACATATGGCCATATTTTGATTTGTGTTGCTTTTTGAGAATACAGCTCTATAATTATGTTTGAGGGCTTTGACAATTGTGAAATTTGTCTTGTTTGCCAATTAAGTTTCTTTTTATGTTTGTTTCCTGAAGAAATGAAAATGGGGGTTTTCTTGTTAGTTTCTGTAAACTTGTCATTCGTTTCGTCTTTTTTTTTTTTTTAGTATAAACGGTTTGTTTGTTAGATATGCTAAAGGATTGGGATGTTTTTGAATAAAATCTTTTACGATGTACTTGAATCAATGGTAATGATTTTAATTTTTTAAAATTTTTCTTTAAATTAATGTTTTTACAGCAAAGATTTGTCAATTCTTTGTGGCATTAAAATGATGTCATGGCAGACCTACGAACAGCCAGCAGATGGAAACGCTGAGTCACATACAGTAAAAAAAGAGCTGTGTTGGTCTGTCTCCTTAAAATGTTTTCTCTTCCACTGTCATTTGTGCTTTGCAGTGTCTGACACTGTTATTTCCTTTGCTCATTCTAAGCCTCTTTTTAACATTTCAAACATGTCTAGTTTATGTTTCATGCACAAGTACTCCTGCAACTCTGGCTCATCTGTTTGTCATCAGCCCACTGAGAAGACTGAACTGCATAAACACACATTACCTCCATACACTTAAACTCTTGTCACTGGTAGATGTGGAACATATCACAACAAAGGCCAAGAATCATTTCAGGGCCAAAACTGGGATCAAACAGTTGCTTTGTCGTTAAAGCGTGACAGTCAGTTTCAATGACTCATGTAAATGATGAATTAATTCTGATGTCTCCTTTTTTCATCTCTGAGTGAAGCAGCTGTTTCTTTAGCCTCTAGATGTGTTACTATGTTTATTAGCTTTTTTCTGTTTATGTCGTTTTGCAAGTTGTTGACTAGAAAGTATACAGCTTGTTTCTGGAGTGTGTTTTAGCTGGAAACGAGTCCAGCTGCAAATGATGCAGTCAGAATAAACGAGCAGTGAATTAGTAACTGAATAATAAAGCGAGACTGGTTATAAACTAGAAGAATCCACAAATTCAGATGATGAACATTTTGTTTCAGATTGCAGCTCTAACCATGTGAAGCTTTGGAAGATTCTAAAAGTTTTATTCACAATTAAAGCGCGGGTAAAATACTGTGTGTACCTTCAGTATTACATGTTAATTTTCTCATCACATGTAGTCAGGAGTTACTAAATGCTGGTAAAGAAAAAAAGTAGAAAAAGATTTTTAAAAAAAAAAGAAATGTTACCAAGTTAAAAGAAGCTCAACAATCTACCTGCAACCAATAGAATTGGAAAAGCAATTTAATTTTGTAAAAAAAAAAAAAAAAAAAAGAAAAAGAATGTTTAACGTGACTTAAAGCTGAGGTATATAACTGAGAATATTTTTTGGCATATTTGTACTATAACAACATTTTGTACCCCTACATGGGACTACAATCACCATCATGTCCACAAACCAACTGAATGTAAACTAATCCTGAAATAGGTGTTAACAAATGAACAAACTACCTGTGTTCAGCCTGTTTTTTTTTTTGTTTTTTTTTTAATATTACCTTCACCTCTGAATCGGTGGTGGAGCACTTAAGTAATTCAGCAGCTCCCACTGACTGCAACAATACAAATGCAACACAATGTTTCTTCAATGTAACTGTTGACTTTGACCACATTCCCCATAACAATAAGAAACAAAAGTCAGCATTGACAAGGATGGCCGCACTGCCTCTAATAGGTTTCCACCAGTTTTACAAACAAACACGTGTTTAAAGTTTTTATTTGGAAGTTACCTGTTATATTATAAAGGCATGCAACTGTAACAACAACCAGCACAATATCGGCTCCAGGATCAAAATAACATCAAAGAAAAAGTTGATCTTAAAAAGTTGTAAACACAAACTTCCTATGGCAAAGCTCTGCCCCATGCTGGTAATATTCCCTGCAGGCTAAACAGTAGACAGCACAACTGTGAGATGGCAAACTCATCACAAAGCTTGTAAAACTATACTTTTATGAAGCTGGAACGGTGAACTGGATCATGCTCATTTAACCACAAATGTCACCAGTAAACAGAACTGCACATTCCTTATTTCTGAATAGACTCAAGTTTTTGAAATTCAGGGTGTTCACTGCAGGTATTTTTCAGGTATAAAAACCAATCCAACCTTGTAAAGTGTGGTGATAGGTCAGAAATGGATTTTTTTAAATTGCTTTGAATATTTAATATCTGATCTTGTTCCAATCCTTTACTTTTTTCTCCTTTAATGGCGTGAAGACACTGTTGTGGATGGAAGCCACAACACAAAAACTGTCTTTGATGAAACACTCAAGTCTGTCTGAACTTTGTCAGCAATGATTAGAAGATGAGTTTTACAGACAACCAAAAGTTAACTTATGACTTTCACCCAGTTTCAACCAAGTAGTGTAGGAATGTTCTGGGCTTTTCTTTGAACTCTAAATATTGCCAGAGAATTTTGTTGTCCAGACGATCAAAGCAGCTGATTGATCATTGCAAATTCTGGCCACAGCAGCCTCTGGGGGGTTTGCAAAAGACCCAAATAAAACTAACTAGATCATGACCTTGGCTGGCGATAAACTTTTGCCAGTGGGTTTATATGAAGTGTTCTTGCAGATACCGGCCAGGAGTTCAAGGGGTCCTCATAATTCCTTGGTTGAAAAGGGGCACATATTTATTTTGAGCTGAGCTGGCTCCTCAGTCCACAGGAGACTTTGCTGGTATCCTGAGAGACTGGACTGGCTTGCCAAGCCAAACTCCCACACACTACTACTGTACATACTGAAGTAAGTGAAATGAAGAAGAGAGTCTGTGTTGTAAACATCTCGTTTCAACTGACTTCATTAAATGGGGCCGTTATACTCTAGGGACAATTTAATGTGCCTGAACATATAATGTAATGATTCAGGTGTGTGGGCTGTATATACGTGGTGTTCTTAACTGACTTTGGGTGCGCTTGGTTTGGTAGTTGTGTCAAAACACTTCGATATGGACAGTATAATTTTATTTAAATCAGAGGTGCTTAAGTCTAATCTTTGAGATCTAATATCCTTCAACTTTTAAATGTGTGTTTTCTCCAACACACCAGAATCAAATCAATTCCCTCATCCGCATGTCATTCAGCTCTGCAGAGGCCTGTTAATGAGCAATTCATTTTTGTTTCAAGTGTGCTGGTGATGAAGCACTGCATCTAAAAACTATAGGATAGTAGAACCGGACTTGGGCACCCTTGATTTAAATCATATAAAGTCAATGGCTTTGCAGAATTAATCGTGTAATCGCATGAGAATAAGGAGTCTCTGCTTTGGCATCTATGCTGCAGCAGACTGCTTTCCAGTCTGGTCACTCTTTACATTCCATCAATCACTTAAGGAAATGTCTACACGCCGCTTTTCTGTTTGTGATCATTTCTTTTTACACGAACATGGCTGCGTTGTAACACACTGTCCTCTGCATTAAACTAACTTACTCTCCGTCAAGGCCCCGTAGCCAAGAGTAACAACTGATTCATGGGTTCACAAGCAAATTCTATTCTATTCTAAGCAGTGCTCTGGTCTGTCACTGTAATACCATACTTAGTCTGTGAAGATAACATTGATGGAGTAAAATGGAGTTTTGTCTATTAATGGATGGCTTAGAAAGCACGTGCTATGAGAAGCAAGGATTTGAGTAATAAAACTGTCACACTGTGTACTAAAATGTTCCAAGCTGTAGTCCTTGTGCTTTTCCTTATTGGAAACAAAGGTACACATGCATTTATAGCAAGTCAATTGAATGTTAGGTGTCCTGTAAAGATGAATATGTTTAAATATGACTTTCTTCACAGGTATCTATTGTCTAATGCATGTGACACAGCTGAGCATCACTGCTCATAAAATGCAGACTTAGAGGCTCTTCTGAACTTTCATCTCTCAAGAGATGACATATAATCAAAGTGCTCAGTTTGAAATTAACGCAGCAGCTGCTGAAATCAAAGTGGTAATCATAACAGCTATTGTCGTCTCACACATTGTTATCAGTGCTGGTGAGATGTAATGTCATGCCTTCCACCATAAGGCTTTCACAGCATCTCCAGAGGCCAAGAAATGATCAAGGCTTAAAGACACGGCGGCATCACCTCCCCAACCACCCCCCTCCCCTTTTCCTGCCAACCGCTGTAGTTTATCCTCGCTTCAGAGCTTGCTCATTCTGTTACGCTCTGTCAGTTGCGCCAGCGCTCCCTGAAGCCTCTGACTGCCTGGAATCACATTGCAGTTTCAGTCCAACTACCACTGGAGAGGTGACTCAGTGACTGGCAGACATTACAGCCAATATGACAAAAGAGGTGGTTTTCAGAGGTGGATGTCCCCCTGCAGACAAGTAGAGACAGTGTTTGACTCTGGTTGGTCTCAAGTTGGAACACACTATATCTTCCTTCACCATACGCGAGCCTGGCCCTGGTTCCCCACCAAGCTGGAATTATTTCAGAGGATGACATACTGTGTGATGTAACATGTCAAATGTCAGCTGACGCCAACTGAGGGGACACTCTCACGACTGATGGATACAGTTTCTGTGCCATCTGTCATCTGTGCTCGGCACCAATGCTGGCAGAGAAAACTAAACAAACATTTAGTCAGATTACCACTCTACCTGGAAACTCGATTTCAGTGCATTATCTTTCAAAACACATTAGGATGATTTGCATCTTTTTGATAACTGGCATCAGTTAGAGAGGTTACAGACATGTTTGTGTAAATCTTGGGCTTACTTTCAATATTATTTAAATGATTTTGCTGACTTAAGCATCAATTCACAGACAGGCTTGTAATCTATAATTCCATCTAGTTGTCATGGTTTTATTTTCCATTATTTGTGCTTTCTTCTCCTGTGATGTTCTAATGCCACTAACTGATGATATTGCTGCTCTTTGCCTCGTATACCTAATGACAATATCCTGAATTTAACATAAAGCTGGTGACACTACAACATTGCAACATTCAGATTTAACTGAAAGGACAAAAAGACAGCCTAAATGTTTTAAAATGTAAAACTAACAAGAACTTACATACATGGAAAAAGAAAATAACAACAATAATTGCAGTTTTTGTGTGTCAAGCCCTCATGATTTCTCCATAATGACAATTCTACCTTGACAAGGATCTATCCTTTGACTCATTTATAAAATAGAACCACGTACTTTCAAATCCCTAATATTGCTAAAATACATGACAACTTCAAACAGAGTGATGCAGAGAAACTAGTCTCAGATTGGCTATGTCAAATTCCTCATTATTGGGCTGTCTCAAATACTCTCTGAAAAGTCTCCAGCTGATCTGAAATGCTGCAGCTAGGATTCTGATGAGAATTGACAAAAGAGATTACATTTCTCCAGTTTAAATGTCTCTTTATTAGCCTCTTGTTAAATACAGAGTGGAATTAAGCAGATATTCTTCTTCTCATATTAAAAGCTCTTACTGACCAAGCTCCACTTTATATTAAAGATCACATATTTCCCAACAGAGCGCTGTGCTTTGAAAGTGCAGATTTGCTTGTGGTTAAACATAGGAAGCAAAGTCTTAATGCACTGGGCCTCAACCTTTCATTTTTGTCTCTTTGCTATTTTCCATGTATAAACATACATCATTATTGGCATCCTTAACATGTATTGCTCTTCTTCCCTCTCAGCAGGCATCCCTGACTAAAATTCAAAGTGCTTGTTGGTCCTTCTGTCCAGTCCTTTCCACTCTTAACCAGTCAAGGCCGATGAGTGCCCTCCTCGAGTTGGGTTCTGCTGGTTTTTTTTTTTCTTCTCTTTAAAGGGCCGTCCCCCCTGATCTGATCTGATGTAATTTGTTGGTTTCCTTAGACAACTTTAAAAAAAAAAAAAGTCTTGCGGTTTATCATGTCTTATTGATTTGCTTTAGTTTATTATTATTATTATTATTATTATTATTATTATTATTATTATTATTATTATTATTAATAATCAATTAGGATCATAATGAATTGGCTTGGTTTGGATTATGTCTGTAAAGGGTCTTGAGATGACTCTTGTGAATTGTCATTGTACAATAAAAATAAATGCTGCACGTAGCAGAGGCAGATGGCTGCCTGTTCTTGAGCCGGGTTCTACCAGAGGTTTTCTTCCTGTTTCTTCCTTTCTTCCTGAGTTGGATCCTCCAACTCAATCTGTTGGTTTCCTTATATAGGCTATTATGAATTGGCTTTCATTATGTTCTTTTTTTTCTGTCTGTAAAGCATCTTGAGATGGCATTGCCATGATTTGACGCTATATAAATACAGTTGAATTGAATTTATTTGAATTGAATGAAATTCAAAGAAACTATATGTAGTAAATAAGGTGAACAGTTAATTTAATAGTTAATAATAAATTAATAAATTAATTAATAAATTAATAGTGATTTATTTAGCTTTTTATTGTGTTCCTGTTCTTCCCATAGCACTCTCTCTCATGGACTAACTAAAGATTGTACTTATTAATAATATTAGTAATTGTACTTTTAATTTGATTTAAACTTTTTTTCAGCACTTTGGTCAACAGAGATTATGTTAAATGTGCTATACAAATAAAATTTTAATTAAATTTAATTGACTTGAGTGAATAATGTACTATTTTGTGCATGTATACTATTTACAGGTTGGTAGATCTTCTGTTAAAAACAGGAATCTAGCTAAAATTTTCTGTCCCTCCATAATTAAAAAAACACAACTTTCAAACCCACTGATCAAGGCTTTATATCTGACATTCTAGTCACACAAAACCACTATGAAAAATCATCTATACATTTCTCCATAATACATTAAAACATGCCTCTTATAAATAGCTCTCAGTGCATCAACTAAAAAAAAAAAAAAAGTCAATATAAATGAAAAGAAGTTCCTGCTTTCAGGAGCACATGTCAGAGTCCAAACCTGAGTGGGCTTTGAAAGGCTCAATTAGCAGAAAACCAGTCTGTGAAGGATTATTTTTTAAACATGGCAAAGAACTGCATCAACTTAAAATGGGCTTTTCTCCTCATTTTCTCATTATTTGATGATTCTCAGTGGGTTGGCAAGAAGCATACATGATAATTCTTTGCGACTGCTGTGTTGCGAAGCTGAGCATCGAGCCCAGCTGTCTGCCTCACTGCTGCATGGGAATCATTTTCGAACACCAAAAGCCTAAAAAATCCACAAAGGAAGGGCGCTGCCTTTGAACTAAGGCAACATTGTGACTTTTTAGTGACTTTTTAGCTCTGTGATGGCATTTGGACAGAACACAGGTAAACACAGAAATGTCAGCAGTGAGCACAGACTACAAAGTCTTATGCAACGCTGTCTGACTGTCAAGTTTGCTCAATGAGTTCAAAATTTCAAAGCCAAGTAATGACTACATATAGAGATACAGCTGATGTAAAAAATACATCTATTCCGTCTATGTCTGCACATGTGTCTCTAGCTCAGAAGAGCAAGAACTTGACTGATCAAACCACCACTGGCTTTACTTAGCACCCCAACTTTTTTTTTTTTTTTTACCAGCTGTGGATATGAACATGATCTTCCTAAGTTAAATGAGTTAACACTTACTCCCAATTACCATAGTAGTTTTAACATTTGCACTCTGGAAAAGGACTTTACGAGCAATTACAGCAGCTCAGATGGACAGAAACATTTTTGGCACATTTTACGAGGTAGTAGTAGTAGAAAGCAAAGAAACGCTGCAGTGTATATTTTTACTGGATGACAAGTTGTGCTGTTTGTCTTGATAATCTTACACAGAGTCAAACAGTTGCCAAAACAGAATCCTGCACAGCTGATTTACTGCAGCATGTGCAAATGAAGAGCGATCACACCTAGACCATGAAGATTTGGAGTGTTTCCCGACAGGCATGCCTGACTTCCAACCAGATATCTCCCAACACTCTTTGAGGCTGAGTCATCGTCTTGTGACCCCTCCTTTCCCATTCCCTCCACTGCTGAATGGTGATATGCTCTCATCCAGAAAACATGGTCAGATTTGAGTGTTTTTCTTTTTCTTTTTTTTTTTTTTACCAGGGTCTCCCTTGACAAAATTCAGGGTGAAGTTGCAGCATACTGTTATATAACAAACATTTGGCACAGATTTATTTAAGCGTATATAATGCCCCTCTGTTTCTGTTAATATCTCTCACACTTGAACACATCCAAGAAAGAGTTGACCAATGAGCTTTTAGTTAGTACATTATTGAGGAGTCGCCAGCCGAGGCCCATCCAGCTATTCTGGGTGAGTTCCTCCGGCGCCATGTTATGTCGATTGGAAGTGATTCTCGACGTGGGCCTCACCGGCTACTAGGCAACTGCAATGCAACACAAATGAGCAACAAACCCAAGAAGAGCAGCAGATAAGATTTAGCAATCTTGTCTTTGATATGCAAATATATAAATTACAATTGCACATAAACAAGTGTGAGGCAGCTCCTTCTTGCTGAAGGATGGTTTCTTAAATCAGACATCAAAGCCAAAGTAAATCAATGATGCATTTTTCTTTTCTTTAATCAGTCATTTAATCTTTTCAACAAGAGAACTTAAAAAAAGAGAAAAACACTCAAGATCCTAATGACCACCACGCATTGACTTATCTGACAACAGGAGTGAGACAAAGGATTGGAGAGAAACAATGGATGCTGTGATGCTTTTGGAAAGACAGTGGATGTGACTGAAAGACTAGAGTGGGCATGTGTCCCACTTGGGCTCAGGATTGACAGCTGAAGACAAGACATCAGGGTTTTCCTTTCCCGCTGTTCGTACTCACAGCCACGGGCTCAATTCAGTCAAACACATCTGTCTCTCATCGAGAACTTTAATCTATCTTATTTATCCTCAACATCTCTGGGACTTTGAAAACTTTTGCTTTATTGTTGCATGATGTCTCTTCACAGCATTGTGCAATTTTTCCATTATTTGTCACATTTCTATTTGCCCCCCCGTTTATTCTTTTCTGTTACTCCTTGACAACTTTCAGTAACAAGCTCTGTTTTTACAGCACCTTCCAGTACAGGGTAACGGTAAATGGTTTCACATTGAAAGACAGTGGGGGTTGTTAAACCGGTGTAGTCTGTTGACATGCTGCAGGTGGTGGCCTGCTGAATGTCCAGCTGAGTCAGGAATGTGGAGGCCCTTTGGGCACCAAGCAGCAAAAATCAGTGGTTGTAGGGAAAGTCGGTTCTCCTGCTGTGACACTGTTAACCAATCACTGCTTAGACCATCAAATATTTAGCCCCAGCGCATCCAAGTGTGAAACAAAACACTGTAAAACCAGGTCTCTGCTCTGGGTCATAGTATCACGAGAAATGTTTAGCTCAGTCACAGGGTGGGGAGCAAAGTAACGGCTGCATGCTAAGCTCTCCACCATAGGTCTGTTTGTTGACAGGCCTTCGGGGTCTCCTACTGATTCACTGCTGTCCATACCACAACCCATGTCTATCTTTAGATGCTTTTACGAGTATGCTGAAGTGAAGTGGTACTCTTGTCAAAGCTGGCTCCACACACTAGCAACAACCTTCATCATAACTTTATGTTATCTCCCTCCTTCTGTGGTGGATCGCTTACATTTAGTCTGCAGAGAATCTTACAAAAGTAGCCTTGCAGCAGAAGAATTTGGGTTCAGGAGCTGCATTGTTAGACTTGTGGAAGTTTCCACTGCCCAGCGCTGAATATAAGTACATTAACTTAAGTGCTTTATGTACATATTTAAAAAACACATATGTCCCCCTGTTTTCTTTAATGTACTTTAGAGTAAAAAAGAGAGAGAGAGAGATTGCATCCTGTCTTTGACAAATGTAAGCAAGTGACAAAGAAAATACCTTTGTAATTAAAAAATATTCTGCAATTATTCTTATCACTACTTAAATTTCTAGATCTTTATTAAATAAATCAACTCAAAGCAGAATCTGGTTCCTTAAGTTTACAGTTGGGCAAAACAATCACGCTACAAACAAGAAATGTTGTCAACATCAATAATAGCTGCAACATTATTTTAAAAAAATCACAATCATAATACTTTTAGATGTATACTATGTGCCATCGTGCCATACTTTAGGACTGTTGCTCTATAGCTTCCCTGCATGTTAATCTCAAAGCAAGCTACTATCATGATGATGCAATGCCGCTGTAATCAGAGGTGGGGTCTGCTTTAATGACGAGGTCAGGTCAGGTTTGGATTACCAAATATTCTGAGAATGCATCCACACTTCTCAGAGAGCTTTGAAGACATTTCTAGAGGAACATATAGGAGCAAACAAAGCCTTTTATCTCACTGAGGACGTGTGATGTTCTCTTTCTGACATCTCCATTAGCCAGAATCTCAATACACCTCAAGTTCATGCATAATGCACACAGGGCAAAAGGAGGAAAATCAACCTGTCTTTGTTCAAGTGTGTATGTAATGTGAACATGCATGTATCTAAGATGTTTGGAAAGCTTAGCCTTACTTTGCTGTTGTGCTTTCTCTGATTACATAGAAAAACAGTATCCAGCAATTGGATACAACTTTGATTCCTTTTGCACACATTCCAGCTAAAAATGCTGATTTAAAGATTTCTTAATGGTTTTAATCAAATTCCAATAAGAAACAGATTGTTCAAATACTAAGGAAGTATCAGATTAATTCATTCATAAACTAAGATTTCCTCAGGTGTCAGCTATTTTAAGTTTTGTTCCAATAATTTGTATTGGCTCTTATTTCATTCATTCATTCATTCATTCATTTTCTAAACCGCTTAATCCAATTCAGGGTTGCGGGGAAGCTGGAGCCCATCCCAGCTGGCCCTGGGCGACAGGCAGGGTACACCCTGGACAGCTCGCCACTCCATCGCAGGGCTGGCTCTTGTTTATTATGTTTATTTTTGTCTTGAGTTTTGTGCAACTTTTTCCCCTCCCATTTTAAACAATTTAAAATACAAAACATTTCCCTTCACATAACGGTGATTTACCTTAAGATTAGTGGTAGATCGGTTGATAAAAGCTTAAAAAAAGCCTCACAGCAAAGACAACCTTCAAACTATGATTCTTGCATTGCTCAAAATCCCAAACTCAGTGACTTTTACAAGCAACCAGTCAAATTTTAATTTTGTACTAGCTGCTGGAATGGTCTATATTCGATTTCCTGTCACTCATGTAACATGAGATGATATTTTAGGTACACATCTTTATTAAAACTAAATGATAACGATACATTAATAACAGCAATCACTGACTGACATCTTTGGTTGTGTTTATTATTCTGTTCATCAAAGAAAATTTCACTAGAAAACCAAACCTTTTAAAATCTTTTCCATCATGGAGCTTGTTGAGCAGAATTTGACATGAAAAGAGAAACAATACCATTATCAAAGTAAATATTTTATTGGATTTGAACATATTCTCATAAAACAATATCAGCAACATTGATGTAGTTTTTTAGATTTCCAAACGTCACACAATCACTGAAAGGCATCTGAGATTTTCTGGCTCTCCGCCTGACATATAGCCTCCATATGGTCCACACCCTGGGAGAAACGTGCGCTCCCTCCTTCCAGAGCAACTTTCCACTGGACACATTCCTTGCAAACAGCCTGATAAAAGCATGCTTGTAAGTCCCAGCTCTCCAGTAACATGACTCATCACTCAGGTGTGTTTACAGCTTTTGGGCTTCTCCGGACACAAACTACCACCTTCTGCAACACGCTTGAATTCCAAGAAAAAGTCATCACAGCTGAGCCTCTCAGGCACCTATATGTGTCACAGGTGACGACCTTTTTGAACATGTTCAAACGAACCCAGAGAAAGACAGGCAGAGATGGTGAGAAAGAGACTGTGTTCATATCTGGGAGGTAAACTTGATATGTGAGTGGGATAGTTTCTTTAAATGCTGCACAGCTTTTACATCCCACCGCTAATGTTTATTGCTTTAGTGCAACACTACAGGTGAGTTTTTGGTCCACATGTCAAAACAAATATGAGGATTTCAGATCTTTTATTAACCAATTTAAAATGAGGTTGGTCAAGCGAGAGAAGATGGAGGGGGTGAAAGATAAATGAATTTTATCTTTACACAAGGAATTAGACCCGTGGAAAAAGCCTGTGTGTCAGCTGTCTCAACAACCACAGCGTAGTTAAAAGAAACATATGCAGGAACATCAAAGTAAGCCTTTAATTTATTTCTGCAATGACAACATTTCCACCGTTTCCCCGCTCCCTCTCGACGGTGGTGTCAGACAGCTTAGAACAGGTGTGAAGAGAAGTCTCTGTGGCATTGAGAGCTACTAAAAGAGTAAAAAGAGAAAAAAAATCCTGTTCACTTGAGTGAGCATGGTAAGGACAGCCTTGGTTTTCCCCACAAAAGGAAACGGACCGACATAGGAGGTGTCTCAAGTGGATTCGGTGGAAAGACAGGCTGAAGAATAAAGACTCATGACAACGGCTGTCTGCCTGTCTTAATGTCTTCTTTTGATGCCATGTGTCCACACACTCAGGGTACCTTTCTGACTGGGAAGCATCATCAGTCGGTAAACAATCACATGTCTATGGTCATCACATGTAACACTGGCATGATCAAGGAGTGAAAGAAGATGAAATATGTTCATACATCATGGGGTTTTCCTGCATAGTAAGGGTCAGAAACAGCTGAGCAGGCACTAACTAGGCTTTTATCAAACATTTTATGATTAATCTTGATAGTAGAGTGTGAACTAGCTTCATAGGGGAGGAGCCTTATGAATGAATATTCAGCTTTTCATTCTACTCCAAGAAAATCATGATAAGTACAAGTATAAGCTGCCGCTCTGACAGTGAAGGGCTTTTTTTGGGATAGAATCATGTTTACTATATGATGGACCTTGGTCTTGAAGGTTTTGGCTTGTAACAAGAAAGAAATTAAAGAGACAACCCAATCTTAGTGGATGCTTGTTTTATTCATACTTTGTTTTACCCGTGAGATCACTGGTTCAGCCATGTAAAGTAAATGAAAAATGGACTGTTCTTATATGGCGTTTTTCTTGCGCTTTATGCACCCAGACGCACATCATGGGACAATGCAGGGTTCAGTGTCTTGTCCTATGACTCTGAGGGCACATTCACGTCAACCTTTTTGAGTCCATTTGCTTGGAAAGTCCTCTTTGTTTGGGGAACTGTGAATGCACCAAACAAATTCTGATTTGGACCAAAGAAGCGGACTCAGCCCGCATGCAAAGGTAGGTTTCAGCTTGTTTCAAGCAGACCAAATACAGGAAGTGGACTGCAGAAAAAATTAACTTCATTTAACATAGCCTTGCATTGTGGGTAAATACATAGCAATTGCATTAAGTCTTCTGTCCCCCTCTGCCACCACCTGGGTGGATGTATGGCTGGTTCTGGAGCGGGGTGGTTGGGATCTGTAGAGATTGTGTTTATGTGATCAAAAAATTTGCATGCTAAACATAGATATGTAAAGCTATCTTTTTAAATTCCCTATGACTGTAAAGAGACAACAAATTTTCCTGGATACAGAGCTGAAAAAGAACATAATATCCATTTTGGTTTTGTCCCTTTTTCTAGCAAACAGTTGTCCTTACCAACTTCTCATGTGAAATTTAGTTACAAAGTCTTTTTGCCAGAAATAGGTACTTTCTGATACTTGTGGGTGTGCAGTGTTGTCATTGCTTTGGCACTGTGGAAAATGTCGGCAAAGCTTTTGTGCCATGTAATTAGGCCTGAGCACCGAAGGTGGTGTGAAAGCCTATTAAAATGCAAGCGTTTCTTATTCTTATCACTTGTCAGACAAATAAATTACATTTTTGGGAGCCTCAGCTTGCTTAAAAACTCGCCAAATTTTGCCAATCCTCCTCTTTGAAATGTGTAAAATTTCATATTTTGGGGTGTTCGGGACTGTTTGGGCAAAGTTGAACAATAGTGCCACCTATTTTAGGTGCCTAACCACATCTTGTCATCAATTTTTATAAAACT
The DNA here is from genome assembly GCF_933228915.1 of Telmatherina bonti. Classification (NCBI taxonomy): domain Eukaryota; kingdom Metazoa; phylum Chordata; class Actinopteri; order Atheriniformes; family Telmatherinidae; genus Telmatherina; species Telmatherina bonti. The sequence continues at coordinate 28,885,081 of NC_136629.1, read as the reverse complement.
TCATACACATGTTCTACAGGCCAAAAATCCTCTTAATCCTCATTTTAACAAACTCCTCCTAGGTATTTTCTAGTACTAACACCAAAATTTGTCAGGATGCTCAGAAAGCATGTTTGATTAAAAGTTGTGTTAAATGCTTACAGACTCCAAGGCATGTAAGAGGGACAGGGCCTCAGTGTTTCCTGTCTCACTATGATAAATAAATTGATATAACTCCCACATAAAATTAAATACCTGGACTAAATTTCAAACATAAGATGCTAGTCTCATCCTGAAACCTGTGCTTCTTATTCATTGGAGTAGAAATTAGCCCCACCCCCTGGAGACAGGAAATCCCTTATTTTAAAACGTAAATGGCCTTGTGTGCTGTCTAGCTGTGGGTGAGGACAAGAGAAGCATGGTAGGGAGGTCATTGGAGGAGGTGGTGGTCGCACAGCGTCGTAGGTGTGAGGGCCTCGAATGCTGCTTGCAGCCTTAATTAACTTTGCATTTTAATGGCTTATATTTTGCTAACCTTAAAAAATTACATGTAATACCTACTATGAAATACTAGAACAAAAGAAGTATAAAATTAAAGAAGTGAAAATAAAGAACATGGGAAGAAAGGAATAAAAAAAGAAAATTAAAGAAACCCCCCCACACACACACACACCCTTTAACCTTCCTTTTCAGTGACAAACTATAAAATAATTTTTTCATTGTCATCACTTACCAACAAACCGACGACGCTGCCTGTCTTTCACCTGCTGCTGCAGGGGAATAACTATCATTATGCAGCTGAAGGAATCTCTATTGTGTCCAACATTTTGAAAACTAATGTGAGGACCTCTTGACCAAGTGCTCGCGTGTGATGAATTGGGAATGAGAATGTATTGTTTCTGCATTGTGTTAGGAAGCTTTATTATTCAACCACACCAGTGGATCTTATTCTCTAACTAAAAATGCCTAGTTTGTGATCTTGTCAAAGATTTGCGTAATGTTTGCCTGGAGGTTAGTTTGGCACACCTAAAGCAAAGAAAAACTGCCTCACACTGACAGTTTTGACCAATTAGCTAAAAAATCTGGTCAGACCAGGGCTCTAGGGAGAGGATTTTAAAAGAGACAGCAGCGTAAACATCACCCCACAAAGTAAGGCAGCAACATTTATCATTAGCGAGAATTTTTTAAAGTACTTAAACCTTTGTACATGCATAAATAATAAAATGATAAATTTCCTGAATAAATCATGCATTTTACTCATCTTTTGCTTGATGAGGAGCAAATCTAGTCGCGACATGATGTGTGTTCTCTTGTCAGTACACTTGCAGCACTTTTAATCCGATCAAGTCTTGACAGAGAGTAATTTTGTCTAATAAGGAGGAATTGCATTAGTCCAGCCTTGGGTTAACAAATGCACAAACTATTTTTCTGCATCACTCTGACACCAAATGTTTCTAGTAGTAATAACAATGTAACAATCATAAATAGAATTTCCTTCATCTCCATGTTTCCTGACGCCACTTCACTTTAAATTGCCAACGCAAAAGGTTTATTAGGAGCCTTTTCATCATGGACATAAGACATAAGACACATGAAAATATCTTCTGATTGTTATTTTCAGTTTATGTTTTTTCATGAAATGTCAACACTATGTAACATATTAAGAATATCATCAATGCCAATTTGTGCTGAGCTTCAACATTCTAAAGCAAAAAAATAGGCAAATAACGCAACTTTCATGCAAAACAGATGCCAACAGTTTTATCTAACATACTTCTTTTTGCCCATGACCTCCTAAACTGTTCTCTTCTTATCAACAAATCCGAAACAAATCACTGCTGATATCCTCACTAAATAACAGTATGAAACAATTGTGTTTCTAATTTGTATTTTATGTTAAAAGTAAGGATGTTGTATTTTTATATTTTTGGGTATTATATTTAGGTATTTTATATATTTCTCTGAGCTCGCAGGGCCACCATGCATGCCACTGTGGTTGTTAAGATTAACAACATTAGTCCACCAGCACACCTGGAATACAGCAAGAGCGCAGCATTCCAAGCAGTGAACCCTGACCCTCTATTCACCTCGCAAACACATTTCTCCTCCCTGTCACACCAAACCGGCACCTATTCTCACTCTCACTGTCATGCCATCGTCACATCGAAGGGCAGGTTTCTATTTTGGTCTCAGTTTGCGGTTAAAGCTGTGCTCTGTGCCCAAGTGCTGAACACAGATGTAGTGAAGTAACAAAGTGACACTGAAGCTTTTCAGAGATTGTTTGATATATTTAAGTAATTTATCCAGAACAGCTGACTTTGTTTTCTGTTTTGTTTATTTTTAATAAATTATTATTTGATAAATACAATGTCTTGGAATTCTTGGCTGTATAAAACAATTTTAAACCAGTCTCATTTTTAATTTTTTACAGATGTTGCAGCACTGACAATACTGAGTTGTTGGCCATTAATAGACAAAAGATCATGGCTTTGTATATAATGCAGTCTTTTTAAAAAACAAAATGACCAGTATGTTTGTCCTTTCCATGTACAGACACTTCTGTCATGGAAAAAGTTATACTTCCACACTTGGAACTGAGAATTTGTGAATTTAAGGAAATGTATGTCATTATGCTACTAAAGCTGTGTCAGACTTAACTGTTGAACTTTGGGAGGACAAAAAATAGTTTCAGTTAAAAACACTTCAAAATATGACATTTGAAAAGTACCCCCTGACAGAAGCATGTTCAATTATCTGAACTAGTCATCATTTTCACACAGATAGTGTTGCAGTATGTAAGACACATGCCAAATTAGCCATTGTCAGTGTGAACCTCTGTGAGATAATCTGCCAAAGTTCACCGCAGAGCTTTTAAAGAGAAAGTAACAAATATGCTAATTTCAGTTGTACTACTAAATTTTGGCAGATTTTCACACTTTAGTGCCCCCTAATGAAGGCTAATTAGACATCTGTCTTCCATCCTATCGTTTCTCTCAGCTCTCTCTAGCCAGTTAAATTCAGTCCAAAGTAGACTCTTGTCTTAAGACATGCTCTGTCCCTTTCACTTCTTCTTTTCCTCATTTCCTTCAATACCATCCTGTTGTATTTCTGTGCTGAATCAGTCATGACGCACATTCAAAACAGCCAGTGTGCTGATATCCAGTTGCTGCCATGGGATGCAGCGGTAATTTCAACCCCAGGCTGAAGAAACAGTTGTTATATGTGGTGTCTTAGCCATAGGACGCTGCAGGGCAACAAGGACTCCAGGTGTATGTGCAATAAGTGTGTCATCAAAACAGGTTAGAAGAACAGAGTTTTAAAGTCAGACAGATAATTCATGAAATAAATTCAACATATTCCAATATATACCTTCAATTTTAAATTAGCACATACATATAAATGATCTTAGTGAGGGCCAAATCAACTTTTTTAAAAACAAAATGCCGCTTTTATCAACTGAATTCTTCTTAAATGTTTCGTGTTAAATTTAAAATGTTTGAATTGTTTTCACTTATTTTGTATATTTGACTAGTTCTTAAAATTTCTGTCCAAATCAGCTCTGACCTCTCTGAAAAGACCTTTATAAACAAAAATGATGACGATTATTATTATCATTATTATTATTATAATAGTAGTAGTAGTAGCAGTAGTAGTAGTAGTAGTAATAGTAGTAGTAGTAGTAATAGTAGTAGTAGTAGTAGTAGTAGTAGTAGTAGTAGTAGTAGTAGTAGTAGTGGTAGGAGTATTAAATATGCATTCAACCGATTCAACATGAACATTACCTTATCATGATGTCTTTTTTTATCTATTTATTTATTTTTACACATACCAAGGCTAAGTTCATAAGTGTCAACCTCTTGGCTCTGAAATAAAATATTTCAGTATTTACCTGAAGGTATCAGCAGTTGGGAAGACTGAAACTGTAGCAGATGGTTTAAACCTTTCAGTTGAAAATAGCTTTACATTGTAATAGGGGCAATGAGAGGTAAACAAAACAGAGGGAGGTAATAAAAATAATCATTATTTCCAAACTTACAGCTATCTTACACTGACTACACACCTTCTCCTCACCTACGCTATCTGATTTTGATGGTTCTAATGCAGGAAGGCAGGAAGGAAGTATCATTATTGCTTTGGCTAAGTCAATTTCCTGAGCTCCAGTTCTATCTATCTCTACAGTGAGTCGAGCGATCAATCAGCAGCTCATGTTACAGTGTGAGACTACATCTATGCAAAGTGAAGTTGTTGTATGATATTGCTGTGAAAACGCAAGCTTTGAGGTGCTACTTTCTGACTTGAGAGGTTCAAAACTAGATTGCTCGGGGAAAAGGCACCCTCTTCACCCTCTCCCTGAGTGCATGTCACTGCTCCTGGGACGGAGGGCCTGGGCAGGAAGTCAGCTGCTCATGTCTCACAGGGACAAGCTGTAGAGATGTCGACAATATCAGGGACTCTTGGGGAAAGATTCTCCGGGGGTGTAACAACATACTGATCCAACCACTGCCACCATTGCACTTACAGAAATCCCCTCTAAGGTTTCCATGCAGGCTGCTGCAATGATCGTGTTTTGGTGCCCACAGGGATTTTACTTTGTCAATGGTTACGTAAATTTTCGTATGCAAGTGTCTGTGGGGGTGATAATGATGTGCAAGCATATGTCTGGGTATACCCAAGATACTGCTCACTCGTTCGTCAGTGTATCTGATGTGTGTGTTTGTGTGTATGTGTATTACAGGAAAACAGTGACTAATGTCTGTCCTCCTCTCCTCCGTAAACTGATCTGTCCCTGAGGCGAGCAAAGGGGCACTGGATTTTCTCCATGCATAGATGCGTTAGAAAAACTGCAACTGCAGCACATGGGCTGCGTTCTTTCATTGTAGCCACGCTGAAGAACCATGGACTCAGTTATGCAAATGTCTCATGTGCAGTCGGAACATTTATCTTTGGGTATCATGAGGTCAACTTGCTGTCCATTACCTAACCCATAACATCCAGAGGAGATGACCCATGTAGTGCTCAGTCAACACAAACAGAAACTGGTAACGCAGCATTACTCACTTTGTGTAAACATGGACATATTCTGGTGTGGAGGCAACAAAAACACACACTCCACAGGCTGATGATGCTGATATAGTCATGGTGACGATGTAACGAGCACTTTCAGGCACTGATGTTGGGCTAAGAGTTTAAGATCAAAGACATTTAAATGAAAAACTGATTGAGGATATTCTCTGTATTTTTGTCTGAATACATGAATACCCTTTTTTTCTTGAATAGGATGTCACTTGTGCTCATTCAGAGCACACATTTCCTCTATTGATATGGATAGAATGGCAAAAGGTGACACTTACTTTACCACTGCCATAATGCACACAGTGTCTGCTGCATACATAATTCATCAATGACTGCTTCCCTCATTGATAACAGCAACCCTGCTCCCCACCTTGTCTTTGAGTGCTGGCTGTATTCACTTTGCTGCTCACAATTACTGTTAAAATGTAACACACTCCACATAGACCATACGTGTTTCCCATCAAGAATCACTGCAGACCAAGGCTGATAACGCTCAGTGCAATTATCAAGCCAGGCACGACTTAAGCGGGTTATCACCAGTCTGTGAGATCAGGATTTTACGACCAGTTATGGAGGTATTCTGCTTCTGGATGCATTTGGAAAAGCTGAGGGAAAACAGGAATGAAGGAAATGCCTAATAATCTGTAATAAAGCTATAAAATTCAATTCAATTCAACTTTATTTATATTTATAAAAGAAAAATAGATTCACTGCGTGTTGCACCACCTCTACCCCATGAGGTGTTTGGAATGATAAAAAGAACGTAGCAGACAAGGGTGAGATGTGTCGAAATACGCCAGCTAAGTGAAGATCTGTTCACTCTATTTTTAACTCAGAATCTTAATGAAACATCCCTCGAGCACCCATGAGCTCCCCCCTTTTCCCCTCCTAAATGAATTAATTCACTTGAAACAGATTGGGGCTGTAGTATGAAAAATGGTGCATAGAAATGACGGTCTGTTTTTTAATGATTAATGGAACAGCGAGAGAAGTGATGATCTATTACTGAAGTCTCTCGTCTCCACAACACATGGAGGATGAAAGAGATGAGGACCGTTGTTACAGTCACTGATCATTTTAATCAGTGAGATACCACACATAATATTTTGCAATGAATTTTATATTCTAATTAATTTAATGAAAGTATTGAATCATTTTTGGGTTCATTTCAGACTTGCCTTGGAGTGCAGTTTGGTTTTAAACTTTTTTCACAATTTTGTTTATGCACAAACCTGAATTTCTGGTATCAAAACTTTTTCATAAGTTCAGTTAATAAGTAAATAAAAAAAACTAAAATTCTAAATTGACACCTTAGGGGCAAAATCAGGGGCAGATCTACAGGGGGGCAAGGGGAGACACCTGCCCCTTTACTGACCTCCCAACACAAATTTTATCCTGAAGTTTTTCTTGTAAAAGCACTTTTTTGTAAGTTCACAAGCCTCTCATAACATTAAATTAAAAGATTCATGAGCAGAACTATAATAATTATAAATTAAATCCCAAGTTGCTGAAAAAAATTAAAACTCTGCATCAAACAACTTACGACTCCTGCAGCGCTTGTGATGCATCTCAGTCATGTCCGGCAGAGTGGAGCAACTGAGCAATTTTCACCAGCTGAAGTCAGTTCCTGAAGTTTTACCACTTAATGTTGAAGATAAATTAAATGTGTACAGAATGAACAGAATGAAGGTGAGTAACGTTTGCTGTTTAATGCATCAATAAAAACCTTCAGGTGAGTTTTAAGGCCAGATATCTGTAGCTCTACTTATGTCGCCAATTTATTTAATCAGTGATTATATTAAAAACAAAATATAGTGTAAATATTATAACAGAGAGACACTTTGAAACTCTTTAAGTTCATTTTAATTGTCACTGTGTTTGTTAGATATCTAAATACAGAGATGACCGTCTAAGCTTGTTGTTCTCAGTGTTACAGAGGATATAGATTTTAATGTTTATGTGATGTTTTGCAGCACAGCAAAATAACTGCTCCATAGGTTCTCCTAAAAGAGATGGCTAATATCAATCCTGTACTTTAAGTTCTTTCTTTTGTACTTATTTTGAGTAATTGTTCTAAAACTTAAGGTCTGGGATATGGCCTATTTGCTCCTGGCAAGTGTATGCTTCATGGCGCCCACAAGTTCTCAGCATACGTTTGACATGTAGGCCACATGTGTTGATGTGAGGTAACATTTCGTGTGGATGAGGTGCAATATTGACTTGAATGCTAGAGGTGCTCATGTGACCAAGAGTATGAACACAAGATTGGTAAATTAAGTAAGTAAGTGGCGGATAGTTTCTAAGAGCATCTCTTGTAGTGACCTTGGTCGCAACTACCTACTTTTTTATAATTGTTCCTTCCACTTCCACATCGACAACATGCATGTCTGACTGACAGTTAGCAACAGATTGATAAACTGTTGTTTACAGAAATGCTGCAGAAATAGTCGTAGTACTGTGTACTGCCCCCTAGTGGTGACATCCAGTGTTGAATGTTTCGGCTGCTGCATGCTGGCATATTTTGCAGAATGTATATACACATATGTGGCTGAACGTAACTTATATTCAAGCATCCATTTCAAGTATAATTCAGGCTTAAGTCTAAATACTGTCCTCCAAAAAAAGGTAATAAGTAAAGTTTTTTAAGTATGTTGATCTTGTTTGGATTTCATTTGGATACAGAGAATTTGCCCATACTACACTGAGGATAATCAATAAGTACGTTTACATTGAGAAATTTTTCTTCTGTCTGACAGAAATCAATACGATTACAGATTGAAGCGGACATGTTTACATGGACACTTGATAAAGTGGCCCGATCGATTGTGTGTTGTGTGTCCTAACACTTTTAACAAATCTTAAAACTGCTTTTTACTCACTGGCCTTCAACCAAGCCCCAAAATTGATCTTATTTGCTCTTATTTGTTCTTATTAGATGTATTATTTATTTTTCATAACTTTTTTTTTAAATTAATTTGTTATTATATTTCACACATTTTATTTTGTTATTTGATGTGTTATACTGCACTTTGGGCAGCTGTAGTTAGAGTTAAATGACCATAAATAAACTTAGGTCTATTATTTTTTATTTGACTTTTGATGTGGACTGATTTGGAAGAAGACAACAAAAAGTATTTTATCAATTAGCTGCACAAACAACTCCTTGTTTTGAGTTTTTTTTTTTTTTAATTTTTTTTTTTTTTTACCATGGATATGCTCAAGATCTGTGGCTCTTTTAAAACTTCCAAGTAAAAGCATTTACATCAGTTCATTTCTGTTTGTTGATGGTGTTCAAATCTTTCCTTTCACTCATCATGCCCCCATGGCTAAAGCAAGAGGAGAAACTCCACAGAATCTGTCAGAATGAGGGTAGAAATGCTTGTATTGAACAGATTGTGGTATGATTTAAACCACCACTCGAATTAAAAATGGATTTCAATAGAGGTCCGTCGGATGAACTGAGTAACTCGCTCAATGCTGATTGAACTGTGATCAATCATTCAAAAGTGCTCCATGTAAACTCAACTAATGCCACCATGTCTAGACATCCTGCTCTTCCTTTTCCACACCATGGAAAATTTTCCTATATCCGACAAATGATTACAAAGATATCACGGGAGCAAATAAATAAAAGCCATGGGAATATGAGGGTCATGTGCCATGAAGGTGGCTTACTTCCACTTCACTGATGTGTGCATAACCAATAGCTAAGTGAACGTTGCAAACAAGCTCAAAATGCAGTCCTCTGTCCCATGACTCGAATGAGAGAGCGGAACAATTGATTTTTGCCATAGGTTAGGTCAGGGAGGTGATGTGTACGCTTTTGTTGCCCAAAGAGGATGTGCACATAAACAAATATTGGACGGCAGCAGCAGCAGCAGGAGCGGCGGCGGCGGCTTCCCCTGTGGTGTGTTTGCAGTGTGAGAGGCGGTGAACTGCAGGAGTTGTCTCGGCTCTTCAGTGCCAAGTTTGACGGCCTGTGTGCGCCCTCTGAGAGGAAGAGCTTTGTTGTAATTGGTTTCTCAATCTCAATGAAGGATCATCAGCGGCTCCCCGGAGACTTGGTGGACCGTAGCGTGGCGCTGCTCCAGCAGCCTTCCGCTCGCCAGCTTTAAACGCCCGCTTTGCTTTTTTTTTCTTTTTTTTTTTTTCTTCTGAAATAAACAAGTGGGCAGTGAAGGGGGACTCTCGGAGCATCATCACCCTGCGCGTATCTAGACAGGGATTTGGGTCGGTTTTCGAAACCTGTGCTGGGAGTTCGTGGTTTTTGGACACATTGTAGGAGAATAGTGGCAAAGTTAAGCGCAAATTTCAACATGAGTGACCTAGAGGACGACTTCGCCAAAATCCTTCTGCTGAAGGAAGAGAGGATACGGGACTTGGAGAGGCGGCTTGCGGACAGAGAGGACGAAATCCAAGAACTGAAGAGAAAATTGCACAAATGTCAGTCTGTTCTGCCCAGCGCTCAACTTATTGGACCTCGGACCCGCAGGGCGCAGGGCATCTCCGCGGAGCCGCAGACGCACCAGGACCTGTCAAGGCAGACGTTTCGGAAATATCCCAAATCTGAGTGGTAAGAGGGTTTCAGCTGGCTGTGGTACTTTATTACTTCCCTACGCCCATGTGCCCGCTGTGTCCCACCTTTCTTTTCTGCTCTTTCCCCCCTCCCCAGACGGAATCAAAATATGTTCCATGAAAGCTTTAAATCAATAGTCGGCTGTTAACGTTCTGCTCCAATTTGACAAATGGACGTGCATGTATTGATAAAAAAAAATATACACACCCAAACAAACACATAAATACACAAGTTAGTTAGCAAAGTCTCTTAAGTTTCTTCCACATTTTGGTTTCTTTTCAACACCCCACCCCCATCAGTCACACACATGCTACACACACACACACACACACACACACACACACACACACACACACACACACACACACACACACACACACACATCTTTATCTCCTATGATTGGGAGCTTTGCAATGAATGAATGAATGAGAAATTTCATTCTTGGGGCCAATGACGCAGCTTCAAGGCAAGCTCCAGAAAGAGCTCCTAATTGATCAGATCCATCATGGCAGTCCCACAGGACACAGACTGGAGGAAGTGCTATGCATTATTGGCTTTTAGTAGCTGGACGCTGTGGACCCAAAGTGCATGTCTGAGGATATTTAATACTCCATTAGAAAATGCTTTGTTTGACCATATGCTTCCTTCATCACCTACTCGTTTTAGGTTCAGAGTAGCTAATTTTAAGGGTTTCACATGAGGCCTGAAGCGGAAGTCATCACATTCAGTACCTATCATATTCAGTCTAATCTTCATTCTTTTCTGTTTTTTTAAGGGAAAAAAAAGTTGAACCATTTACTCTATCTTGATCTCCTATTCATCCTGCTCTGTTTCTCATTGCTTAACAGGACAAATGACTTGTCCCTCTCACAGAGTCAAACACAAGCAGTAGCGGTCTGATGATGCAACATGGCAATGGGGTTAATTTTTATTCAGGAAGCTAGACAGTTTCCAGTTTACATTTGCATTAAGAAAACGTGGGGAAACTCCTTGTTTTTCTCATTAGCAGATGGGATGTTCAGTGTACCTTGAAAAAGCATCTTTAGCTCACAAACAGACCATTCACACCTTGGTCTGGTCTGGGTTTCAATGAGAAATACCCATCCTAATAACTAACAAGTCACTGTAGCAAATAACTAACAAAGATCTAACATATGGGCCTTTAATCATCTACTGTCATCCTTTCTCTGACCTACAACCAACAAAATAGTTAAATTAATCACTTCTGAGCAGATGACTCACAAGAAATGCTCGAATAGGTCTGCAGTGAACAAATAAGTTAATTGCATGTGTCCACAGACGGAAATGGGCATAAACATGTGTGGATGCATGCAAAGCACCCCTTAGATGATTGTTCTTGGTGCCATTGATGTCTGCAGGATGTTCATTGTGCAGGGTCAGAGACAGTGTGACCTCCCATTAGAGTCAGGACATGGCACCAGGCGGCGGTGGCCCGCCCTGCTCCTCAGATTACAGCAGCATGGAGCAACGGATCCAGTTTCTATTGATCTGCATAGGAAAAGGGCTGAGCTGGATGACTAGAGAGGTGAAATTTAAAGCGCAGAGGATCTTTGAAGGACAGTAGGAGGGCCTTCCGATGTTGGGTGGATCCAGGGATCCAGCAGTGGGCAGACTGGAGCTGAGCTAGAGGGCACCTGCGGTTCCTGATGGAAATTACAAAGTCAGCTTCGCTGCTTTTCAAGCTTCCCTTGACAAAGATAAAGAGTAATTTAGATTTTAATGAACTCAGAGCAGAACGGATTCAGACTTAATTAGAAAATGTGGTGTTTTTATTAAGAGCATGTAAAAATGAAGCTTTCAGGAGGGATTGGGCACAGTGGCTTTGTTACATTAAAATTTCACAGAACGCTTTTATTTGCACTTTCTGTGTGTGATGTCTGAGAACAGCTTGGCAGTGTTTGTGCTTTGATGCTGATGTGCTTTTTTCCCCCCTTTATTTTCTCATATTTGTTCTGAGGAAACATCTAAATAATTTAATCTCAGAAATACACATTTTTTACTTACATTATACGAGTTGCACATTTTCTATTAACTGAATGCATCCCAACATTCTCTGTCTAAGTCATATGGCTAAGAGGATAAGCATATAACAACATGTCTTATAACACAAGGGCCTTTAATCATGTTCAGGCTCTTGTAGAGAGACACACCCTTGTCATTTTCTTCCTGCAATTGATTGTTTAACTCACCACAAGAGGGCAGCTGTGATCTTCTCTAAGCTTTTCTACCTCCATTCAGATTTGTTTACAAGCATTGTCTCTGGAAAAAAAGAACCCTTATTCCACCACACAACACTCAGGCTTATCCCCACAGCCTTAGAAATCTCATCCCCTCGGCTCTCCGTGCTACCTGTCAAACAGAGCCACCCAGCAGTAATTGCTGTTCTACCCTCAGTAACTCCCAGTCCTATCAGATTGTCCTTGGCAGTTTATCCTCCTCTGAATTTGTCCGGCGTGCATGGGGGCAAATGCTGCTCTCCGAGCTTCAGATGACTCATTGGGATCATGTGGACAGACACCAGCAGCTCTCTGAGTGCAAACAACACCAGATTAGATGAGGAATGTGAAGCTGCTGTGAGTAGTCCTGAGCCTGAGTGGCTTTGGCATTTTCATCTTTAATGCTGCTGTTTGACATCCTTTAATAGAACTGCCTCTTCTATCATTACCTGCTAGTCACAAAGTTCATTTGTGGAAAGTGGAACCACATGCTTCCATAGATTAAATTAATATATGTCTTTCAAAGCACCAGTTGATCTTAAATAGATTTTTTTTTTTTTTTTTTTATCTTTATGCAGAACAAAACAAGAATTTCAACACAATACAAATAGAAGCACCTCCTTTCTGAACTGGAAGCAGGTTTACTTCTTTTTCGCTGAGGTTCATTAAGTTTTCCATCATCTTCAATTTCCATTAGGGCCCCTATTCTCAGCAGCCCCAGGGCAAGTTACAGAGGTATGATGACTGAACTGTGGCTGTATTCACTGACTTCATTATTTATGTGAGACGAGCGCTGCTCTTTCTGGAGTGGCAAGCTGCACTGTGCCACGGATTCCTGTAGGCGCCCTTCTCGCCACGCGCTCTCTCCGGGTCGCAGCCTGACGCACTAGGGGAGGACGGTCCTTCGCTGTCACACCGCTGAGGGAGGGAAGGGACAGAATGCAAGACAGAAGCAGACAGAGGCAGTAAACTTTGCATGATTGTGCCTAAGATGCTTTATGGACTCACCTTGGTAATTGCGTTTACACCAGACTGCGCGTTCTAGCCTCAGTTCATCAGCATCTCTGACGAACAGTGGTGAGGGATCTCCCCATCAGCAGAGACTGGGAAGCATTCTCCGAAGCTGTTCATGCCGGATAAAGTTTGTGCGCGGCGTGGTAGAGGAGAGAGGATAAAGACTCGACTGCACACCTTTCGGTAAACTTACTGAGAAGTCGCTCGTCGCCGCCGCTCGAAATGGGCACCTTGCGCGACCTCCAGTACGCGCTCCAAGAGAAGATCGAGGAGCTGCGCCAGAGGGACGCGCTCATTGACGAACTGGAACTAGAGCTCGACCAGAAAGATGAGCTTATACAGAGGTTACAGAACGAGCTGGACAAATACCGCTCTGTCATTAAACCCGCAACCCAGCAGGTCCACAAGCAGAACAAACTGCAGGAGCAGCAGCGGACAAAGAGGCAGGCGATTTCAGCCGAACCCACTGCCTTCGACATCCAGGATCTTAGCCATGTCACCCTGCCTTTCTACCCCAAAAGCCCACAGTAGGTGTCCAAACTCTACTATTACTTTAAATAACCACCACAGTATTAATTTTGCTTGAGTTATGTGCGTGCTTATCTTTTACCACCTGTGTGATTCCTGTGCGTAATGTTGCGTACGGAACAGCAGATACTTCACCTGTAGCGCGCACACAGAAGGGATCCTGATTTTTACACACTCCCACACAAACGCAAAAGGCACGCGCTGAATCGGGCACACAATGTGAAGAAGATGTATGCCACTAACTGAGCCAAAATCAGTAAATTATAGTGACACTAATCCATAGCAGCACGATCAGGAAACACACGGGTCCAGATGTAAATGAAGAAATGCCAAATGACTGGAAATTAGGTGGATGGTGACAGCAGCTCTGTGTTTTGTCCCGGAGTTCGTTTTATACAACTTGTGACTTCCTAACAGTGTTATAGCCTCTCTATTTATGTTTACCTTGTGTCTTGCCAGATGATCTCTTATCTATGCAAACTCGCAGACATGCTCTTCTGCTCAGCTTGGTGGTCTGGATCTCCAATATAAGACCATAATTAAAAAAACAAACAAAAACAAAAACAAAAACAAAAAAAAAAAACATGCAATCCAGCTGCCTTCATACAATGAAATAATCAGCAATTTTCAGTTTCCCAGTTGGAAAAAAAAACATTCATATTCTTATATCACTCTGCAAAGAGGATATGTTCAATTTTCTGGATGTATTTAAACACTTAAAGGTGAAACAACATCAGAAAAGAACTCATTTAAAACGTATGCACCTGCTTGAAATAAACTTAGCAATTCTTGTCTAGATATTTCCAGCATAAGACAAACAAAATTAAATTAGTAATGTCAGATATGAGACTTGTTATTCCACTGATCCCCCACCACACACAAACACACTCACACAAACAAAACCTGAACGATTTCTTCAAAGTAGATTGAAAATTTAAATGCGCTGGCTGAGCTGCAAAAAAGAAAATTAAACTTTTATGTATCTGTCAGCTCTACAACATTAAAAAAGATTCTTCCCTTCTTTCTTTTGTCTTTTGGTGTCACTTCTGCTCGCTGGCTTGCAGATGCAGATGTGGAACCACACCTGAGTGGCCATTTATGATGACAACCATACACCCTAATCAAAGCTTGTGTAAAGAGCTAGCTCCTCAAAAACGCGTTGGATTGTGCTTGAAAACTTGTGTTGCATATCTACATTAATGACTTTATGAGACGATTTCATCTGAGGAACAGATTAAGAATAGAAAATCTTTTAAAGAGCCATCATGTGACAGCGGTTCTGGTGATAATCCTCTCAAGAATACTCAAAGGTACTAAAAATGGCCTTCTTATCAAAAAGCTTGTTTTTACTTCAATTTTCTGCTAAATGTCTGCCACACATTTTCAACCTGTTCATTAGCTAAAGGATGGCATTCAGTTTATTATCTCTCGTCTAATAAGCATAAACATGAAAACTGTGATGGAAAAGCAGACAGACTTTGAAATGCAAATTAGCCCAAGCAGATTTCGGAACTTCGGCATTACTATTATCTAACATTTATCTTGGACAATTTAGCAATTTAGGATTTTTCTTTACAGATAAAGAGCAACTATTTGAATCTAAATATTTTTTTCCATGTGCCTGCTTTTTGTGATGCTTTTCTAACATAAAAAAAACAAAACAATTGTTTCACCCAGAGCAGATTTAATTATCCTTTTATCATGAAGTACAGCAGTGCCCTCACAGGCAAAAGTGCTTCATTACATTTTCTTTGTTTTTGTTGTTGAAGTGCAGCGATAACACATGTTGCATTTGGCCAAGTGTTACACTTTTTTCATTCATTCTCACCCTGTTTATCTTCTTTTACAAGGCCTGTGGTGCATTCTTTACGCATAAGTTATTCATCCCTCTCTCTCAGTGCCTCTCTCTTACTTTTCTGCCATCCCTCTTCTTTTTTCCTTGTAAAAGAGCATATTTTCTCCTTTTAAGGAAGGCTGAACTTGCTCAGCCCAAACTTCACCAGTGGATGAAAGCAAATATGTCATTCTCACAAAGCAGTGGGAGGCAGATGTTTTTATAAGGGTCTGGTTGGAAGAGGTTGCTCAACTATAGCCATGGTCAGGATTGAAAGGCTTAAAGTCTCCTGGGTGTAAATATAACAGAAACAGGGTCAATGAGGCACATTTCCAGTGCGCTGGAGGTCAGCTTTAGGAAAAAAACAAAACAGAAAAAAAAAAATCCAGCTTGTTCATGTTAGCAGAGTTAATTTGCTGACAGTCTCCTACGGCAATGCATAAAATTAAGCTTTTATTGAAACATGACCACAGCCCCAAAACCAGGACTTCTTTATTAAGGTTATCTTCCCAAAATGTAATAAAAGAAGAATATTAAAGCCAAACGATCTTATCTTCCTGCTTAAAAAAGGAAAAATTGAACAAAGATAGTGGGGTGAGAACCGTATAAAGAGGTAAAATCCTTATCGTCTCTTTTTAAATTTGTAGCAGTAATATGTCTAAACTTGTAAGGAACGAATAAGAGTATGCAATATGTAATATTGCATGTAGCTGCTACATATTGCATATATTTGCAATATGTAGTCGCTATATATTCTCCCAGGTTTAAGGCGAATAAATTTAATTCATTCTCTAGTTTGCATAGTCCAATTAAGGGTTGTGGTCCCAGCAATCATCAGGCGAGAGGCAGGATACACTCTGGATAGGTCACAAGTCCCTTAGTAGGGCCAATACAGAGAGACAACCAACCATTCATGCTCATGTTCATTCCTTGGGAGAGTTTAGTGTGAAGAAGATGGCGTACCTGAAGCATACACAGGGAGAACCTGCAAACTCCAGCTGCACCCCGCCCAATAAAATGGCTAGATATTTATAGGCCCGTTAATTCAGTCTCTTAAGTCTTTTACATGTCTCTAAGCCGACAGGAGGATTGGACATGATATGGCCATTAGGGTTGAGTATATCTGTCCATAAATTCAGCCTCAAGACGGTGCTTTGATCTGCTTGTGTGTACTTTTCTGAAAGTTACACTACTGAACTTAGGAAAATTGTCTCACAGAGGCTCATTGCATTTGATGTTGACCTCACTCTGTTAGTTCAGGTAAATTTTAAATTCATTTGTGTCACCTAGATCTGGCTGTATATGTTATGACTGAGCCTTCCTTCTAATTATAAACCTTTGATGACTTTTTTCTTGTTTCTGTAGTATTCTTCTCAATGCGAAGGACAAATCTTAAGACCTCTGCTACTGACATCTCAGCATTTGAGACTAAACCAAGACTAATAATTCCCCTCATGAAATATACAAAACGCAATGTGCTTGAAATATGTCAATGCGTGTGTTTATAACAGGGATTTGCAATACATGCCAGCAATGGTACCTGCTTTTCAGAATAGACTGGCATCTCTCCTCACACTGTTTTGGCAGTCTTACATGTAAAACAGCTACACAGTTGCACACTGTTACGCAACTATCTGATTGTGTGTCTCATGATTTACTGGCGAGGCAGATACGCGTGACCTTAAAAGTTCAATGTGAGGAGAAGTTATATGCTAACTATAAAACACTAAGATATAAACACACGAATGTGCAGAGGAGTTTGTTTTAATAACACAGATACAGAGCCTGGCACTTGAATAAACCTGTGCACTGCTGATGCTGAGGCTTGACGCTCTGTTTGTACAGTTGTATGGTTTGTGGAGACCTCAGCTGCAGGATGGAGGTAGCAGAGAACTGCTTCATAAATGTCTTCCATACTGTTTGCCCTTTCAGCAGTAAGTTCTCCAGGTGATCAGTGTTGACGCTGTACTGAGAAAGGGCAATGATCAAAAACCGTGAGCTGGTTGACTATAGTGGTTGCGGTCGATAGTGGGTGTTTTCTCTGTTATTAGGGCATGAAAGCTTTCCCTCTTTCTAAGTGTTCCCCTCTGTGGATGCCAAATGTAGTAAACCTTATTCATTTAGCTGGCATGTTAAAACCAGCATCACAGTGCTCAGTACAGAAACTCATACTGTGTGCTGACATACTTTATTGAATGAGCGATCCCGACTCACCCTGGGATCTCAACCATGTCACCACCTCTATCTATAGCAGAGAATCAGACTGGTATTTGCTCTGAGGGTTCATACTTCACTACATGTCGCCTTCATTCACCTGCTGTCAGCACACTGACACCTTTTCTGAACAAATATCTCCCCATCAGGATGATCAGCGACATCTGATGTGTACTCTTTCACTTCAAAGATAATCCTCTTCAGCCATAATGTCCTTTGTCAAACATTTATCCTGCTTTTCCTTTTTGCAAGCTTGAAAAGTACTTTCCTACAAACGCATGTAAGCTTTAAAGTTAATTTCCTCTCTCTTTTGCACATTGATTGCAGAAAATGCGTACCTGCGGAACGCCCTACTGACTGCAGTCTGAAGGCCAAATTGGCTTTCATAAGTGTCCCCTGAATGGAAACAATCTGCTTCCTTTAGGCTTGGATTTAGCTATTTATCAACTTGTTCCAGCATTTGAGAGGGAATGAAAAGGCTTCACCTTGACACCTTTGAAATGAGGAAATGTTGTTTTTCTTTTTTAAAGCTGCATTGCTCTTTGAGTTGGACTGTAATTGCCTTATAAATAGTCAACATGCTAAAGAGATCAATGCCCTTCCAAATATTTTAATGCCAGGCAAGGTTTTTGTTTTTGTTCTTACTTGAACTCATTACAGCTTTTTAAAATGATGGCCTCATTTTCTTTGACTTTGCTTCCAGGTCCAAGGATCTGATCAAGGAAGCCATCTTGGACAATGATTTCATGAAGAACCTGGAGCTGTCGCAGATTCAAGAGATCGTGGACTGCATGTACCCTGTGGAGTATGGAAAGGACAGTTGTATCATCAAGGAGGGCGATGTGGGTTCCCTGGTCTATGTCATGGAAGGTAAATACACACACACACACACACACACACACACACACACACACACACACACACACACACACACACACACACACACACACACACACACACACACACACACACACTGAGGCCAAATATAACATTCTGAGAATACGCAAATGCATTAAACTGAACATCACCAAAGTAAACGGGCAGATAAATTAAAAAAAGTATAAGTATTCTCTTTAAAAAGTTTCTATTAGATCTGTGTGTGTCTGTTTTAAAAAACCTCTTCATGGCAATCACAGAGAAGAAATGAAAAGGCATTATTGATGGGTTTCTGCAGGGTGATGAACTAAAACTCAAACACTTTGTGAAGCCGTATTTTTCACTCATGTCACATTGATTTTATATTGTATAACGCTGTGTGCCCACTGAGTTCTTTATGCTTCATTTGGTTTCAGCTGTATTGCTTCAGCATGTGGTTTATTTTAATTCTTTTATGTAAATTGGAGTGTGAAAGCTCTGGTGTCAGGAACAACAGCACAACATTCACTCTGACTCAGATAGGATTTGACAAACACCTCTGTAGTTCATTTCTGTTGAGCCATTGTCCCTGACAAAAGGTCTGAGCTTAGTGGAAATGGCCTCACTCAGTGCCTGGGAAGGTAATTGATCATTATATGAAGATTGAATTAGACATTCACAGACACGGTTCAGACTTTGGGCTAAAATTCTGTTATTGTGACTAACTCCCACGTATTGCTTTAATTGGTGATAAGCAAATTAAATAAGTTTGTTCATAATATGTTTTTTTCAAAGGTTGAAGTTAATTAAAAATGTAAACTTGTCTGAGTTACCAAATTCACAAAAGACAAGTCCAAAATGATTTTAGAGTTGTATTCAGCTCTCTGCTGCAGATAAAAAAAAAAAAAAAAATTCACCTGATTTCACGTTTGTGTTGTTGTGAAACATATTTTTATGCACCATTCACTTTGGATGGATAAACAAATGAGTTATTACTGATTTAAAAAAAGATATTTGAGTTTGTTGGTTGCTCGGTAATACACTGCCATCACCAAACCTGAAAACTGAATAAACATTCTCTGTATTTAATGTGCAACACATCATTTGAAGTTTGGTTTTTAGCACGTTATATCATCTACAAAGACTTTGTCAGTTCTTCCTCGGTCTGCTTCCTTCAGTAGGTTTCTGCTTCTTTCTGGTCGCCTGCACTAATCTTTGAGGTCTTTCTGTGTATTTCCAACATTTAAGGCAAAGGGTGTCATGGAAAAATACTCTTGAGGCTTTTTTAAGTATACTGGGGATTTTGAGATGTGTCTTAGTTTCTGTTGCAGTTGTAGAAGGGTTGTGATATTTATTTCCAGAAATTTGTTGGTTTTTTAATTAATTTTTCATTCTGTCATTTAAATATTTCAAATACCTCAAGCAGAAACTCAAACTCAGTACATGACTGATCCCATAAGAACCCAGCATAACATATATGATGCATGCAATTTCTTAGACATTCGGCATCACTTTATGGTACAAACTGCCCTTTAATGGACAACAGAAAGCAGAAGATAACACGATAAAACTTTTGACATATCACATGGTAATCCATTGTAAATATCCCTTGGTACTATTTTATTTGATATTTTGTTAAAGAAACAAATAATGACTCAATATATATATATAAAAAATGGACTTATCTAATAATTTTTTCATGGGTGTTAATTCCCTCGAAGCACAAGCAGACACAAGTGGCTTTCTTGTTACAGGTTTATTTGTAGACTTCTCCACAAATGACACCATGAAAACTGAAGAAAAATATTAAAGAAACAAAAAACACAGTGTCAATTTAACATACACACCACATGCACAGCCAGTAAATAACGTTTTGAAAAGTAAAATATAAGTAAACAAACAAATACCTCGCTGGCTGCATGCTCCTTGCAAGGGAACTATTCAGTCCTTCAGAAATGTCCCAGTCAAAATCTTTCACCCTGCAGCATCTAATTTCTGCAGGTGCTTGTACCCTGCTTATTGTCAAGTTCTCACAAGAGCAGCCCAACAGGAAATAGCTTTAGGTGTACCAAAATAAAAGCACAAATACCTTACACTTCTTTAACTCTGTGATAAATTAAACTTAAAATTCCTAATTATTTACTAATTACAAGGCAAACACAAATATACAATATTGGAAATTAAACAACTGTTCTAAACAACGTGATTACCACAGTTACAATGGGTTTGATCTTTATTGGTAATAAACCAACTCTGACATAAAACGTATGAGTGTTTGTCTTATTAAAAAGCAGTTATTCTGCATCTTGTTTGTCTGAAAGATCTTTGCTCATATCATCCAAAGGTTCAACTTGACCTAAGTCATTCCACAGAGCTTGTTTCCATAAATATGTCAGCCTTGTTCAGGTGTTAATGTGCAAACTTCTAATGCCAGATTTTATGATGATAATACAGTAGAGACGTTCTTCTGAACACGCCTCCATTAAGTTAATATTTGATCAGTTTTTGCTGCTCAGTGCACCACGTTAAGTCTTCATGAAGAATTATGGCAGTCAAATTGAGTTTTAAATTGCTTTTCAAGCAATCTTCTCTAAAAGTTTCCTCTTCCTTCCACACCTCAACATTACCTCCCCAAGTCCTGTTTTTCCTTCTTTGCCATATTCTTGTAGTCTTTTCACTTGTCCTTCCAACTCAAAAGGGACACAATACTGCTGATGCTCAGGGCAACGTCTGAGGAACCAGTTTGTGCATTAATCTTTAAAAGTTGTATCACTTAGCCTTCATCAAACGGATCATTAAAAAGGCATCGCCTTAACTAGCCGATTTAGTTAGGATTAAAAGCATCTAAGGGTATTCAAATTCTTGCATAGTTTTCCTGACTTAACTCATAGAAAGGATGTCTTATCTCTAATTTGCCTTTTGAGGTTCCCATCATGTAGGTAGATAGATAGATAGATAGATAGATAGATAGATAGACAGACAGACAGACAGACAGACAGACAGACAGACAGACAGACAGACAGACAGACAGACAGATAGATAGATAGATAGATAGATAGATAGATAGATAGATAGATAGATAGATAGATAGATAGATAGATAGACAGACAGACAGACAGACAGACAGACAGACAGACAGACAGACAGACAGATAGATAGATACTTTATTCATCAAGGGGAAAGACTGAGAACTACATTATGTTCAGTGGGTTGAGGGCAAAAAACAGGTATCACCAGACTGTGCCTCAGGGGGGCCTCGCGTTCTGGAGCGACAAAAAAACACACCTCATATAGAAAAAAACCCCACATATTCAAACAACCATAACATTTAATTACAATAACAATTTTTTTGACCAAGTATGCCCAAACATTTGCCCCCCTGAACCACAGTTTAACAGAAAGGAATATAAATGCATGAAAGACCACTTATAAAACCTGTTTTGAGATTTTAAAGTACCCATTAATAATGCGTAAGAAATGCATTATTAAGGACTGAATCTGTTTTAAGTTAAAAACTGAAGCAACATGAGCTATGGTTGAGAAATCAGTGGGGGAGAACAACAAAAAAAAACCATTCTCAGTCTGTGTATTGGTAGTGGCATTTAAAGGTTGATATTTTACTATGAACGAATAAGGAAAATTGATTGTTACCTCAGTTGTTGGCCACTTACAATTATTATTGGGTTTGCTGAGACATTTCCTAAATGCTCCATGTGGTCAAACGTTAAAAATAGGTTTATGGCAAAACAGAAGCACATTGAGAAGACCTGATCCTTACCCAGCTAAACAAGCCGTTTTAGTTCAGTTCTACCATAAATCTTTTATTTTATTAATAAGATAGTTTGCAAATGGTTCTTCTCAAACTCATACTGGACTTTTTCTTTGGTTTAGGCTGTGTGTAAACACCCTAAGGGTTCAATATTACTTCATGCTTTGCTCTGAAAGGTGTACTAGACATTTACATTCCTCAAAAGTGAAATTCCCCTCACTAAAATGATTATTTCAAAAGGCAACTTTTAGCAGATGTAAACACATTTTGCTGATGATACCACACCTCTGTACATAAAGAAGGACTCAAAGGCAGGGCTCTGGTGATAAAATATCTATGGTTCTTTTGCCTAAGCAAACTCTGCCTTGTTCTTATTCACTTTGCAAAACAGGGTGTCACTCTTTGACCTTATCTTCAGACTGCAAGTATGCAAAGAGTTTATGCAAATCCAATGCAAAACACAACTGTGGATTGTACACCAGTAATCTGAGAAGAAATGTTGGCATTTGGGAAGTTCTGGGGCTCTGTAACAAAATTACAGATCGTGTTTTTATTATACGAATTGCCAAAAGAAACAAGAAATGCTATTATTGCTCACTCCATCAGGCCTGGTTGAGTACAAGAGCTTTAGGTGTAAAAGTGCAAGTAAACAGTTCAATAATCAAAAGCCAGAGTGCAAATCTCTAAATACGGAGCCTTGAAATATGCAGTCATGGATTTCAATCTCTCCCCCCTGCAACAAAGGTTTTGAGAAAATGATTTTTCCAGAGGTGACTTGTCATACGAGGTCACAAATGAGCAAGTGTCACACTGACATGATGAATTGGTTCCTCTGGAGCGCAACAGAAAGAGAGAAAAAGATACATATCTGTAAGAGAAATAATTGTAGTGGGGCTTTGTGGTTTCCTCTTTGACAGTGATAAAAGAAAGAACACCATTGTAATTGGAAATAGGGCTTCAGTTCAACAGTTGTCATTTGTCACTTAATGTTAAATGTTTGGTTAATTATTTTCCATTTTCACATCCACAGGGCAGACTAGACATATTTGTCTTCGGTGAACATTGTCAACTTCTTTCTGGTTGCCTCTTACTCGTTCTTCTTTATTCTACTTCCTTTTGTCCGTTTCTCTCGTGTCAAACTGTGTCCTCTCCCTGCGGGTTTAACTTGAACTATCCCCAGCCTTGTTTTGCATTAAAACAAATGCAAAAAGCATTCACAGCCCAAGGTGGACGACTTTGCGGCAAGGTCTGTAAAAGCCCATCAGGGTCTGCGACTTTTTAATCCACGGTGACAGGATGTCTGACTGTGCCATGCCATGTCAAACACACAGCTGCGTCAGCTCAACATTGGGCTTCATTTTCTTGGCAAATGAAGTGTTCATCGCTCGGGCAGTTATGTAATTTATTACAGAGACTTAGCAGGACATTCATCACAGTTTTTCCACGGTATTGACTTGGTTTATTATGCATCCTGGAGCTGTATGAGGCACAAGTAAATGTCAGCATTGCATTTACCACTAAGAAAACTCTGAATGCTAATAGGAAGGGGGAATTAAATCATTACTGTCACTTCAAAAGTATTTTAAACATAAGAGTGAATACCTTATTAGCTTTTGTGAGAGGCTAGATTCCAGCAAATTTTATAGTCTGTTTCAAATGCCTTAGTACAGGTACCGACTGTCACAGGTCCACCTGATAAATGAGAATCAGATGAAGCACGATCTGAGGAAACAGAATGGATCCTGGCATTGGCTTGCTGCTATTATGAGTCTGCCTGCAAACCCACAGATGCCGCAATGGATGTTTGTTGTATTTTGGCCACATTGACTGGGCTTCAACAAACATCTGTCCTCTTCAAAACAGTGACTACAAAAGATAGAGAGACTCATGCTAACAAGGAGATGGAAGCGGGTGTTGATTGTCATCTCTGAAGACCCCCACAGGTGGCAAATGGTAAAAATAATCACCAGTATAATCACATCCAATTAGTATTTTCATCTAAATTTAACCCCCCCAACAAATTGTTTTAGAGTGTGCAGCTGCAGTTTTTAGCAAATGTTATTGCGCCGAAGTGAAAGAATTTGTAGATGTAAGATTAAAACAATTTATAATTGTTTGTAATTGTAATATAACAATTTCTGTTTGGGCTTTAAATAATGCTAATGCTAATAATAATAATAATAATGCTAATAATAATAATAATAATAATGAAGACTATTCCAGTGGTCTCAAACTCCGGTCCTCGAGGTCCGCAGTCCAGCTGGTTTTCGTTGTTTTGCTGGTTCAACACACCTAAATAAAATCAAACAGATCAAACAGCTTATTGTCAATTTTTTCACAATGACCCAGTCGTTTCAATCAGGTCTGTTAGATCAACAACAAAAACAAGTAAAAATACAACAATAAAAACCTTGTGGATTGCGGCCCTCAACGACTGGAGTTAGACTCTCCTGGACTAATCTATTAGTTGCAATTTAGTCTACAACAGGAGATTGTACCACTAGTTGTCTCAGTCTGTAAATAAAACAAGGCTCTCTGCACGTCTTCCACCAACAACGGAGCAAACCCGGTGCCTCAACTTCTGGACATCAGGCTTTCAGAGTATTGAAGAGGATTGTAGGAAAGCAATGATTGAAATCACAGCCTTTAATTGTGCAAACTGATGAACATTTTTACACTATTGTTTAAATTCCTTTTCGAGAAGCTAACATTCGTTAATTACGAACATTTTTCAACACTTTGCTCTAATGATTGTTGATTTGTAATTGTTGCAGAGTACGTGATCTGCTAATGTGACCAATTGTTCCCACCACTGTTATGTTTAGACAGCTGTCAGCCTGGAAATGGAGATGTTTAATGGTGTTGTCCTTTAAAATGACTCTGACGTTTTCGCCCAGCATCACACTGTGGATAATATATATATATATATATATATATATATATATTTTTTTTTTATCCCATTTGACAGCAGACAATGAGAGGATTTATTCATATACACTTCCTTATTATAGGTTTTATCTTGCTAATTTTTATTCACTAATTTTGTAATTAAATCTAATATGACAGTGTTTCCAAACTTTAAACTGGTACTATATGTTTAACTTGCCATTGCTTTCTCTATTAAATCTTAGGCAGATCTCCGATCGTCCTTATTGTATAATTTAATATCCGTGGTAGGCATACAGGGATTTTAGACAGAAAAGTGAGGCAGGTGAAGAGAGATACTGCTGCAACCCCCAAGTGCTCACAGTACATTGACAGCTTCTTTGACAGACTGCTATATTCAGTGCAACTGTGGACCACTTTAGTCAGGTAGACGCATTCAGGGGATTTTAGAGTACCACCAAGAATTGACATTTTGTCCCAATTATTTTATTTGATCTCCCTTTAGCAAAAGCAAACACAACAATCTGACACATTCCTTCCCCCCCAAAATTAAACAAAGCTTAAGTAAGGCTTAAATGCTGCTCTTTTATGTGTGAATGTGATAGAGCCGAATGTCCCTCTGCTGTTTTAGGGCTTAAGCAGAATGGTTCCTGGCAGTCATTAGCCTTCCTGGTGCTGAGACTTACCTTGGTATAACAATGAATAGTTTTTACCTACTGTGAATTCACTCTACTTTCCCTTTAGAGGCGCTTGTGTGTTGGACATAATTAACAGACATTATTGTGCACATAAGCGGATTCAAAGGCTTTTGTGAAATGGGAGGTACGTGCTTTAGTTAACATAATTTCTCATAATGCATATTTGATCCTGTAACAATCCCCCTTTAGCTGCTACAAGCACCTTCTGATATCTATTTCACCTCAGGGGTCTACAGTAACTTTAAACATTTCTTCAGTAGATATTTTCATTTTTTTGTGTGGAAAAAAAGTATGAATTTGATTCATTCAACCTTTCAACCAGCTGACTAACACAACCCAGCGAGCCTATAGCAGCAAGTGGGAAGCTGGCCGCTTTCCTAAAGACTTTGTACGAGACAAGAACAATTAATGTCTCTGTTTGAGATCCTGACAGCTGTTACAGGTTATCTGACTCGTCCTCTCGCTGTGCTCTAGGCAGGAGTCCTTAGAGGGATGCTTTCTGTGTTCAGTGAGGCAGAGTGAAGAGAGATGGGCTCCTTACTCATCTTCAGCTTGGCGATATAATCAGCAGAGGCACCTGAGAGTGACTCAGTGTTGTAGGTGTGAAAGGACACAATGTGTAAAGCAAATTAGAAGCACTATGTATATTACTTTCTGGTTCCATCATTATTCCGCATGCCTGCAGTTGTAGTGATACAGTGATGTAAGCTCCAGCAGACTTTACCCTGTCAACTGGCTCTTTGCTTTAATTGGGCTGTTGTTGCACATTTATTAGGTAACATGAATATAAAGAATTTAAAGGTTTGCAGGGACATTTGTAAACACATTGCACTGCATTGTTGCCAGGCAACTAAGCTAATGCACACTGTCAAAGTAGCATCAGCCAATAAAAAAAGCTGAAAAAGCTTTGCCTACAGATTTTGGGTTGATTGGCCCCAGATGACAAAGCATAAAGCTTAAAGTTATCACAGCAACTACTAGACTGTAAAACAGCCAGGTAGGCTAATAATGAAGCATAACTCACCCTGGAGCTCATAGAGTCATCCATTTCCCTTTAAGGGCATCTCAAGAAGATCAATTTCAATTACTCAAGATTAAAATAAGGTAAAAGATTGACTTTGTGTCTCTGATGTATATATGGGCTGTCTCAGAGTAGAAGTGTGTCAATTTAAAGTTAAAAAACTTTAAAATACATTTAAAAACTGGACTATTCTCCTTTTGTGCAATTTTAGATTGAAAACAGATAAAACTTGTCATGCGGTATTTTCCATATTTAAACTTTTACATTATAGGCTACGAAGGATTGCTAGTTGTTCACAACCATTATTTAAAAAAAAAAAAAAAAAGCCCTCTAAAACTAATTTCAAAGCTTTATGAATACTCTCATTCTTCAAAACATGCCCCAGTGCACAGCGACCATGGCCTTCAACACAAAGCTTCCCTGCGGCTAGAAAAGAGTAGAATAACTGATGCCTGCAGAGGAGAAAAGTCCATACGAGGGCAAATGTTGTAAAGTATCAGTTTAATCCATTCTTACTTTTTGAGAAACGCAGCACCAAAATTGAAGCAACAATGAAAAGCCTCGTCAATGAAAGATGGTCAGGAAGATGTAGTCATTAAAAAAGTTGCGAGTAAAGTTGGTTTAGAAGAGCAATGATGCAGAATTTAAAGAACGTATAACTTCTAAACATGGAGTTCAATTAATTTTACTTGGGGAATGTGCTGAAGCCAGCGATACAAGCTACTTTTTATTGTTTGAGAGAAGAATAGATTCTGTTTGAGCAGCAATTCTGAAAGCCAACATTTCACTGTCACTTAAAAGCTGAAATTATAACGAGGATGTCTCCACAGCAGAATCAACACACCTTTCCCCCTTGTACCTTTTAAGAAACCAAGGAAAGATTTTTCCATTGCCCTCACAGTTCCCTAAGTCATTGAATATTTATTCAAAACAGCAGTGCTCACACAGCATAGCTGAACAGTCTAACAGAACTGGAAGTAATTTTTCATGAAATGTAAACAAACGATCCTTTAATACAGAAACAGGGAATGCAAATTGGTGTTTCAGGTTCATGACAATAGTCTTGCATGAACTAGTTTTGTAAATTTTGTCGACTGTCACACTTTCAATTTTAGGAAATTAGGTCATATCTTACTCCAGAATTTATTCACAGCGAGCAAAAATTTTGGGTGCTCAAACTTATGCCTTTACAGGTGCATTTTTGCAATGGGATACAGTCGTATGTACAAGCAGTTGGCTCTTGATACCTTTAATGAGCCTCTCAGTGGAGACTCATTAAAGTGTCAGCTGGGAAAAAAGGTGAAGGGGGGTCTGTAATTGGAATGGCGCACATGACAAGCTGTTACAATCAGGTGGTGGTATTCCTGGATCTGTCCACTTCAATGCGGTCCCCTCTGAAATTCCCCAATGCACTGAATCACTGAGTCTAGTTTCATGTTATTTAGTGAAATATCTGTAATAACATATTTATGGATCGCTGCCTTAAATGTCAAAGAGAAACAGATACTAACACATCCTCACCCTTGGAACAACTGGTAACTGCAGTTATTTGTGATTTTATTGTTATTCACTTGATAGATGGTATTGTTGGTACAATACTGGGGAAGTGTTGTGAAAGTGCCGGGAGAAAATGTCTAATTTTCAGAAGGCTGTCTTTTTTCCCATTTAAAGATTAAAGTGTTTTTTTTCCTGCAGTGGAAAGAGAAGAATGTGTGTGCAAAGACATGAAAATAGGACATAGATTTCAAGATAAACTGCTTCAACTTAAGAGCTAAAAATGTGTCTTTCTTGACATATAATGGTCCAACTATTTGAAATACTTTAAGTTAGAGGAATATAACTCCAGTTAATGTGTCATTTATGTGTAAAATGGTGTGTGTGTCTTGCACACTAATAATCTCACCTATGCTGAGCAGGGCACCAACTGAAGCAGAGAGAAAATTCTCCTGCTCTGGCGAGTGTCTGATATGATTTGGACTTCCTGCCACTGAGAAGTTCACTTTCTCTGTTTAATTTGCTCACGTTCTCACATGCACAGACACGCCACAACAAATGTATCAATTCGAAATGCCTAAGCATGAGGCCAGAGGTGCTTCTTTCTTCATATTTCACCAGCTTTGACCCCACACTCTGTCCTCTTGGCACCATCCTTCGACACCTGTTCATCACCTCTTTTCTCTTCTGTTGTGTTGCCTTTATTCCCCTTCACCCGACTGCCAATCATGCCTCATTTTCATTCTGCCCTCCCTTTATATTCCCTGTTCTTTTGTCCCCCTTTTCGTGTCTTTTCCATCCCTAACCACTTGGTGATGGCTTTTGTTTTTCTTATCTAGAAACCTAGAATAAAAATTGATCCTCATTGGCCTTCCACAGATGCTGATGAATACCCCTCAGGGATGCAATTATAAAGTAATTTGTGAATGATCCCTGAGCTTTCATCCCCTTTGAGGCTAACACCACTTTTCCAGGTTCCTCATCTGGAAAGACGATGAAAATATTGTGTGTGTGACAATGGAGGAAGAGAAAGGAAAGACACAGACACTGACAGAAAAAGAGCTTAGTATGCAAATATTTCAAAGTCTATTCTTTGCTTTGTCTGAAACAGGTCCTGTTTTCTGAACTTGCTTCTGTCAGTATGATTGTGTGTGAGTGTACAGTATGGAGAGGTGGTGGGTGCAGACTGACAGTAATATTGAGGGTCTGCTGTGACTGGATAAGCTGTGTTTGCTTAGGTTCAGACTGAGAATACAAGACAGGGCAGAAGTAATCTGCTCTGCTACTGTGGCAGACAAATCCTTCCCGACACAGTGAGACAAGGACAGCACATTTATACTGTTTACAGGGATATAGACTTGTGGAATAGCTGCAAAAGGAAAAGCAGAAAAAAAAGGTGCTTCAGAGAGTAGCCAGTAGACAGTAGTCATCCTTTCATGGACACAAGTATTCAGATTAAAATTGAAATCTTACAATAATGTGCGTGCTGGTCACGAAAACCCACCTACTGTTATATATGTAGCTTATTTATGTAGTCAAACATGACCGCAACACCATCCATATAACCTTTTTGCATATTGATTTAGTAATATTGGCACAAGAAAGACTTCCTTGTTTACCTGTTTCTCTTCCTCTTTTCATTGATCACACATACCAAACAGAGACGGCTTAACATACACAGCAAGCAAGCATTGCAGAATCATTTGAGAAAATTAATTTGTCTGACGCTTCCACCAGTGTTGTTTTTCACTATTACTTACAAGACACTGCGGTGACACATGTCCCATCTAATACTGCAAAACGTTTCTCAGTAAAATGCCTCTGCTGCATAGTACTTAGGTGTTGTAACTAATTCTGTTGATATTTGTGGATTATTTTTTAATATTTCAAATTTTTTTTTTTTTTTATAAATAGCACCTTGTTGTCCCACTTAATCACCTAAAAACATTTCCTAAAAAATTGTACTTTCAATATGATCTTGGTAGGACCTCTTTGAATGGGATTCGGTGAATAATGTATTACTACAATAATAATTCATACGTTATCTTAGTATTTTCAATTTATTCGTCTCATTTTTTTATGAACTCATGGCTTATGAACAGGAGTCAGGAAAGTGAGGAAAAATAATTAACTTTATTTCAACACAATCAAAAGGTATCGAGAGTTATGAAAACCCTAAAACAAAAACACAACAGATGTATCATATACATAAAAATATATTGTATAATAGAATAAATTTGAAAAACAACAAAAGTTGGACCAAAAAAAAAAGTTGTTGTGAGAGACAACAAAATAACAGTGACTAAAATTTGGCTCTGAATAAAGGAAACCAGGGAATATTTATACAGAGGGGGCTAATGACAAACAAAAGGCAGCTTTTGTAAATGGATAAATGGGGGGAGAGCAGAGAGCAAGATTGGACTAGAACAAGACTGGGACATCAACAAACACAACTGACAATAAGAGATCCAGTTCTGCCAGCATGTGTTTGCTGGGCTATACCTCGTGAGTAAGGTCACCAGTTAGGGTGCATGGTGGTGTTCACTGGTTAGCTAGCTCCTGACTTAAATAGCTCAGCCTTGCTTGCTCTCCAACTTCTCATTTTATCAGTTTCTCGTGTCTCATTCTGCATGTAAATTAATTTTAAAGCCCAGAAAGAAGTCATGATTCCTCCAGTCTTCTCAAAGAACACATGAGTCATCTGATCTGAACTTCCTGAGACTTTAGGCACCACAGAAATCCAGCAGAAATCCACTGCAAAAAGAGATGCACATGATAACAAGTGTACAAATTTTTGTTTTATTTTACCATTTCAGCATAAAAGTAGCTGAATATATTGAGGAAAGGCTGCTTTTATCAATATGTGTCACTAAAGTCAAGATTGTACTGGAGTTTTCTTTAGTCTATCTTCCCTCACTTGAGACTTTTCTTATCAACACTCCAGGGTGAAAAATTTCTTTTGATCTTTTTTAGTTTTTACTTTGATTGCTTTCACAGAAGTAAAAAAGTCGTTTTATCCGCCTTGTTATAAACTATATTTATCTGCTTACTGTATATTTACTTTTGTACCATATTCTGTTTTCCTAAAGTAGAATAAAAAGAGGCTTTTGATAATGAACTCTTGGGACATATGAAAATTTTTTCATGAGCCGAAGAGTTAAAAATAAATAAAAAACCTCCAATAAACTCAGCTTAATTAGCTACACAAATCTTCTAGTCCCATCTAGTCTTTACCTACAATTTATTGTTTGACCAACAGATTTATTCTAAATATTCTAAATACCATCCAACCTCAGTTACATGTGTGTCATCCTGATGAGGATGCAGCTACAACTTTTCACCATAGGCCTGACATGTGCAGTATAGTTTCTGGTCCTATTTGCATCTTCTGATGTTGTGCATGCATTGTTTTTCAGATACCAAGGTGGTTGGGAGAGTTTTGCATTGGAACTTAGGAACCTTTAAGAGATCTTTAGAGATTTGTCTTAGCAAACATTTCTTTGCCTAAACTCTCTGCAGAGAGCATCAAATGCCAGGCTTTTGTGTGCAATTTGAAAGTGTTTAATTGACATTTAGTCAAAGCAGTTTGAATCATTTATTGGCACTGGCTGGGAGCGCAACACTTAGGCGTTTTTAACTGAGGATGCAACGGTAAGGACTGCAGGAGTGGGCATATTTTAGTTTTTCCAACAAAAACAATTACTAACAGTAACGTCTCACATAGAGGCTGTAAAACCATCAGCAACAACTCCCAGACATAAAGAGAAACAGTCCGCAGCACAGCCGGCAGCTTGCTCTCAATGTCCAGTTAAAAATACTGAACTAGCCGAATCATTTTTAAAATGTATGATTATCAGAAACTGTTGTACAGCACATTGTTGTCATAGTTACAGTTTTATTCCCTGGAAGGCAGTGGTAGTTACTAAGCGTAACTCTGGCTGAAAATATTGTAGCTCTCAGTGAACTGAGGGTAAACACACTACTACTGGTAACAGAAAAGGATTATTGCAGTGTGTGTAACTTTTTTTCTAAAAAAAAAAACCCAAACTGTTTAAAGATATCAGTTTTTGTGTGAAAGCTAACCTTTTCTTGCATCACTGCTGCAAGAGGAAGCCCACTGTTCTTTGGGGATTACAGCTGAATATCAGGACACAGAAGTGGTCATCAGGGCAACCCTTTACAACACTAAAGTACAGCATTGAATGTAGCAAAAGGCTGCTCAGAACCTTTCAAGTTCTTTGAGTATTCTCTTTTAAATTGAATATATTTTTGTAACAGCCTGGCAACAGCAGTCCGTGAAATGATTTCTTAATGCTGTCATCTCAAGATCACGAGGTAATTATTCTTATCTTGCGATAACAAAGCCTGTTTTGTTGTGGCAACAGGTTCAGTTCTGCTGTCGTCTCTCCATTTATTTGAGCAGCAGCTGGCTGAATTGATAAAACGAGAATTACTCAGCATCTGCTTGCTTGATAAGAGACAAAATTGTCTGCCTTAATGCAATAATTGCAGCAAACAAAACTAGACATTTATGCCTCATCTTTCTGTTGAGTTATGGATCCTCCCCAACAGACATGCCAATGATCCGGAAACAGGAAATCAAAGGTGATCACGACAGCAGGTGTTCATTTTCGAGTTTGTTTTTCCCATGGATCATTTAATAAATATGAAAGAGCTGATTTTTTAGCAAAACAATATAGATGAAGCTGTTATGACATAATCTCCTTTCTTATCTTGCAGTATCAAAAAAGTTGTGTTTTTGAAATATACATAATGGCATCAGACATAATTACAGGCTAGGCCTTTAATCCTATATTCCTGCAAATCGTTTCTCATGTCTGTGGTGATGTAGCACATTACAGATATGATCGTCTGTAGCAGAAATGAAAGAGGCTCATCACTGTAATTCTTTGCATGCCATTTTAGTCTGTATGCTGATGTTGTAGTTGTCTAATTAAATCTGAACGGCATAAAAGAAATGCTACAGTATGTGCACATGGCAAGAACGCTTACTGCTAATTACAAAGCTGCGATTTAAAGTGTGAATACAAAATGATCATTTTCACTGCCCCCTGCTCAGGCAACCAATCAACTTGTCAACGCAGCAGCTATAATCAGAGGCTGATGAGAAGTAGAGCACCAGCAATGGAGCCAAGCATATTATAATGTTTTAATAAAAACAGAGAGGAAAGATGGGCTGACTGTCATCACGTCCCATCACTTCCACGGAATGGAAGTGAAACTGTGTGAAACTGAGGGACTCTTAAAGTAGTCAGATGGTACTACAGTGGGCTCATGGTGAATCCCTGTCTCTGAGGTAAAGTGATGTAAAAAGGTTGAAACCCGTTGCCGTGCGTATCCTGTTGCCAAGACACTGGTTGTTGTTAGTCACTTTCTCAAACTTATCTCACAATGCGGCAGTGTCATTTTCCACTAAGCCGACGGCACGCAGCCTTGCATGAAGCCACTTCCGTTGAACTCAAAAAGATGCGCTCTCATTTTGAATGATGCCATGTTCGGCTGCTTACTAATAGCTCCAGGTGCCCCCCAACCCCCACCCGCCCCTCGTCTTCCTGTGAGTTGTTCTCCTGCTACCCCTGTTTTTAATATCTTCTCTTCACGTCTGCCTTCCTACATCTTTCAACCGACTCGTCTCGCTGTGTCGTGTCCCCCCCCGCTTCCTTTGTTCTTCTTTTGGCATGTGTTTAAGAGGACTGTTTGAGTTCACCTACACCCTGATACTTCTCAATGAAACCAAAAAGTTCCAGTTTCATCTGGTCTCAATGCCATTTTCCAACATCCTTTTGGCTTGTCCATTTGATCTTCAATGAGCTGGAGACTAAATTAGAATAAATTAATTTTAGAGAGACGAGATTTCTCTGTGCAGCACTCCAGATATACAACTGCTGTTCAAAGTCCTCCTGATGGGGGATTTAGGAAAATGAGCTAATGTGAGAGATGTTTTTCAGTCATTTTGAAGTTACTTTGTGTTTCTTTTGGTTTTATCTGACAACAAAGTCCACTCCAAGAACAAGAGGGATGTTGGTCATTGATCACTTATAAAACTGAGATGGAATTTTGTACACATTTCCACAAATTACACCACAGAAAACCCCGATTTTGATGGTTTATCTATTTTTTTCTCCTAAAATATTTTTCTTAAGGTATTTTTTTAAATGAATAAATGAATACAAACACAACTGAGAGCAGTTATATTTCTTTTTTTACTCAGTAAAATATACAAAATTTACAGTAAATATAATAATGTATTTGCTAAAAGACAGAAATATAAAATTAATCCCCACCGAATTTGAGGGGTAATTGTAGATTAATACACAGTGAAAATCTAATAGTAGCTCTGCCTTTTTGCACAAAATTTTTTATCATGTCACTGTGTTTCTAGTAGCAATCTGCTTTATCTTGTGGCATGATAATGTGATTGGAGTAAGTGTAAGCAGAAGGCTGGAGCGTGCTGTGCAGAAGAATTGTTTGCAGGATCAGGAACAAAGTTGCACCCTGCTGAGACACATTCAAAATACAGCGCTTCAACATCACCAGGTGGCGGGGGCAGAGTTAACTGCTCACTTTTAGAGAATATTTTAACATTTGTCTTCTAGAGTTTAAAAAAAACGGCTTACTTTAAACTCTGTGAATCATGCTGCATGCTGGCTTTTGCACTCCTGCTGCTTCATCATTGTGTGAACACACATTTACTTAAACAGATAGTGGCTAAAACAACACTTGTGTTTGTTCCAATGCCTGGAAGTTGAGGAAGTTAAAACAGGTTTTGAGCCATCCTCCCTGATTAATAATCACAGTGCTCAAATTCCCTCTTTTGCTGCCTCTTTTCTGTTTGTTCCAGTTGCTGGATTCAGCTTACATTGATATTTTATTAAACTCGAAGGTTTATTTAGTTTCTAACTAAAGGAAAGCCTGAAAGCTTCTTTTCCTCATTTCTGCAGCAAGTCTGTGATCATGAGAAATAAAGTCTTTCTTTTGAATTTTGATTAAATTAATATGCTTTGCTCTTTATTAGCCTCCAACTCACCCACTTTGATTTTTTTTCTTTTTTTATATTTAGCTCTGTTTCTAATTTGCTAATAAATGGGCTGCCAGATTTCTTTTTTTTTTTTTTTTTGGTTGATGATGTTTTCTTTGTGTTCTTTGAAGTAACAAAATAAGAAAATGGAAGAACACGAAAAACTGCTGAAGGCTAACTAATGGGAAACATTTCAAGCCTTTTCCATAAAAATAATTTACTCTGGAAACCACATTTTTCCTCTCCTGAAATATGAAGCAGATTGTGAATTTTTAAACCCTGGAATTTTCTCAGGACGTTTTTGTTCCCTGTAGAATAAATCCTTCTCACAAAACAGAGAATTTTCAGCTTCAGACCAGTTTCTCCCATGGCTTATGTTGCTGATGTTGTTTTAGTGCCTTCCTAAAGTCAAAAGTATGAACTTGGGCGTTGTACCACCTAAAATCTTTAATGCTAATAACCCTTTTTATGTCAGCGGGAGCAGGATCAAACAATGCTCTTCTCATACTAGGATCACTGCTCTCCCACTGCTCAAATAGAGAGTGACAGCAATGCGTAATTTGAGCCCTGAGCTGTGCCGAAGGAACATGGTCCATCATGGATGGGATGTTGGTTGTATTCTGTCCTGCGGGATTTGAACTCCCTAACATCCTGTTTCTTGATGTTTCTTGATGTCCACAAAGAAAGATAATAAACTTGGTAAATGGAAGGAGGGGAATGAATCAAATGGTGTCCCTTGCCTCACATCTAAAATTCCCCTTAATGGTAGGGTTGGTGTGAAATGGACTGGTGGCCTATTTTTCTGCTGATTTCATTTAGACTTAATTGAAACCTTGTGCCTCATGTTTTTCTCCAGATGTACAAACAAGTTGATTTTTTTTTTTAAAGGAATTGTGTGTGGTACTGTTGCCATGACACTGGAATGCAAGTCATTACTTCAACACTGGAAGATATGCAATAACGAATAACTTTTTGACACCACAGAGTAAAAATATAACATTTTTTAAAAACAATTTGAACAATAACAGCCTCATGTTTCCTGTAAAATCTCCTACAAAGCCTCAAGCTGTTGAAGATACTCTAAAAAGAGTCCAGCACCGCTAACACACCGGCCCTGCATGTCCAAGGTCTAAGTTGTAACTTGCAACGTTGCTGCCATGAATGACATGGAAGCTCTTTTGTTCCGAAAGCCAGGAATGCACAATAAAGAAGATATTACCCCCAAGATGCTGTTCTATTGTTCTGTTGATGTAAATAAATATATTATTGTAACATCTGTCAAATAAGATGCTTGACACTGTGGTGCATTTAGGAAGCTGCGGTGCAAATGTATTCTGGTACAGCTCTGGTTATTAACAGAACTTTTGGTGATTTGCCACCAGATTTTCATCGGTGATAGAGTTGGTTAGAAAGATTGACGGTCAACAATTTAACACAATGTTGAAAAAAACAGATTTATAATGTTATTGTGACTAAACCCACATAACTCCAGCTGATGTTGCTCAGTTGTTTCTAGTTAAAGTACCACTCCTAGATAAGGCTAGTGGAAATTAACACAATTCAGACTCTAATCATTTTATTTTAGGGTTAAATGATGTTACTGTAGAATTAGTCATGGCTGCCAGCTGCTGGATTAATGATAATTGAATAATTGGGTAACAGTGTTTTGCTATAAGCTGGTAGTTTCATTCGTGTGTCTAATACTTCAGTGTTTTTGCTAATTTTGTTGTACTTTGTCTCCTTTGTCTCCATCACTTTTTGGCATTGTTTGAATGAAGGCTTAACAGCATCCACAGCTTTTGCCTGGGCATAATTATACAACAAAAATATTTCAACACAACAATTTACTTTTCTATAGCATGTTTGTACCAAGTTTGTTCTACTAATCAACTGGGCCTTCATCACTTTGTAGCATTTTTTGCATCGGCTTATCAATATCCTTTGCTTTTCCATGGGCTTAATCATAAACAGAATGATTAAAAACTTCCCTTTTTCATTTTTGATTAAAACTGATTATAGAGGCCCTTCAGCAGCAGTTCTGCGTATGCCTAATTTTTGCATGGAGGCTCTGGCCGGGTCAGTGTTTGTGTCGTGCAAATGTATGGTGCAAACAACTTTATAATCAGAATCTAACTTCATTAATTATTTATATATCTTATAATATTATACATAATATTTTTTATTTATATTTTAGTTAGTGAGTTTAAAATTGGTTAAGATACCCTTGTAGATCCCAAAGGAGAATTTACATCACACCTGATAGATAAGCAAGAGCGCATTAATGTTTCTTCTTATCAGCGAAGTCTTTAGCACCAGCGTGAGATGAGTTAGACTGGAAGCTTTTTAATATGAAATGCAGCCAGAATGATCTGAACCGGAGCCAAAGTCTGCTGCGAGGTCTGTCCTGATGGCTTGCTATGTGAGAGTCACTGTTACTGCATTTAAATGATCAGCTATTACCACAGCTACACTGCCTCAGGCGTTGTAGACATGCTGTGGTATATTGACAACGAAAACCCTAATAGCAGTAAACATGGGATGCATGTTACACATTTTCTTATCACATTTCGATTTGTTTTTAGACAGTGATTTTGCTGTCAGGGTTACTGCGTGTAAATGTGTTGTACTTTCAAATCAGGTTTTCTACTAAATGGGGGCGTGTGAATTTGCATGTGCTTCTGTTATTTGAATAAGATTTCAATAGCTCTGGATAGATATGAGAGGTGAATATCAAGTGAATCTGGAGACATCCTGACTAACAAAACAGTATGATAAAGCAGGCCTTTTTAGACACAAAAACAGGAAATAGGCTGGACAATGTTTTTTCATGTGTGTGCATGTCTGGAGGGACGCATGTGAACTTCTGAACGACAGTTTCTAAAAACAGATCACTTGTGGAATTTCAATAAATGAGTAATTGATTTTTTTCCCCTCGCAGCCTGCCGTCAGGAAGTTTTCCAAAAAAAGCCCCATGCATCACTACTCACCTCTCTCAGGAATTTATCTCATAGTTTTCAGCCTACACAGGAAATGATTAGTTTATATAAATGGTAAATGGACTTGTACTTATACTTATACTGATACTTATACTATAGCGCTTTTTCAGTCATGCCGACCACTCAAAGTGCTTACTTGTCACATTCACACACACACTCGTACCCCAATAAGCACATCGGGGGGCAACTTGGGGTTCAGTATCTTGCCCCAGGGCACTCTAGCATGTAGTTAGGGGAAAGCCTGGAATCAATCCCCCAGCATCCAGTTGAAAGAGACTTCTCCTCTTCCTCCTGAGCCCATACACAGCCAGACATCAAATTTTTGCAACCCAACATGTGCTTCTTTTTGTTCCTTTTCTTCCACAAGAAACTTGAGTCTCAGACAGACTATCCAGCCTGTACCAATACTTTTATTCAATCTGTTTTACACTGACACTTTGGGACTTAAGATATGTGAGAGACTGTAAGACATTTTAAAATCAATACATTTTTCATTTTATTTCACAAACTTTTTTGGACGTAAAGTCAATAAAGTGCAATAATTTTAACCTTTATACACTCTAAAGGA
Organism: Telmatherina bonti; assembly: GCF_933228915.1. Lineage (NCBI taxonomy): Eukaryota > Metazoa > Chordata > Actinopteri > Atheriniformes > Telmatherinidae > Telmatherina > Telmatherina bonti. The sequence continues at coordinate 28,846,300 of NC_136629.1, read as the reverse complement.
CTAGATGGATACTACTAAACTTATTAGAGCTGAAATCAGTGCTGCTATTATAAACATGTATAGCTGTTTCCTTTTTCCTCTGAGGTGCACAGGAAGAGATATCATACACATGACAATGATAAATATCAGCTTGCTGTAAGGAGCAGAAAATAAAAGAAGCAGTTTAAAACAGGGGAAGACATTTTTCTTCCTACATGTGATGAGACTCAGGTTTAAAAGGATGGAAGGTGTTCTTCCCTGCTGTAAGAAAAGCTTGGCCATTCTTGCCCTAATTGAAATTCTTTATGTCTTTTCAAAGGAATGCGAATAAAACTAGTTCATCTTGAAAGTTTTATTTTATCAGCCAGTGCCCTGTTTTTTTTATTTTTTTATTTTATTTATCAGATTCAGTCTTTATCAGCCTGACTCAGATTCACGTTATTAATCTAAGTCTGATAAAGTCTGGCGAGGATTCAAAAAGTGGACAGCAGAGTTATTACATTGTGTAATCATTAGAGTTGATATACATAAACAAGTTACTTGCTGATTTTCTTTATTATAGTCCTATTTCATTACTTAGGCCTACAACAGATGAACAAGCACCACATTGTTGGATATATATATATATATATATATATATATATATATATATATATATATATATATATATATATATATATATATATATATATATATGTATATCTATCTATCTATCTATCTATCTATCTATATATATATATATATATATATATATGTATATCTATCTATCTATCTATCTATCTATCTATATATATATATATATATATATATATATATATATATATATATATATATATATATATATGTATATCTATCTATCTATCTATCTATCTATATATATATATATCTATATATATATATATATATATATACATATATATATATATATATATATATATATATATATATATATATATATATATATATATATATATATATATGTATATATATATATATATATATATATATATATATATATATATAGATATATATATATATATATCTATATATATATAGATATATATGTATATATATATATATATATATATATAGATAGATATATATATATATCTATATATATATAGATATATATGTATATATATATATATATATATATATATATATATATATGTATATATATATATATATGTATATATATATATATATATGTATATATATATATATATATATATATATATATATATATATATACATATATATATATATATATATATATATATATATATATATATATATATATATATATATATATATATATATATATATGTATATATATATATATATATATATATATATATATATATATGTATATATATATATATATATATATATATATATATATATATATATATATATATATATATATATATATATATATATATATATGGGGCTTTTTATGGGAATCTCCAGTTGCCTGTTACAGGAATTCTCCAATAGAAAAAAAAAAAAGCTGTTGAAACAGGGACATGAGAACTGCAGGAGCGCACACAAGGAGATGGTGACACACTTAAAGAGCTGAAGATTTTTTCTCAGTGTACAGTTTCATGCTGGGTGGTGATATGTTATCGACTAAGGCAAAAAAAAAAAAAGTGCCACACTTAGATGAAAATAACCACAAAATGAAGAGAAGAACGAGCCCTGAAATAAGGTGCCATTTTTGGGGTTCTGTCAAAGGGGGTCATGGCCAGCTAATAAGATAAGATGTCAAACTGTTTTCTTTGTAGATTATCTGCCCACTCTCATCATTTTGCCATATTTCATCAATTGCCTCAGGCAGACTTTTACTGTTTTCTTTGGGTTCAAAGTAATGGCCCTACTGGAATACTGAGCTTCCAGAAAGTATACATCCTTGATGAGGCTTGTCTAAACGCAGTGACAACAACCACCAGCTGAGTCACAGAGGCAATGAGGCTCGTACAATGTCAGAGAAAAACATGGATTTATTTGCTTTAAGCTTGTGGTATTACTCTGAGGGCTGCGTCAGGATAAAGGAACAGATGTGTGTTCTGTAGACATATTCAGGTGAAGTTTACATGCTTTACTTAGGCGTATTAGCCAGCAGGGGCCCAGTAACATACAACTCAGTCTTACAAAAGCACACTAGGATAAGGTAGCATCAGTGGAAAAAATTTAACATCATCAGTAAAAAAGTGCACATCAGACTAAGGATGGGGATTTAATTAAACTGCTTTAATCAATTATCGGGAGAATTAAAGTTCAATTATAATGAATTATTAATATTTTTATATTAAAGTCTAGTAATTATAGACTATATGAAAATGCTGTGATAGTAGAAAATAACACTCTTTCTTCATTTACATCTTTTTTACAATTAACAATTGTGGCAGTTTAATGGGATTGATTCAGTGGTTACACTGGAAAATATGCGCTCACTTACAGCTTTAGCAGCATTCTAAAGAAGCATTAGTTTTATTGAATAAAAAAATAATGTCATCAATAAACTTCTTAATGATTGATTAATTAATTAATTATACCCATCCCTACATAATACTTAAAAATGTTAATAAAATAAACCAATATGCTTATCTGAACAATTTAATCTGACATAGGAACATGATCACAGATAAAGAAAATATACTTAGTAGCTGCGCTGGACAGAGATGAGTCAGAGTCAGTGTAGCTATGTGTTAACAATATTGCATTATCAGCAGCAAGGTCTGCTACACAAACACAAAAACAGGTTCAAGTTACGTCACATTTGATTTTCTGCTCTGTGAAGTTGTTTAATGAATGCTTCAGATTCAGTGGACAACCCGTTACTTTGTCTTCTTTTTTATCTCTTTCATTTACAAAGAATTCCTCTCTAAAACCAGCTTCACTTCATTATTTTTTTTATTTCCATTGTTCTGCCTAACGTGGCGCATTGCTGCGTAGTCACAAACCATAACCCAGTATTCAACTCACATTTCTTTTTTTACTTCAAGAGTTTCATTATTTATCATTAACATGTCATTTATAATTCTAGCAACTGATTGAACGAATTACTGAAAATGTATGTATAATTATGCAACACGCTCTCCAGTCAAAACTGTCATATCTGTTGTTTGCTCACGCCCTTCAGTTCAACTCAGATTCCATCCTTTAAAGTGCTGCTTCTACCAACAGCGTGAAGGTAATATACCTCATTAAAATGTTTCCGCATCGGAGCTGATGATATTTTACAAGTTTTAACAAGCGACAAAGTCTTCTTATAAAGGAGGAAGGAGAGGTGGCTGGATGAAACACCTAATTGCTGCACTTTAAACCGAGAGGCTCTCTCATGTAATGGAGACCAATATACTTTACATCATTAAAAACACATTCATCTTTTGAAATAAATGCACCTTTACATAATGATAGTAGTTTGAGTACACAACTGTTCTTCATGCAACATGTAGTTCTTCAATTTTGTGTGGTAACTATGGTGATGCATCCTATAGGAATGATTTTACCACCACATTATATTTTGCCACAGTCTCGTGATATGTATTTCAGGTGGTGTAAGGATCCATCCTATGTTCTCCTTTGACTGATTAAGCATTGGACTACCATTGGGAAGAAATTACAACATGCAACATAGATCAAGAGGAGAGTGAAAACATCTCTCTAAACTTAAAAATAAAACAAGCTGTTTAACAAGCAAATAAATTTTCAAGAAATGTTTTCTATATGATTTCCATTTCTCACCTTAGGGAACAACATAATGTGTCAGTGAGTTCGTCATACTGGTCATGGTAGGAGGCCGGCAGTCCTTGGAGACTCCACACTGAAAATAATAGTATATATTTTTTCTAGCCCAGTGACTTGAGATCACTCAGGCTGGGAGTGCTCAGAAATGAGAAAGAAAAAAAAAGCCTCAAATACCTATCATCCACTCCATTTCTTCACTTAAGCCTTGTTTGTGCCACATGCTGAATGTGGACGATGGTCTGGCACACATGGATAATCAGCCTGGAAAATCATGCGGAATTTTAATGTCATTACGCTAATAGCCTGCTTGCTTTTCTATTGCAGATGGGAAGGTGGAAGTGACGAAGGAGAGCCTGAAGCTCTGCACCATGGGGCCGGGGAAGGTGTTTGGAGAGCTGGCTATTCTCTACAACTGCACCAGGACTGCCACTGTCAAGAGTGAGTTTTCACAGACTCCTGAAAGTATCCTCACAAGTCTGTGTTGAATGTCCACATGTTGCCCAGGTGACAGACAACTTCCCCTGCATTCTCACACTTCAACACACTTCCAGTAAAATCTGTTGCCTTGGTGTGAAGGATTAGGGGTCTTTTGGGATCGCACTGTCACAGTCGGCATAGGTGTGCAGAACACAGTGAAAGCATTGTTCCTGACTCATGATCTAACACTGCCCATCACCAGTATGTGCTTTCACAACACTCAAGTTAAGTGTCTTCCAAGACCCCCGGTAAGCTGAATGTCAAGGTTTACTGCCTCTGCTCTGTCATGTGACAAAGCTCTAGTTTTGAAGGATGCACAGTGGGTGAGTAGGTGGTCTATCAGATTGGCTATTTGAATAGTCAGCCTGATAGAGTAAAGAGAAGAGACTGAGAAAGGACAGGACAGATGGTGGATTACACACATTGGAGAGCTCGTAAGATAGTGAGTCAAGATGAAAAATGTGTGTTTAGGTGAGGCAGGAAATAGGAAGTGGCTCAAAACGTGTGTTTGGGTGGACTATAAAATAGGGAAAAGGTGACATGAGATGATACACGGTGTGGTGGGTGAATGCGTTTTTTGTGTGCATGAATGCTGCTAAAATCAAGATAAATGAATGTAGGTCAGAGACTGAGCGAGTTGGAGAAGAGGAACACTCTGTATTGTAATTCTCTATGACCTGGTGAGAGATATCCATGCATTGTGAGGTTGATGATTCTCCTCTTCTGATGAAAATCAATACGGTTAGCCAGGTATAAATGAATGTATGAAGGGCACGGGTTCCCTTGGGCTCTCATGTGAGGGTAAGTTGAAGTGTGTAAGAAGTAAGGTTGAAAATTTTGTCTTTACGAGGTTGTGCAACCTGTATTGACCCCTCTCGAGTCCCACGGACTCATACCAGGAACCAGCCAAACTGACGAAACTACCAGCTCCTGTTGCTATGGCAACAAGTGCCCACAGGGAGATGAGCCAACTCTTATGGGATAAAATATTCCCCTTCCCACTGGCGACAGAGTGTCTGTCCTTTTCTTTTGTGTATTATTTTGCCTGTCACCAGCCCACCAGACCTCACTTCCTGCCACGATCTTTAGATGAGTACGTCAGCGCCGCTTAATAAAAACTCATGCATGGAACAAATGATGTAATTGTCTACATGGGCACAAGTGTGTTTACAGTTTAACAGGGTTATTGGCGCTGTCTCTGAGGATGTTCCCCTTTGCTTTAATGTCGCTACACATAATGTACATAGGAATTTAGGTGCCGCACTGCCTGTTAGAGGTGAACTTTATTGGAAATCATGCAGCACCAGTGTGCACAGAGGTTAAGCATCCAATCAAGCAATTTAATTTGATCTGGGTGTACTTGTTCTGTTGGTGACATTATTCTTCCAGTGATGTCAGACACATTACGCAATGACCTAAGTCATATGCCTGAGCAATTACATCTTCATAGCTTATACCTGTTAGGGGTGTTTTATCCTCAAATTGTATGCAGTGTCACTCCTCCAACTTTCAACTTCCAATGTAGTAACATTATGGCTAACAATAATAAAGAAGAGATCAATGGAGACTGTCACCAGTGAAGAAAGCTCACAGAAAACAATTAAGAGCTATTATGTGCGACAACTCATTTGCAGGAAATGTGTGCAGTTATGACAGTGTTTTCATCTCCGTCTGACGAGTCAAGAACAGCCCAAAGCTTTTCTAACAGTATTTATTGACTTAATGATAACATTTTGAGTGTCTTTCCATTTTCAGAGCAGTTTGCTGTGTTTTGTCATCTGAAGTTAAACGAGCTTTAATACCTAAAAATAAATTATTTTAGCTGGTTTTCTTTTTGTTTAGATTGTTTCATGCGTAGGATTTCCATATTTTGGTTTTCTCATAGTGTCCATGGTCTGTTTCAGGTATTTTTCTGTTTCATTGTCAAAGATAAAAAGTCCAACCAGCTTTACTTTTTGACTGCTCATAATGAACAAGCCTGCTTTAAGAAGTGTGCAATCAGCTGTCGTACCACCAAAGGATGTTTAAAATTAACAACATCAATAAAGCATCCATGCAGTGATGGATTTTACATTAATTAATTTTTGCAGACTCTTTGTCAAATAAGACTGCATCATTTGTTGTCCAGAAATAATGAAAGATCAACTGTTCATCCATCCATGCATTTTTTTTGATGCTTATCCAGGAGTGGGACACATGGGAGAGAGTCTCTGATCCTCAAACTACCCCTCCTCCAGTGCACCTCTTCCAGCTCTGAGAGTCTGAAGCATTCCTAGGCCAACTGGGAGCTATAATCTCTCCAAGGTTTGCCTTGAAACCTCCTGGTGGGACATGGTTGAGACACTTCCCTCTGGGATACATCCAGAAAACATCCTGACCAGATGCTAATAATGCATTTTGATACATCATGATTGTGATCTTTCTGTTCTATCAATTTTTTTCATGACCAAAGGTGACAGATGTAACATAGATCAATGATGCGTTGCGTTACAGATCAGCTTTTTTTTTTTTTTTTTTTTTTTTTCTTTTTTTTAAATCAATACTGTAAGCTACATTATCTTTATCCCTGCAGACAGTGCCCCAAAATGTCTGTCAATAACCAAAGACACCGTTTGGAAACGATTTTGGTCGTGACAAAAAGAGCATCTGGGATTTACACACTTGTGAAATGTGTAAAATTTGCAGGATTATGGACACATTAATGCACAAACAGAAGGCTTTGGAGGGAAAATGATACAAAATCAAAACCTGCTGAATGTTAAACCTTGAGTTTATATTAAAGTAAAAAAAAACATTGGACTAGTTTTGTGTTGAGTTAGGTGGATTGAATAACTGTGCAACCACTTGTGCAATTGTACATAGTTATATGAGTATATTGGAGGGATTATACAAAAACGCAATTTTGCCGATCCAGTTCTATAACTGCTTGAATAATTAATTCCTTAATTTGCACAATTGCAAATTTATGGAGGGACTGATTAGAATCTTCTCCTAAGTCCCCTTCATTGTTTTGGTATCTTTTTAAGAACATGCTAGCAGACTCCCCAAAGAAATAGATCCTTTAAAGTCAGTTATACACAGGCATCCTGAGTAACTCTCACTCCCAGGCAGCATATTGCATCTTTAGTATGCCCCACCAGTCAGTATGTTATGTTTAGTTTCCAAATACAGACACTTTAGTGTGGAGCTATGGCCTCATTTGGGGTTTGGTTCAGCCAGTCTTGGCAAACGAGGTGGGAATTAACACGCCGCCTGAGAGTTTCCCGAGACTCTTCAAAAATTTTCCATCGCCATAAAATCCATATCGCATCATTTTCACATGACAACAGTCAGGGAGATGCTGACTGTAAACAAGAAGGGGGGAAAAAGGTTGAATGAATGAATGAATGAATGAATGAATGAATTTATTTTGAGACAGATAAGAAAGCGTGAACATACACATATCCATATACATACACATACAGACATATATACTCCCATACATATACATACATACACACACATATACATACATATGCACACACACATATATACATATACATATATATACATACATACATATACACACACCTGCATATATATATACATACATACATACACCCACGCACATGTACATATACATACATAAACATATACCCATATATAAATACACACATATGTAGATACAATAAGAATAGTATATGTATCTGTGTATGTATTTCATACAGTATACCCATTTTGGGCAACAAAATAAATAAAAACTGTACCTCGAAAAGGAGTGGGAAGAAGAAAACTTATTAATTCCCACCCCTCGTCATCATATGCATATTTAGGTTGCAATAATTAAGTTTTTTAGTTGAAGTAAGTGCATAACATATGTATATTCACATGCTATGATATCAATTAGTCTTGAATTACATATACAATATTAGACAATATGCATACATAAGATATAATTTAATACATTTAGTTGTACTATCAGAATTACTGCCATTACCATATCACCGCCATATATCAACACAATTAGTATTTACTCTATCAACAGTATTAATACTGAATGGTACTGATGGCTAATCTTTGAATTGAATACCCTTTTTTAAATTATTATTTATTTATTTATTAATTTTTTAAAGTACTTTAGCGTGATGTCCCTTCAAAGGGCCAGGTGTTCAGTGGACCTGCTGCCAGGGGGGGTCAGTCCCCTGGCAACAGTACCACCATTGGCTGAGTGTCCTGTACTATGCATTAAAAGAGACAAGATTTGGGGTCTACTACTAAAAGGTGATAACCTCTCAGCAGCAGAACCCCCCTTGCCTGTCCTTCACTAAGAATTATGCTATGTGTGTGTAATTCATTAAGATAGCACCATTCTCATTTACTTATATATATATATATATATATATATATATATATATATATATATGTATATGTATATATATATATATATATATATATATATATATATATATATATATATATGTATATGTATATATATATATATATATATATATATATATAAAATTTTGTTCATATATATATATTAGAAATTTAGATATAGAATATTATATAGATAGAATATTGATACTACATTTACATTATATTAATATTATATTTATTATACATTTATAATATTATAACAATATCAAGGTATTATATAATTTTGAAGATATAATAATACTTGTACGTTAATTAATTGAAGGTATTGTATATGTTGATGATATAGCAAAAAAATTATAACAGCAATAATAACAATACATGTATACAATTATATCACTGAGTTATCATTGATCAATATTCTAGTAATAAAGATATAATACATTATTATGATACAGTAAAACACCTGACTACTTGCAATATAGGTTATGACACTTTTGAAATAACTATACATACTTCACAGTATTTTCTACTACTAACCATTCAATAGACAAGAACACCATTTAATGAGTAAACATACAAACTCAGTTCTCATTCATGTACCGTGACAATATCATGTTTTTGAATTTTGATTTGAACAGATGAATATTTGGGCATTGCTTGAGTTCTGATCCCAGTTGGTTCCAAAGCTTAACCCCACATATAGACACACACAAGCTTTTTCTAGTGGTTCTTACTGCTTTAACTTTGAAATTACCACAACCCCTCAGATTATACTCCCCTTCCCTCTGCCTAAAAAGTTTTTGAAGATTCACCGGAAGAACATTTTTATTAGCTTTAAATAGAAGCTGGGCTGTATAATAGTCAACTAAATCAAAAAATTTTAACAATTTCGATTGAAAAAATAAAGTATTAGTGTGGTCATAATATCCCACCTTGTGTACAACTCGTACAGCACGTTTCTGGAGTATTATGAGGGGATTCAGTGAACTTCTATAGTTGTTTCCCCACACTTCTACACAATAAGTTAAATACGGCAAGACCAATGAACAATATAACAACAGTAAGGCATTATAATCTACATAGTATTTGGCTTTGTTAATGATTGAAATACTTTTAGAAAGTTTACCTTGTATGTGCCTTATGTGCGATTTCCAATTTAATGTGCTGTCAATAGTTAAGCCCAAGAATTTAATTTCCGACACAGCATCTAAATCAACACCATCAATCTTTATCACTGAATCTACATTTACATTGTGGCTTCCGAAGAACATTGCTTTAGTTTTATTTAAGTTTAAAGATAATTTGTTCAAATCCATCCATGTTTTCACTTTCTTTAATTCACAATTAATGATATGAATCAAATCATTGTAATTGTCATTAGAATAGAATATGTTCGTATCATCTGCAAATAAGATTAATTTTAGTAATTTAGACACCTGAAATATATCATTAATATATAAATTAAACAGCCTTGGGCCCAAAACAGATCCTTGTGGGACCCCACACCCAATGCCCAAATACCCTGATGAAAATTCTCCCATTTTCACATACTGTTGTCTTTCAGTTAAATAGCTTTTGATCCAGCTTAGAGCTACTCCCCTAATGCCATATTTTTCAAATTTTTGTAGTAAAATGCTATGATTTAAAGTATCAAAAGCTTTTTTCAAATCAGTGAATATACCAACTGCATATTTCTTCTTATCCAAGCAATTTGTTATCTCTTCCACTGCATCAATAATGGCCATTGATGTTGACCTCGCTGTTCTAAAACCATACTGACTTTCATGAATTAAATTGTGTTTATTTATAAAATTCTCTAATCTACTGTTAAACAGTTTCTCTAATATTTTAGAAAATTGCGGGAGCAGGGAGACAGGTCTATAATTAGTGAAAATGTGTTTATTTCCATTTTTATATAGTGGCAATACTTTTGCAATTTTCATTTTGTTGGGAAATGTTCCAGTTTGAAAAGATAGATTACAAATGTACGTTAATGGTTTAACAATACTATTTATAATTCGTTTAATCAATGACATATCAATGTCAAAACAATCAGTAGAAAATTTATTTTTGCATTTGTTCACCATGTCTATAATTTCTTCATCTGTTACTCCCAAAAGAAACATTGTCTTTGGGTTTATTTCTATTAAGGAACCTGTTTTGTTGCTACTACAATGAGGAATATTTGCTGCCAGGTCTGGACCAACATTTACAAAAAAGCTATTAAAACTTTGAACCACTTCCTTCATATTATAATTATCATTATTGTTATCAATAAAACAGTTTGGATATGAATTATTTTTTGTATCTCCTTTAATTATTTTATTAAGTATCCCCCAGACCTCTTTAATATTGTTTTTATTTTTATTTAATAAATCGGTATAATATAATTTTTTGCTAGTTCTTAATATATCAGTCAATTTATTTTTATATGTTTTATATCGATGTTCAGACTCTTCACTTCTTAATCTAATGAATTGCTTATATAAAGTATTTTTTTTTCTTACAAGCATTTTGCAAACCTTTAGTTAACCATGGACATTTCACAGATGTACTGTTTATACAAAACTGGCGAACTGGACTAGTGAAAAGGTTGGCGGTAGAGACAAAATAGAGAGATGATAACAAGAGAGCATTGACAGCAAAATGAGGGAGAAACCTTGAGGGACTGCAGACGAAATTGTTTTATTTTGTCTGCAGACAAGAGAGTGACAGTGGCCTTCTAGTGCAAAAGATATTCTCGTTGCATCAAAATGTATGTGTCTCATGAAGAGCTGCCCAGTGTATCTGTAAGTCATTCAGTATGGTGGCACACTGAGTTGTGTGGCATTTCACTGAACCACATGAGAACATCAAGACAAATATCTTTGTAAATATCATTGTTATTCCGACAGTGTTTAATGGAAACCTGACACATGAGGTCTTAAGGCCGTCAGCTGACGTGGCATTACCCATCAGCATGAATGACTAATTGGAGACAGGAATACTTCCAAAAACAACTGTCAGTTATCATAATCCGACGTACCATCTGCAGATGGAAACTAAAACTATCATGCAAGAACGACTTGGAACCTGCCAAACTGACGGCCAAGAGCGTGCTCCAAAACTCATTTGAAATGGACTGTGTCAAAGTTGGGAAATGTTCTATGGTCGAACGAGTCCAAATTTGATATTCTTGCTAAGAATTGTGGACACCATAACCTCACGGCTAAAGAGAAGGGAGATCTTTCAACATGTTTACAGCATTCATTTTTAAAGCCAGCATCTCGGTATGGGGATGCATAAGTACACAAGATCATAAGTATGGGCAGCTTGTATGTTTAGGAAAGCTGAAAACTAAATAAAGGTTTTAGAGCAACATAGGCTCCTATTCAGACTATATTTCAAGGAAGGCCTTGTGTATTTCAGCAGGTCAATGACGCCTACTATTTTTAAACTTTAAGCAAGCATTACATTTAACATAAAGTCATTTTGTGTAATAAATAGTCAACTTTCTCAGTTTGTGACGTTACAAATGTTCCATTGTGAATGAAATATTGGCTCATGTGATTAGAGGGTTTTTCAGTGTTAAATTTTTAAAGAACATCGAATTTGGATTGTGGTTTATATGGAGGCTAATTAAACTAGAGTATGATCGGTGTAGAGATTATAAATAAAAACAGTTCAGTGACTTGACTTGAGCAGCTGATTGTACATTTGATTGCTTTTTGTTTTTCAATGGACAAGTGGCTTTAGTCTTAATTTATGCCCCTAAATGTTTCATTGTTAGTAGTCTGCCTAGTGAAGAATAATCACTGCCCCACATGAACAATTATGTGATATTTCTCTTATTTCTTCCACTCAGATATGGGGCAGCAGTGTTTTATCATATTATGTATCCACTTATTGTGTTTAGTGGAAGAATGAGATGCAAATTTTGATGCAATGAATGAATCTTGCTGACTGATAATAACATCAACATGTGCTTAAATGGATATCAAAGAATTATTTCTCTTAATGAATCAAGAATTGAAAAGTGTGTCAGCATGCCTTTTGTACACTTGGATTATTTGTTGACTGCGTTGCGAGTTGGTTCTCTGTAAAATGATCATTTAGGCTGTCAAGTTATTAAAAAACATGAAACAAATTAATGATTGGCTTGGTGATGAATTAAGCTAAATTAATTACATGCATCAACCTTTGCTGTTATAGTATTGAGAAAGGATTCAATTTAAATTTAATTAGGCAGATAAATGAATCCATGAAATAAAACATTATAGAGTTTGAAATTCAAATTCTCTTTCTTTTCAAAGCCCTTTTTTGATTGATCATTTGAAATAAAAGCCATCCGTCTTTCCATCCCTCAGTATCACGAGGGTTCGGAGCCTTACCCAATAGCTACTAGGGGACAGGCACCTTGGACAACCCGTAAATCTGTTATTTTTGTTGGTAAAAAACCTATTCAGTTAGATCAGGGGTGTCAGAATCCAGTCCTCGAGGGCCGGAATCCGGCAGGTTTTTGTTGTTTCCCTCCATCAACACAGCTGATTCAAATCAATGGATCCAGTAGCTTCTTGTCAACCTGTTTGGATGTCGGTCAGGTGTGTGTTGGGAGCATGATGACAACAAAAACCTGCAGGATACCGGCCCTCCAGGACTGCAGTTTGACACCCCTGATTAGATTGAAGAGTCTTAAAATTTTGTCATGATCTCTTCAAGTTAATGTCACTTTAGACAAGATAAAACAAGCCATTCTGGAAGCTTTCATCACAGTAGTATCTGTGAAGTATCTGTGTAGTTTGTGCATCCTCTGGTTTTTTTTCATGGATTCTTTAGCTTAACTTCCACCAGTGCTGACTGCCATGAGACAGAAAAGCAAGATGACAGAGTTAAGGTATCCTCAAAGAAGACGTGCCTTCAACAGAGAAGGAAGAAACAATGGCGAAAAATATGACACATCAGAAAATGCCTCAGATATATGTATATATATATATATATATATATATATATATATATATATATATATATATATATATATATATATATATATATATATATATATATAGATTGATAGATAGATAGATAGATAGATAGATAGATAGATAGATAGATAGATATAGAAATATATAAATATGTAGCACACATTCTGACTCAACTTTATCCTTTATTACATAACTGATACAGATGCATGTGACCATGGCGCACACACACACACACACACACCATCAGTTTGTTCAGTCATAGTGTGTCTAAATGACTGACAGGAATCCTGCAAGTGTTTTTAGACCAGTTGTCTCGGAGAAAGTGATGTCACTCCCTGTCACTACTAACATAATCAGCGGGACTGATTATCTGCAAGCTCCATCTCAGTGATTGTGGTGTCAGTCATCATTTCAGAAACTGAGCTCACAGTAAGCTGGATTTCTGCTGATGGCTAGATTATAATACTTTTCTAGTAATAATAAAGTCATAAATCACACCAAAAATGCCAGCCTGCTAAGAGTATTTAAAGGGGGATTCAGGTGAGGTGTGGGCAGCGTTTATTTAAAAGGAAGTGTTAATGTAATGCTGGGTATTTCCCAGCCACACACACACTTTCTCACACACACACACGCAGACACACACATTTTCTATCAGTGGTTCTCTCACTCATGCATGCAGAGGATTCTGTGCAGCACAGTGTTTTTGACAAGCATTACGGTCTATGACGATTATTGTCAAACATGGGGTTGGCCTTTTTATTTGACACCGGCACCACCTTTACTTTCATGCTTGCATAAGAATCAGCTGTTCAAAGGAGTCGGCACGTTTTGCAAGGAAACCCCACAATAGATACAAGCTGAAAATGAACCAGCCATTGAATGGCAGCTGAAAGAAGAGGCAGCTCTGTATCTGTGGGATGTTTAAAGTAACAAAACTACAGCAAAATTTGCAGTATAGCCTTATTCATTTTTCAACCTGCAGATACTTCCATATAAGCACAGCTAGTGAATTTTTGTCTCTTGCTTTTTATTTTGGGCATTAACCAATTTATCTTTGGAATAGTTTCAAGCATCATAAAAATCAGGCCTGCACTGTTTTTAATTGCATGGCAGATTCTCCTTAAGGGGTATGTCTGTTGAACCCAGCGGACACTTCTTCATTTGCCAAAGAGTACTTGGAAAAATGTTAATCCTGCAATTATTTTTCATGAGAATTCATAATAGATGAAAATAAACATCCAAATAGGCTTAAAATAGTGCGCTCGCTTTAGTTGTGACTCCATCATATTACACTGAAAAACTGCAAAAATCCCACTTATTGTTTGTGCTACTGCAGCGGTGTCAGTGATGGGTTCCTTCTCATCAAACAGAGCTGTGGGTGTATAGTACATTAATTTAAACAGGTGAAGAACTGATGTACTGCACTGTATGTGCCTAATGAATGAATGCATTAGAGCCATTTTCATGCTAACCAGGCTATATTTGTACATCATACGCTCTGTATTCTTCTCAGACTGACATTTTCTTTCTCCTAATGATCTCAGGTATTTGACATTTTGTGCACTGAATGTCACCTGACTAATGTTGACTTTCATTTTAATGAAAGATTTATATTTGCCTCAAGTAGTGGGCAACCAAGTTATGAATGAATCTGTCCTTTAAGATTAAGAACTCCATTTATATCAGTACATATTAGCTTGTGGGACTTTACACAACCCACCACTGACTCTGGAATACAGAGCTCTAAGCACATTAATTCCAAGAATTGAAATCCTGCACATTTTATTAAATTACACAAATCCATGCAGAACTATTCCATTGAGGACATTAAATTGTAAGTGCACATGCATGTGACAGAACACAGCCTGACAGGCATTACAGAAACTAAGAAAGGACAATAACTATAGGAAATGAATTCCAGAAAGACAATAATTTGTGGTGTGGAGAATATTTGTGCTGGTGAGTTACCAACATTTGCCAACTTCTGCTAGCATTTTATAGACATTATGAAGTACTGCAAGTTTAGCCACCCTATAGCAGAGCTTACCAAAGCTGAAGGTGGCATTTCAATACAGGGATAATGACCATGACCCAAAACAGAACCTGTCAAAAAGTCTGCTAGTCATATTGGACATGGTTCTCTATATAAAAAAAAAAAACATTCCAGCGAGCTGTAGAGAGGGTTGGTCATTAGATAGATGAAAGATGAAAAGACTTTTCACTACAGATCTTCCATAGTTCTGCCACCATTCTGTATGTTGGCTTGCACACTGGCCTTAGTTTATCACTTGTAGCAGGATTAAGGGTTGCTGGTCATGATGGCTCTGAAGTGGTAGAGGGAGTCATTAACAACTATCAGTTTGACATGGTTCTGACTTGCACATCCCATCTGGAACTCCATCTAATCCACCAGGTACACTGTGGTCCTGTGTATAATGAAAGCAGCAGACAACCTTGGGTTTCTCTTACTGATGCTGGTCTTGAAGCCCCGTCTTCAACTGTACAAGGTATGTCTAAGCGAAAGTGCTAACTTTTTGTAAAGTTTACAGCCTGTACGCTGTTTCCCCCAAATTCTTGTTTTTCTGGAGAATATTAACAAGCAAGTCAGTTGTGTTGTTAGGACCAGTTTTTATGACTACTGTAGTCAAATCAGTATGTTTTATATTACAAGGACCAGGGATCTGTGCTTTTAGCACCTCTTAGCTGAACTTCCATAACACCTTGTATTTGTGTGTGAGTCAGTGCAGCTCATACTTAAAGGTTCTCGAACTGAAATGCGCAATATGAAAAAAAAAGTGACTTGATAAAATATCAAAGTAAATTACTATTGTTTTGGAGACTTCTTTGACTAATCCTTGTGACAGCATGAAGCTTAGTGGCACAGTATAACCACCCTTCCTTCTGCTGGGAGTAAGCAAACAGTTGTGTTTCTAATCAGTCTGTGAGAGGAAAATGTGCATGTGAGACTGTGTAAATGTGTGAGTATGTGTGTACATGGAGCAGACAATCTCTGCACAGTCTCAGGAATCAACCTGTCTTCAGTGAGTGAATCTTGTTTTGGCAGAAGAAGAAAAATTATGGATCTTATTTCTCAGAGAAGCAGGCACCAAGTTAAACATGAGGGAATGGTGGCTTTTGTCATGTTTGAATAATAAAACATACTATTCTTCAGGCTGTCAGTTCACTTTTTTTCCCCCTGCTCTTGGGTTCAGTGGCAAGGAAATATCTCTGATCTCTTCTGGTATTATTTCCCATATTCTCTTTCATGTATTGTTGCCACATCTGCTTAATCAATGCACCATAAAGTGAAGTTCTTACAAAATGCTGCATTTGAAACTTTTTTTTTTATAGATTACTGAGAAGCTGAGCAGTAAATTCAGGCTCACCCTTCATAGATTCTAAATTTCATAATCTCAGTCCACATCTGGTAGAGAATAGGAAGCTGTTAGTTGAAAATAAGAAGAAATTACATGTAAAACACATGTTCTGATTGTGAATAAAATAAAAAAAGGGAAGGGGAGCAGCCCTCTAAACAAAAGTCATTAGTTCTGTGACTGTGCATTTTACAAAACCACTTTCAATTTGTACTTCAAAAAATATTCCAGGTAAATAGAGTTAAAACCTAATAAAACCTGCCACCATTACACATTTTGCAGTTGAAATATGCTGTTGCAATGTCTTACTCTGTCTTTCATTATTATTACTATTTTTATTGTTATTATAAGACTGACAGCGTCTTTGTCAGCCACATTTAGCTTCCAAGAACATTTTTGTTGTGTCGCTGATAATATGATGCAAGTGCACAAGACAGAATTGAGGCTTTTACCTCTTAATTTTTTGCAAAAAGGACATGCCATTCTCTTTGGTCTGTAAGATTTTTTGCAAAGCAAACCATGAATCTGGAAATCTGCAAAAAATTTGGTGCAGCTATGGTCTTTACTAAAAAGGGGGACACCTCATCCTGCTATTTTTAACAATGATTAACCTACTAAGTTATATCCGTGCAGTGTCAGATCAAAGATGAAGATTATATAAACATCAAATGAAGTGGGTGACAGTAGAGGCAGAGAAAACTGTCTAAAATGTAAGCACAAGTTTGTGATCTCTCATATCATTATCAAAAGAAAAAAAAAAAAACCTACTACAAAACTGTAATTTCCCTGTGGGATAAATAATGTATTTTTCATTGCATTTTCATTTCATTTCATTCTAAATTTAGGCAACCCAGTTTCACTGCAGAATGTGTCACAGCTACATCAATCCACAGCATAAAATGCTTCTCAGAAAAGACAGTTATACTTTCCGGGCTAAAAACAACATAGCTATACATTATGTGAAAGTGGTGCATACACCACATACTGCTGCACCACAAACTGAGCTTGACCTCTATCTGACCTTCATTTAAAGTGGTCATCCAATGCAAAAACAAAAGCTGAATTTGGAAACACAAATAATCTTTTTCTGGATAACTGAATATATTCCTTAGGATGATCATGCATAGCAATATCAAATACTTTTGATCACTTTGTTTTCCTTAATTTTCAGCATAAAAGAAATTAAAAAAAAAAAAAAAAAAAAAAAAGGGTGTAACAACAGAATGGAGGTCTTGATGCATACCAAAAGGACAATTTTAAGTTAGAATTTCTAATTTCAAGATTGAGTGCCCTATAAAGGGTTAATTATTAATGAAAAAATAGCTTTGAGCCAAATTGCAAGCTTCCTCAATGTTTTTTCTTTAGCATTCTTGGTCGTTTAACTTTGCAGTTTCACCACATCTGGCAGTTTTATGATAGTTTAAACAAATATATATGTTTTCACCCACACAGGCAATTGGTGAAATAATACTGATGCAGAATGATCAAGGACATTGTAGTGCTGATGTAGAAAAACACATGCTGCATTCACTTGCACCTGGGCATCTGAGGTTTACTCAGGTAAAGGTCAATTTACACTAATTATTTGTTAGAATGTAGTTGAATAGAATCTGAGGAAGTGGTCAGATAGTAGCAGAGAGACCTTGTGTTGACAAGATCTTTTAAATTGCTTAACTATGCTTTGACACAAAAATGGCTGGGTTGAATACTGAAAAGCACGTGTAGCAGAACATAACCATCTTGCAATTCCTGAGCCTTGACTCTACACTTCTTTCTTTCAGACATGTGGACAGAAGTGTCTTGCACATATTTTTTTATGAGAGTGGACTTTGGAATACAAACATTTTTGACACACAGACCGTTTTTGTTTTTGACTGAGTAGAACTGATTTTGTTGAGTAGCACATTTTCACATAGTTTTATTTATTTTTACATTTGATGTTTTTAAAGGACAATATATTTGAAAATAGGCCTTATGATGGACTGGCGACCTGTCCAGAGTATTCCCTGCCTCTTGATTGCTTGGATAGGCTCCAGCTTTCCTGAAACGCTTAATTGAAACAAATGGTTAAGAAAATGGATGGATGGGTATATATGAAAATAGAAAATGTGAAACTAGAGCTACTTGCAGTACAAAACTCTGATATGATCAATTTATGTATTCAGTCCACTGGCAAGTTATTTCAGTATTTGAAAACAATAGTGATGTATATACTGTATATGATTTGAAATAAGAGCACAGTTCTGCACAATTAACAAAGTAGAGTGGCAACTTCAGAAATACACATGCACAGTAAAGATATTTAGATGCAATCATTCATGATCAGGCAATGAAAATTTGATAATAATCATAGAAATGTTTAACAGGAGAAGTTTAACAAGGAGCCACAGCACATCGTCTAGTGTCTTTTTCCGTTGTAGAGTGCTGACCCTAATTAGAGGTTCAACCATGAGCAGTAAATGAAGGATGGATGACAATGACACAGAAATGCATTACAAGATAATCATGCAAATGCAAAAGTGAGAGAAATTGCAAATTGACTGCACAGTTTGTGGAGGCTAACAAGCAATTAGACAAGCAGAGAATTACTGATGACACCAATAGCTTTAAGCGGACCAAAGAGAGCTAAATAAATTACAAATGATTGCTTGAAAGACAAATTGTTATTTTAGTTTTGATGAATGACATCTTCATAATTATGTCCAGAAATTAGAACGTTAAAATTTAAGGTGCGATGATGCTGTTATCTTGTTGTTATTGTGAGTTTCAGGAGAGGGACGTTGCCATAGTAAAGCAGATTTTGCAGGATAACCTCAGAAATTGAGGAGATGAGCGAAGAAAACAGAAAGAATGGCTTTGGCAGATAGAATTCCATTGGGAACAAGTTGGAAAAAAATCTGCTCTGTTTCCATGGCTGCCATAGCAACAGTTGCCAGTGTGCAGCAAGCAATGGTGAGGGTAGCACAGTAGCTCCCACCCAGCTGTTTGAAGTCACTGTGGTGGTCAGTGTGTGTATTTTTGTCCAGAACTTGATGATATGACTTTTTTTTCCCCCCAAATGTGATTTAGGTGGACTTTTGTGTATTTGTATGCTCTTGGTCTGAGAGTCCCTGCTGTTGTTGTTGTCCTTACTCTATGTTGGAACACAGGTGTGAGCCCGGAGCTAGAGGCTCTTCTGGGGCTCTAGACATCTTGAAAGGTTAAAACACCCTGAGAGACAGCTTTAGACAGCAGCAATATACAGTTGGTTTGAAAACAGGCCTGCAGGTGCAGACATTTTCATGCTTGTCTCGTGAGGCAGTAGGAATAGGATAATGAGATAATGTAAACTGGAATATTGCTGTTGGGATAAGCTGGGTAGCAGAGGACAGATCTCTGCAGTACATTGTCTCTCTACTTGTTTGCATAACTTGCATTTTTATTTGCATTTCTTCACCTTTGGACACAAAGAGCAGGTTGCTTTATTTATCTTGGCCTCTGAACTTAGTTTTAAGGATCCCGGGAGTTCAGGATGGAACCAGCACTGCAGTCTGTGCACAAAAATGTTTTTACAGAAAGGCAAAATTTTACACAAACGGAAACATAATAGCAACAAAGACACACTATTATGTAGATATAAAATGATGACAACAGATGCAAAAATGAATGCAAAAAAAGACAAAATGATCCCAAGGAGCAAACAAAATCTTCATGCAAAATCACAGCAGTCATTAAATCCCTGCAAAGAAACAACCAGAAGCCGAATTATATCATTTCTGTGTTGTTATTTTTTTTGTTGTTGTTGTTTTGATTGGTGTGTTATCAGCTTCTGCACAGAAACTTTCTTTTAAAAATAATTTATACGCAAAAGCTCTTGCCTTAGCATTATTATGAGACAGCTGCTTCTAGTTTGAAACTTCATACCACATTTGCACTGTGTGTGTTTGGGGAAAGGTTCAGGAAAAAGTGGAAAACCGTCAGTAAAATGACAGATAAAAAAAGAGTGTGAATGCAACTATTCGTTTGACAACTGGATGTACTGTATGTCAGGAAGTGCTCCGTGGAAGATCATCTGCCTGGTCTGGCGTAGCAGAATTCAGCCCTTTACAAGCTGCCAACATGCTGTCTTTGCTTTTTCATTTGTACGGGTCAGCGATAATTGTCAAGTTTGCTCATGTCTTTTGTACTAAAGTGCTAAAGTTAAATGTCTTTTGACATTTCATCTATTTTTAAATAACGCATTCAGTGAAATCACAATCTGTCTCTGGGAGAGTAATATTTAGTCGACAGGACAACAGATTATAATCTCATCTGTAATTTGGTGAAGAAAACTTGAGGTTGTCTTGTATGTAATCTCATACAAAACAGGTACAAAACATCTGATATGATGTGAAGTTTTTATTCTTTTGAGGGCCATTTGATTAATATAATGATTTTATTAACTTGCTGATTTTTCATTGAAAAGAAAAGAAAAGAACAAACAAACAAAAAGGAAACAACAATGTTGCACTGCAATCATACCATTTGGCCATTTGTTGCCAAGTTGGTAAATAGTGATTGAACAAATCCTGGAGTAAAATCAAGGCTGATCTCATTCAAGTGATTGCTGTTTTGTAACAGTTTGGTAAAAAGGGAAGCAGCTGAAGATGCTGCGTGGCTTGAAATGAGAACAAGAACACAGGAAGAAAAGGACAATTTTACAGCTCACTACATAATTCTTGATGTAAAATCATTTACTGACAATCTTGCCAACAGTATTTATTGTCCAGCTGGCTTCTGTCATAGCTTGCAAAAAATAAATTATGTTATTCAGTGAGGATGTTTGTTACTTTAAGGATATAATTTGCTCTTCCTCCAAAGTAAGCTTAATTTCATGGTTTATGAGAGCTAGATGATGGTAAATCATCAGTTTTTTTTCTCTGATTTCTCCTCTTATTCTGTGACTTTGGCATTTAATAGATGATAAGATATAAAATTTATTCATTTATCGATTTTTTTTAACCCCTTATTCCCATTAAGGGTAGTGGGGAGCCAATCCCAGCAATCACTGGGTGAGAGACAAGGTACACCCTGGACAGATCACCAGTCCATCTCAGGGCCAACACACAGAGACAAACAACCACTCATGCTCACTTCTAGGGTAAATTTATGTTCTGTCTATGTATAAGACATTAACGGCTGGTAATGGAGAGATAATGGTGTTTGCGAGCTGAATGTTAAGTTGCAAACATTAAAAGGACCAAGAAAACTATGGAAGAACAAAAATGATCATAAAAACAAATCATAAGTTGAACATAATGATAGTTAAAACTTCAGAACCATTTTTCCTCTCAAGAATCTGAACAGTGAAAGATATTTATAATCTCTGGACCACCCACTGGTTTGGCGAATGTATCTCTGATTATTATTTTCTTTCTACTATGAATACTTTCTTCACGGATTTAACAGAAACAGTTCTTAATGTTGTAGTCTTGCAGTGAGAGGAGGTTTCTTGTTAGAATAATTTGAAGTTTCAGAAGACAACATGAAGAAACAAATTCTATTCACATATATACAGGGGTGACTGTGTTCACTGCTGGAATTTTGGCAGTCGTTCACACAAAGACACAAGCATGCATTTATCACGCTGTGGCAACGAACGGAGGGGAATTGTCTCTGGATCTCTTTATTTTTGGGTGCAGGGTTTTGATGTTTTTTCCTCAGCAGGTCACAAAAACACATCTGCGCTGACTGACAGACAACCGTATGAAATGCTGCAATGACAAGCTGAAGAGTTCCTTGTTCTTGTTGGGTGAAAATAAAAGACTTTTTTACTCATTCTCTTTGGAAAATACTAAGCTCATTTAGCTGGAAGTTACTACATTATATTAAATGACCACAGGAATCCTGAGAATGTGTAAAAGTGCTGTGTTTTGCTGGCCGGTAAAAAAATTCGGCGTATATTTCATTCTGGAGATTGAGTCACAGACAAAACATGAGCCATGCACATAAAGAAAATGTCACCTGATGCAAGCTGGACCGAGGTCTAAAAATAGCCGACCTGCTGATGAATAGGAAGCACACCTCATTTCCTCCATTTGATTCTCTACAGCCATGAAATTTATCAGGTTATTCAAACAGATTTCCTCTGTGGCAAATAGTTGCGGTTGATTGTTTTTAATGATGAGGCCAACAAACAATGAACATTTATTTCACAAACGAAACAATTTATAGTATAAAAGTAATTTTTTTTCCATTTGTGTTCGGATACGGCAGTGAGCACCATTGTGGACTCCGCCACATCACAGACAGTTATTCTTCTCACAAATGTCAGCAGTTCTAACACCATCATAAAATTAAACCTGTGTTTAATTTTTTAATAAAAAAATGTCCTGAATAAGTATATTTGTTTGGGATAAAATATGTTTTCAAAGGTTGATCTTTGTTTTTCTTCCATTATTTTTCAACCCACTTTTCATAAAGGTATGTCTTGTACAGTCATTGCACAATGAAAATTATACTATCGCTAGTTTTGTCCAGTTAATACATAAGAACATAACCTGTGGTAACTTACAGCTTGACCTTTTCAACATCATTCCATTTGTTTTTATTTCAACAAGCGCTTGCTGCATCTGCAGCTTTAATATACAATCACATGAATCCGAACTGACAATCAGCTGTTCTCCAGTCATTACAATGTCACATTTCTTTAATAGTGTCAATTGGTACTTTTTGCAACTAAATCGGCTTAAATACAAAATAATGAAGCTTGTATCCACAGTTTTAATATATCAGTAAAAGCTTTTTTTGAAGATGTTTTTTCCAAGTTCTTTTGACTCTTGTCTCCATTTCCACAGACTCCCACGCTCACATTGTCTCATTGTACAAACATTTAGCAGATATTCACATTACACTTGCCAGTTCATTTCCAGAGATATTATTGCAGTTGTTGCACCTTTTATAAGTCTTAAAATGAATCTATAAAGGCTTAGAATTACATACTGTATATTTATTTATTGCCATAATTTAAAAACCTATACAGAAATATTTTCCCATTTGCTCCCATTCACTGGAGCATTAAGACTACTTTATTTCTGTTCTCCTTGCACCAGGCTTGCCCTCTATGAATTATATTTGTTAATGCAACTCAAGGATAATTGTTGTGAGTCATAAGATCGCTCTCATCCTATTATCCTCCAAAATGTTACAGCTGTTTCCTTTTTCATGAAAAATGTGTATTTTTGCCTAACTTAATGGGATTTTTGCACCAGCAGTGCAGCTCTTGAGAAGAGGCTTCCTGTTTACACACACATTATTTTCTACTGACAATTTGTATTCTCACAGTGTGGCTTCAGGAATGGCAGCTTCCTTATGCTTGACTACTGCCAGTCAGTTTACTTGGAAACTTTTTTGGTTGACTGTTTAGCTTGAACTGAAATATTGCAACTGTATTGCTGCACGGGATGCTATCAAATGTGCTGCAGGCATTTATAATCCTCGGGGGATCCATTGTAATGACTTTTGCCTTTTTATTTTACTTTTTCCTTTAGCATCAACATTAGGCTGATGTTTATACTTCATGTTGAAATTTTTCAGTAACTATGAGATGGATGTTTGTGACATTTTGTTCTGACTCTTATATCACCTAAAGCATTAAATGTAATAACTGACAACCCTAACCTTTTAGAGTCATCATGTATTACAGATCTAATTTTGTTTCGAGCCCAGCTTTATGGCTGAATTTAGACTAAATCAGTGATGACCCAACTAGTCAGCTGCTTTGTATCTCATATTAGCATATATTGCCATATTGATGGGACAAATATTGAGAGCAAGTTCACCTATATAAGTGCTATGTATCAGCCTTGTTTTTGATATACTGGTGTGGTAGTAAGGTCAAATACTCAACTACTGAGCTACTAGAGAGATTTTAATCTTTGTCTTTTTCAGATTCTGTTAGCTCAGGTTAAACTGAGAGTGAACTTCAAGTGATAGCATTAAAACAAATATTAGTTGTTGCCGAGTCAAACATGATATCTTTTGGCCTTTATGAATTCAATAAGTATAATGTGTGTTTATATTGTGACCCTTTTTGTAAATCTAAATAACCTACCCTTTAAAGTCTCATTACGTTAATTTTTTACCTTAAAATTCCACGTTCTGGTCTTGTTCGATGACACAATGACATCTATCATGTGCATTTCTAAAGCTTGTTCCCTCCTCCACGAGAAGCGAGAACTTTTTTCTTGTTCTCGAGGCCCCGAGAAGAAAATTATGTCATTTTGTTCTTGCGGATGCGTTTGAAGACATTTCTCAACACATCAGGCTGGCAGAACTTTTGGGGCTCCGAGAAGTATCGTGTGATTGGTCGGACATATGAGGTGGGCGTGGTTAACACGGATAAAGCATGAAGCGGAGTTGCTGCTTCCGCGTTTTTGCTGTTGCAGATAAAACGGATTGTTTTGATAAAACAACTGATTGAGGTGGTGTAAAAAGTACAAACATTTTTACATGTGACATTAAAACACTCGGACCCAGCCAAGTGCACAACCCGCCCTGCCAGGGATGAAGTTGCTCGTTAAATATGAAACTAGAAACTAGCACTCGAAAACCTCAGCCAAGCACAATGTTAAAGAATCCTTTTAAAAAAATTCCCGGATCCAAACGGTGATCCGGATCACCACCAAAATTAAACCAGTTCTTCATTTTCACATTTCCAACAACTCTTGTAATTAAAAAAAAAAAAATCTGTCTGTAACCTTTTGAGTTATCTTGAGCACAAAGACGCCGGGAAAAACATAACCTCCTTGGCGGTGGGAACAACCGGGTTCATTTCACATAAAAGCAGACATCGCCCCCACAGTGATCCCTCCCCACTGCAGACATGCTTTTTGTGGAGTATGTATGAAACCGGACGAAAAATAAGTTTTTTCTTGTTCTTGCAGCCTCAAGAGCAAGAACTCAGTTCTAGCGTCTTGTGGAGTGTGTGACAAGCTTAATGCCACTGCTACCCAGCACCATCCCGAGACTGAGAAACCGCACTATATAACTTTTACATCCAAGATGCCACGGGACGTTGCAGCATAGTTTTACTTAATGGTATAAATAATCATTGTAAGAAGACCATCTTTTGGTGGCTGGAGAGAGCTAACAGGTCAGGTAGGATGGAAGATGGATGAGGAACTAGCTATTTAGAGTGAAAAAGGCAAAAGTTTCGTAGTTTGTCTTTAAAGTCTGACCCATCAAAATATGAGATCTTTAATTGACCATTTAGGATAATGCAGGAAAAAATTAACATTATTGGAGTGGGGGGGGTGAAAATGTCTCAGAAACTGTACATATCAAATATAATACGTTTGGCTTCAGTGGGTTAAAATAGGCTTTGCACCCAAATTACAATTTGAATACTCAAATTTCAGTCTAATACCTGGAAATAATTTGAATATCATTTTTCCTGCTTAATTCTTTGCATGAATTGCTGCGAGCCGGCTGAAGAAAATGTTGGATGGATCTTTCTGAATACTGGAGTGTTTATCAAAACAGACTGAACTCTGATCTGTTTAAATTGGACTTGCAAACAAGATCTACTGTAAATGATGGTTAAAAGTTGGTGCTTCATGGCTCATTAATGTTACAGATATGTTTTAATCATTGCATTTTGTGTGACGTAGATACACCCCAAAGACTCTTCTACAGGTGCACTCCTTTTCAAGTAGCCTCAGACCAACAACAGTATTCTGTCTGTGCTCTGTATTCGACTTATCATGCATACTTGAGTGTCTTATACTTTTAATAAAGACATTCTTGGATATATAATATTTACTTTTTCTTGCACAGCTGACAATTGATGTGCCACATAAAGCAATTTGATCCGTTATGCTTCATAAAAACATGAATGCACAATTTCTTTGTTCAACACAGCAAAGCACATGAGAGCGTTATAGGTGGATGGCATGTGGGAAGATGATCAGCTCAATATTTCTCAAGCAGCAGCTGCTCCAACTATGGACTCCCACATGAGGCTACTGTTGTCAGACCTGGCAGCTGGAGATTACATCTGATGAAGCCAGCTATTTTTCTGTGCAAAGATTCACTGAGATATGGCAGCTGTAACAGAAGCACACTCTACCTTTCTACATAGCAGAGATACAATGCTCGATTTCATTAGAAAACGTTACTAACATAACCTAATATTTGTATTTGTCCTCCACTGTTAATAAGAGTTGATAGCCGTAGCTTGAGCTGCAATTATGAAGAGAATTACTGTTTCTTATTCTGCAGGCTCTTTAACAGTGTTTGGGGTAAACGACCTGGCCCGGTTTCTCACGCTCTACAGAGCTACGCTTGATAATCAGACTCGGCTGATGTTATTAATGACTTAGGGTGAAAGGAGAATTCTCTCCTCCACCACTTCCAGCCCTGACAGCACTATATTCTCAGGAGGCCTTTCAACGCAGAAACGCAGAGCTCATGTCACTTTTTGGTTTTATGTGATTGTGTATGTGTTTGTGTGTCAGAGTCAAGTGGAAGAAAAGGTTGCTGTTGTCATTTTCTTGGAAGAAACCAGAGGGAATAATAAATTAATTTGGAGTAGTTGGTAAATTCACAGCAAATGCTTGCAGCGAAAGTAAAAACCAAATTAAAAATCCTTGACCTCAAACGCTGCAATATTCATGACTACAAAATTTTTATGGTGAGTACTCCTACTAATTAGTTTGGAGATGTCTCTTCTTCTTTTGGAGCTAAATAACCTCTGGTTAATCATTTACAAGTTCTGATAAGATGATCATTTTTTCTCTGATATGTACTAAAATTATAATACCAGCAATACATTTTTACTGCCGCTGAAGTAAAACACTTTTCTTAGCTACATAATTTAATATATTAGATGATACATTTTAAAAGTTAGTGCAGCACCTGGCTGATAATAAAATATTTGACAAGTAAACGTAAATAGCGAGTTAAAAAAAAAAAATCCAATTTACTGTCAAATGTTCTTCACACAGGGATGCACACTGAGCAGGTGTTTTATTCAAAATCACTTTTTACCGTCAAAGTCAACATTGTACATTCAATTTCTGATAGTAGTCTAATCTTTGAGTACCATTTCCATGTAGCCCTGCAGCACTTTAGCAGAGAAGTGTGGATTTTCTGTAGTAAAATGGCAGGTGCTTTAAAGTCAACTGAATCATCATGCATGTGGCAACGAGTGTTTTGAATAATTTAAAACTCCATTAAATGTTGTGTTCAGAACAAAAATCTGGATTAAAATCAAAGTGATGCGGGAGGTTTTTATGTTTTCTGACCCCTAACTCTCTGGATGAACTGTCATGATCAGAGAACAGAGAAAAAAAATGTTGTCATCCTATGTTTATATAATTTAACAAACAACAATTAGATTAGAGAAGCAAACACACATGGCACATTTGCATAATTCTCCGGGCTGAAATTCAGTTACAGTGAATTATGACTGAAGCAAATGATCGGGAGATTTCCACTGCATTTAAACTTTTTGTTTTCTGCATCCTGCATCGTATTGACAACATCCAGACAAACATTGCAGCTTACTGTTTCCCTTTTGGTTTGCCACGTCTGGGCTGATATTAGATTAGGCAGCATTTACTATCAAAACCATTGATCAATTCTTGCATATAATTGAGGGGTGACGGGTTGCAATTTGCTGAATCAAGAAGAAGACAGGAAATAAATTATAGTTATAAATAACCATCCATCATTTTGAGAAGAGATAACAGCCAATTTAGAGGAGCCTTCACAGCCACCAGGACACAGGTGTTAAACACTTGTCAGCAGGGTGCAACAGTCAGGAAAGACTGGCTTTATTTCAAGAGGTAATGTGTAAATGAATCACCTGACATACTTTTCATGCAAATTTTCAACACTGCCTTTTTTTTTTTTTTTTTTTTTAGAGTAACTACTTTAAGCTGATTTTTGTTAATTACACCCAAACTTCATATTACTTTAAACTAAGCTATTAGTATAAACTGTATTCCCATATTAGTATATCCTGGCTATTTTATTTAATATGTCATGCATTTGTTCGCAAGAGAGATGTTCTGGCAAGAGACCAGATGATTGGCATGTTGATGTTGTTTCTCGCAACATCATGATAATGTTTGTCCAATTCTGTAATTGTAACTAATTGATCATGTTGCCACAAAAGCTTTCTGATTAAGTACACATTGGAATGAAGCTGAGGTGGTTAAAGGTTTTAGATACGTGACATTCACACAGGAAACTGGGCAAATGTGAAATGATTGTTTTGGCTAATTCTATTTTTCACATAAAGTTCAACAAAGTTTTGGTCCATGCAGGAATCCATGCAGACTGTTTCAGAGAGAAATGAGTAAAGTGAAAATTAGAGGATACACAAAAAAAAAACCCCAAAAGTAGGCGACTGACTTTCTGTTCTGTGTGTATGATGCAAAGATTGCTGCTAAACAGGCAGCCAATTCAATTGGCTTATGTCAACTAATACTATGCATGATTAAAAAAAATTTAAATCTCATTTGATGGTAGTATGTTTGCAATATTGTGTTTCAATCCACTAAAACTTCACTTGTGGTTGGTCAGTACTACTCTGGCAAATGAATGCCAGAGGAATTGCCAAAAGTTTATTTGCATATTCATATGAAAATCCCTGTTTTTCAGGCTTTTTTTCAAGCGATTGAAGCCAAGGAAGTTATCATACTCATGGTAAAATTACAACAGAGTTTTTTGTTTTTTTTTTACATTATTTTACTCCATTTCAAGATGTATTTAAAGAGAAAACCACTAAAAAAGAAGGCAGAACTTAAGCAACACCTTTGGCATAGACATTTTTTGTTTGACCAATTTAATGTTTGAGCATGCAGCCTTCATCTAGGTTATCAAAAAACACCCAAAAAACAAACAAAGCAAATATAAAGTAGCCAGAAATCATAAAAAAATAAACCACTCAATTAGATACACCCATAAAAATTTAAATTAAAATAAACCATTAAACAGCAGTAAATGTAGCCTTTCTGCTAAAGCGTGTCTCTGCTAGAAAAGCTTTCAAGCAGCTCTAAAGACTAATATTTTCTACAAGTGCAAGTTTTATTTTTCTTGGGTAGCAAAGCTGTTGTAATACTAGGTGAATATCCAGGTGTAGTCATGCTCCTGGAGCAAAATTTATCTTGGTATTGCAGCAACAACAGCAACATGTTGTTATGAGATTGCACTTGACATGAGCATCAGCTGACACACTCTGCACCACTGTCCATGTGTGTTATATTGAAACAATTGAAATCTTATTGTCTTTTTCTTTAAAGTTTTTGTGCCTGTAGGTAAAACATGTGATGATACACTCACAATGTAATAGTGATGAAGACTCACTGATCTCTTAAACAATACCCAGTTCATTTATTGGACAATGACCTCCATTTTTCCAGCACAGCCTGTTGTGCATTAGACCTCCAAAAAGCTGTGAAGTTAATGGTCAGTAACCCATGGGCATTATTAAGACATTTATCTGCACCTTCAGCACGGGCTAACTAGCTCTCTGAGTCTCACTGCAATTTAACCAAGTCTCCAAATAATACGTTTACCTACTGCAGTGTGCTGCAGGCTCCCTACCCATCTTATTTCCCCATACCCTATTCTCCCACATTTCATCCAAAGCACTCCATAGCACACCACATTGTGGGCGGTGACGTCTAACCTCCCACTCTTGTTGCTTCTGGGTCAAATAACGTCTCTCTTTAGACCTGTTTTTATACACAGCATTTGTTGGGTCTGCACTAGTTGTTGAAGTAATTTGTCTCTATTTTCCACAACATCCCAACAGAAATAAGCTTTTTGGTTAGATAAGACGGACCTACATCCGGACATGGCTGAAACTAATAACAGCTTTTATAGGGCTTTCGAGAAGGGAGAGAAAGATTGTGGAAAACGTGTCTGAGCTCTGGAAACGGTGTTTGTAATCCATGCTGCCAGTGGTATTTCACATGTCTATTTGTGTGGATGCACACATAGCACCATGGGTGTCGTTGTACTAATAAAAACACTTGAAAGTACTCGTTATCTTCTCATCCTTGGACTTTTTGTCAACATGTTATCAAAGATTTGTCTTTGTATACATTTTTATGCCATGCTGCATGTGTGTGTTTTGGGTTCTTGCTCCAAGAAAGTGTCCCCCAGTAAAAACAGTTTCTTTCTCTGTAATGAGAGCATCCCTCCTGTGATTCGGCCCGATTTGAAACTGCTGCCAAGCTGTTGGTCTGAGAGAAAGAATTGTAGTGTCTGGGAGTCAGCATATGTGCATAAATATAAGATCTAATTGTATCAGAATGGATATATGGGGTAATATATAGCACAAAAATATTGCCCAAAGAAATGTGCAACAAACTAAAGTAATTCACAGTAGAAAACACTTAATCTTGTTTTGGCATATATTTGCAATTTTCCTCTTTATCTTTTTTATTAAAAGGATAGACAGTGTTTTTATGGTGTGATCTTGGAATTATGCACCAAGCTTCCATCAGCTATGTTAATTTAACCATTATAGCCAATGACAGAAAAATAATTCTTCTATACCCATTTTACTTACAGTGACTAGATGTTCCTTTGTTTAAACCAGACAGGCTGTCTTCTTGAGAACTAAAAAAGCATCTTTGTAGAACAGCTTTGGGCAACAAATCTACAAGTCTTCCATGTATCCCTGCTTCCAAACACGTGGATCAAATAAATCAGTCATTGCACAGAACGTCATTGGCTGTTGGATCTATTTAACGGAGGCCAGGTGTGTTGGAACAGGAAAGCATCAAAAGCCTGCAGGACTGAGGACTGACTTTTGACACCTGGACAATAGAATTTAAAAGGTTTTCAGGATTTTCTTTATCCTTGCCTCAAATATGATTACATCAAATATGTGAGGTGTATTAGTACCCACATTCAATAATTATCGTAAACTATCTCTCTTACTGCATAGATCGAGTAAAGGTGAATATGGGAAGGGTGTAGATGAGGTTAGGGTTTTGGACCGTCTCTCGCTTTATGTCCTACTTACTGTCAAGGTCTCCACCTGTTGAGAATTACAATCATTGGTTGATCCCTTACTCTCTTCAGACATACCGTTGGTCAGCACCATGATGAGCATCATGGTTTCCCTCAGTTTCAACTGAATTAAAGACAATGCAAAGACATTAATGCAATTTAATGAACGAATTTCAGAAGCTCTTGTCCTGGTTGTGATGCATGGGAAGCTCAGTTAATGAAATGCAAAGCAGGGTGCCAGTGATTTGAGGCTCGCAACAGTTCTGCATGAAGACATGATTTTCATTTATAATGTTTATTTATTTATTTATTATTTCCATTGCTTTATAATGGGACAAAGATTGAACAGACAAAATTAACTCTTGGCCAACAGTTCTCTTTTAATTAAAGCCAAACACTGAAAGTAGATATTTTCTTTA
Organism: Telmatherina bonti; assembly: GCF_933228915.1. Taxonomy (NCBI): domain Eukaryota; kingdom Metazoa; phylum Chordata; class Actinopteri; order Atheriniformes; family Telmatherinidae; genus Telmatherina; species Telmatherina bonti. The sequence continues at coordinate 28,813,993 of NC_136629.1, read as the reverse complement.
ATCCTTTGCCAAAACAGAAAGCAAAGACCAGCTGTTATCTAATGTTGTAGAAAGTAGTCAGTATAGTTTCAATAAAAAAGTAAAGTGTAAATTTCTTGGAGGCCAAACACTCATAATTATATACATCTTCTCAATCACCAAATCTGCTGTTTGTTTTGTTTTTGTTTTTTATGCCGCAATTACAACTTAATTACTTACAAGGATAAAACAAAGTAGATCTTAAATCTATATGTAGATATAAATGCCAAAAATGGTCATGCTACAACACGCCATAGACTACATTTCTTCACCCGCCCCTAGTTTCCTCCAGCTGTTACATCCAGATCTGGTCACCCTGACAACAGTAAACTACTGTAGATATTTTATCATGGAAACTCTGGCAGCTTTACTTAGAGAGGATGAGTCGAATGGAAGCAAGTCAAATTTTATCTGACATAATGTTTTGTTATATGTCTCCCCCCACATACATAAAACTCATCAGCATTTCTTTGTTGATCAAATTATGGATTGCGTTTATTTTATTTCTTACCCTCTATTGAACAACTGCCCTTCAACTGGGAGCCTTTTCTCACAAGAGACAATTACACAAAAATCTAATCTGTTTTGCAAAATGGGATTGAATCCGGAAATCAAAATGGCATTCATCTGTGGGTTAGAGTTCCATTGCTCTGATGAAAATCCACATAGCCTTGTTATTCAACAGAGCCTGCTCTTTACAACAGCAGTCTGATGCAAAACGTATTTGAATCAAAAGTGACTGTAAGGTACCTCTGAGAAAGAACTGCTGAGGTTCAAAGCAACTAAAATAGCAAAAAAGGGAATTTTAAAATACTCAGGTCTGCCTCAATCTACAGCCAGGAAAACAGTGAATTTAAAAAAAAAAAAGAACGGAAGAATCGGATGACATTTTGCTCTTTGATTACCACTCTGTAAAGATTGTAAAAACGGGTAAAAGTTTGCCTATTAGCACAGATTTAGTCAGCCTACCTTAAACAATGCTGTCTCAACAATGTTAGAGGATTTTATCTGCTTAATTTGATGCTCAAATTTACTGTTGTTTTCATTCTACTGAAATTAGACACGCTGCTGGATTTAAATGACAAAAACTTTGCATGCCAACACCTCACCCTCCATTTAGTTCATATGTGGAGAAGCTTGATTTGCTGCTATTACCTCAGGATCACTGCAGATTAAAATCATTGTAGCAATTAATTCAAAAATTTTTGCAGATAATTGTGCAGAAGAGTTAGCAGGGTAGCTATGGTTTGTAACCTAACATAACATTCGGTCACACACTTTGATAATTGCTCATGGAACAATGAGCAATCAGTAACTCCGAGGCTTAAATTAATGAAAAAATGTCATATTTAAGTCAGATTCCCCACCCTGAACCAATTAAAATGTTACAGCATGACTTGATGCAAGCCAGCCATGCGGGGTATTCTAAAAATAACTGTAACTTCCAACTACTGTGCAAGGTGTAATCATTCAAGCCAGATCGGAGGCAGGAGAAAACACAAATGAAGATTATCACCACCAAGAGAAGCTAAATCTAATGGTTAATGTATGTGTTTCCGCTAACCTCTAAGCAATGAGATCAGTATTCCTACTTCAAATTTGCAGACATAAGCCACTACACAACTGCAATTCTTTCCCATTTCAAGTTTATCCTTTTTTTTTTTTTTTTAATCTTGTGCATGCACAGCACAGAAAGCTATGTCACGTCATGCGTTAAGCACCAACTAGATTTTTGTTGTATTTTACAGATCCCCTGTGGATAGGGATGGTCTATCATGACATTGCTTGTATCTGCTCTTCTTTCTTTCCAGCTCTAACAAATGTGAAGCTGTGGGCCATTGACCGGCAATGTTTTCAGACGATCATGATGAGGACGGGTCTCATCAAGCACACCGAGTACATGGAGTTCCTAAAAAGGTGAGGAACCACTGCTTATTGCCCCACAATGACAGCCATATGGCTTCAACCAGTCTTTGATCTTTAATGTGATGAATGAATTAGCTAAATGAATTCAGGAGGATTGCATGAGCTGTTTCTCAGAAGGTTCTTTACTTTTTCTTTGTACCTAAATTAGATCACTGAAAACATGCGTAGCAGTGGATGCAATCATCCCGCTGGAAAAAATACCTTTTATTTTTGCCATTGATTTTTGATGCCCTTATTTGTATAAGAAAGGCCGAAGCAATGCTCACTTCTCTACAGAGGAGCTTATTATCATTTAAAAGGCCACTTTTTTTTTTTAGACTTTCATGAAGTATAGGATAAAAGAAAGACATAAAAGACAGAGGAAGACATGCAATTGCAGTATAAATCACTCTAACCCTTGCTTCAACTTTAATCCACATTGGACTTTGAGGCAATTATTAAGATTATGTAACAGCCATCTTATAATACATGCACTACCACATTGTCTCATGATTTAGAAGTTGATCCTACTTCATCTCACTTATATACTGTAATGTGTGTACTACCATACTATTTGTTTGAATTTTCCTAATCATACGAGCACATATTCTTACCAAAGTATAATTTTCCTGCACTAAATCAAAAGAGCCCCTGTGATCTTGATTAGGGGTTAGGATTATGATCCTGTTCAGGCATCTGTTTGTGACAGCACACCTACAACATGTAGAAAGTCGATTATAATCTCAAACCCTGCAAGAGTGCTGCAGAATGTGCAACTAGGTTATTGTATTTCAGAAACTTTTCTGAATGCAAATATGTAAGTTAAGCAAGGCAGTTTAAGACATTTTCTTTACCTGAAACCGAAAACAGTCTATGATGTTTATCCCTTATCACATTTACATTTTTAGTTCATCCAAGCGGTTTTAAAGTCAGGCGCAATAAGTCTCCGCTTAGAAAAAGATTTGAGGGGAAAATAAAAAACAACAAAAACACCACTTTCACCACCTTTTTGGCTAAATTCATGGATACCTATTGGTATAGCTTACCAAATTTTCATATAACGACATGAAACCATTTGACATATTTAGACTTCAATAAATAAAAAATGATCTGTCAGGTATTTATTAGTTTCTGACTGTGTGAAAGGCAGTCATATTCCCCAGAACTAATGCATCTGAGCTGTTCAGCCACATCACATTGCTATTTCGCCACTTCCACTCACTGAGCTTCCTGTGAAACTTAGCCCATCCCACACTTCCTAGTCCTTTACCTTTCTAGCTTCAGTCTCCCCTCCTTTAGATTAAAGCAATCTCAGTCTGTTCTGTAGCTACCGTGCACTTTTAAGATGAGACAAGACTTCTAAACAGGCAAAAACAAAAATACACTTCTAACATGCTAAAAGGCTAAAAGGCACTATTAGCATTTCACATGAAAGACTGAAACTATTCTAGTGATAACTATGATTAATAAAAGGTTAAAAGTATTTGTTTGTTAGTATATACTATAGCTTTATGGCAGCTCCTGCTTCAAAGCAACCCTTGCATAACAGTCCAAGCGTTAAGTAAATATTTAATAGATACAGTTAAGCTTGTTTTAGAGTAACTGTGTGTTTAGCATATAAAGGGATGTCTAGTGGGAGATGAGAGATTTATGGAAGCATTTGTTAATAAGCAGATAATTATATTCCCGTTGAGCTCCTCCGCAGAACATCTAATGAAAGCGCTTTAGTTTAAGTGAAGAACAAAAGTGAGTCCTCTAGCCACCCTTAAACTGCTGTGAAATTTTTTATTTACACTCATAGGGATGCGGAGAAGGAACACTCAGGAATAACAGATCCCACTTTGTATTAGAGACAGCAACTGAGTGCGCTTGTGGGGGACTTTCTGCTTTTCACTAGCATGTATTTCAATCACTCAAATGCGTTGTTCTGGGAAATGTAAAGATAGTGTCTAATGGATGAACTCAACAAGGTTTACAAGAGGCATATTCATGCAGCTGATATTTTTAGGTTTGGCAAGCTATTACTCAACCTACTGCCATCTTCCACTTTAGATAAGAGCCTAGCTTTAAGGCATATGACAAAAAACAAACAGCCCACGAAGCTACAGGTAATGAGCACAGGAAAGCATTCATCAAACTTTACTGGAGAAGTGTGCCATATTCTAGGTGTTTTAAATTGTCTTTGGAGTTACACTTGCATAAGGTGGCAAATGTAACTTTAAAATCATCATAACAACTAAATTAATGGAATTTTCACTGCACTGAAGAACACTGACTGGATCAGAAACATGCAACAGCTTTTTATTTCCATCTACAGCTTCACAGCTTGAGGGTTTACGAACTTATATATATATATAAATTGTTGAGTTGGGTCTGCTTGGACCCTGCCTGGTGGGCTCTGTAGTGCCTCTGTCGAGGAAGGAACAACACAAGGATCATCACAGTGGTCAGCTGTGGGTCTGGAGGCTGAGACAAGATGGTTCAGATTACTGTAATAAAACATGGAAAATGAGGAAGTGTGGGGGGGGAGATGGAGAAACAGGGGGAGGGAGATGATAGGGAAAGATAAACCCTTTGTTCACCAACATGGGCTATTTTCTCTCTTTGATAAACATTGGGCCAGTTTTATTTAGTGTGCTTGATAACAGGCAGATTGCATTCATTCAAGCTGCCAGGAAGCCCCGGAACAAACACTGAAGCCACATTATGACGTATTCAACCTTTGCTTCTGATGCCTTAGAGTTTAACTACAACCTGGGGAGTTTGTTGTGTTTCATCCATATGGATACTGTAAGAGCATAATACAGTGTACAGGGTAACCTCCGTAGAAGAAAACTGATTTTCAGTGTTTCTCTTTCTATAAAGTGTCTGAGATCACAATTGTGATTTTATTAAAAGCAACTGAATACGTGTCATGTAAAAGGAGCTTTTTTGGACATAATTGGGTAAGCAAACATTTTACACACTATATCCAGATAAAGGTTGAATGATACGAGGAAAATTTTTTTTTCAATTATAACAAAAACTTCAAAAGCTGTCATTTTCTTCTGTGTAAAAGTGAACTCACTCTCAGCCTCAGAAGCTTGTATTTTCCCCTTTAACAGAAATAGATATTTTACAGAACGGTCCACCAACTTGTTGAAATTCATTCTTGTTCACTCTTCCATGTAAAATTATTTTAGTTGGTTGGTTTTGGGAGTTTTTTTTATGCAGTGTGTGTTTGAAATCCCCACAACATGCATGCATATACATATATATATATATATATATATATATATATATATATACATATATATACATATATATATCAATTTTATATATATAAAATTTTTGAGATAGTGAGTATACAGTATTTCACAAAAGTGAGTACACTCTAAGTGAACATGTCCAAACTGGGCCCAATTAGTCATTTTCCTTCCCCGGTGTTATGTGATTCATTAGTGTTATAAGTCCTCAGGTGTGAATGGGGAGCAGGTGCGTTAAATCTGGTGTTATTGCTGTGACACTCATCGTGGTCACTTGGAGTTCAAAATGGCAAAATGGTAAAGAACTTTCTAAGGATCTGAAAGATAGGATTGTTTCTTTACATAACAATGTGTTGGCTACAAGAAGATTGCCAACATCCTGAAACTGAGCTGTAGCACCTTGGCCAAGACCATGCAACGGTTCTACCCAGAACAGACCTCGCTGTGGTTGACCAAAGAAACTAAGTGCACATGCTCAGCAGCTCAGCATCATATCCAGAGGTTCTCTTTGAAAAATAGACGTATGAGTGCTGCCAGCATTGCTGTAGAGGTTAAAGGGATGGGTGGTCAGCCTGTTAGTGCTCAGACCATATGCTGCATCAGATTGGTCTGCATGGCTGTCGTCCCAGGAGGAAGCCTCTTCTAAAGATGATGCACAAGAAAGCCAACAAACAGTTTGCGGAAGACAAGCGGGCTAAGGATATGGATTACTGGAGCCATGTCCTGTGGTTTCTGATGAGACCAAGATAAATCTGTTTGGTTCATGTGGTGTCATGCACGTTTGGCAGAAACCTGGTGAGGAGTACAAAGACAAGTGTGTCTTGCCAACAGTCAAACATGATGGTGGGAGTGTCATGGTACGGGCTTGCAATAGTGCTTCCGGCACAGGGGAGCTTCAGATCGTTGATGGAATGATGAATGCTAACATGAATTGAGACATATATAGAAGCAGAGCATGATTCCCCCACTCCTTCAGAAACTGGAGCCCAGGGCTGTATTCCAACCGGATAATGACCCCAAACACACCTCCAAGCCCTGTCATTCTCCACCACCTTGGGAGGTGTCTCCCATTGGGACATAGATGCATTTTTACAATAGCAGCAAAGAGTTACTTGCAGGTCCTGTGATGATTAAAATTTGGAGTTCTGGGAGAGCTGCTCAATATTGAACAACTTTTTGGCCAAATCTGGGCCTTCAAGTCCTGGATAATATTGTGGTTGTTTGAAATCAATGTCACTTTTTGATTATTTTTCTTACAGCGGAATGATTGATTTCAAATAATCTTTTTATATCATTTTCAAGCCTCAGAGGCACCATCTACCTTTCCTGTGTAAGCCTTGGGGAGCTCTTTATATTTAGACATGATGGCATTACACACTTCAATAGCAAAGAGAACAGGAGGTCTTAGATGTCACAGGATTAAGTAAGACTTGGTCCACCTGTCACTCCTTAAAGAGGATCTAGATATTAGCTCTTTCTTTACAAAGCCTGTATAGTTTTTCAGTTTTTCTATTACCCGATTGTCATTTTTATGTATTTACTTATGAATGAATTGACAGTAAATTATCAGTTTAAAAAGTCATTTGTTGGAAAATATCACCTTTATTGGCACTTCAGGAGACATGAAATCTTTACTTCTTCAAATACAGCTCAAGGATAAAAACAACTTTTTCAGTCAGATCCATTTATGTTTCTTTTTTAGTGCATACATAACTGCCAGCTTTTTTTTTTTTTTTTTAATAAATCATACCATAAATGTGAAACATTGTCCATCATCTTTATGAACCTGTTTACTCATCTGCTTACCAGCTGTTTCTTCTTTTTTTTCCCGCAGTGTCCCCACATTCCACGGCCTACAGGAAGAAATCCTAAGCAAGCTTGCTGATGTTCTAGAGGAGGTATGAGTCTTGTTGCCTTCTGGCATCTGCAGCACAAAGTGTTTCACTCATCCTAATAGATTATCATAATGTACAAGCAGGAAAGGGGAATGAGTGTGACATTATTTTGCAAGGCTTTGAGATAATTGCTGCTCTTTAGTATGTGCCAAGTGTGGTTATGTTGAACTAAATGGCCCACTTACTATGGCAGTTCATTTCACAAACCTCTTCAGGAATTCAGTGCACTGCAGCCAGAGGCCATCTCAATTTTTCGACGCAGTCAATCAGTCTAAGCAAGCAGTAGCCTTTTTTTTTTATTTTTTTATTTTAAAGCGTTTTATTTAATGGCATAGTTGGGTACCCATTATGACCTAAATGTTATGGTAACCTGTAGCTGTCAGGAAGGTAGAAAAAAAAAAACACGACAATATTCTGGAGAGTTGTGAATTTCTTAGGTGGGCTAAAAACATAGAAGCATTATTGGCATGATATTTTGTCATCAGGCAGGTTATTATCTTTGCATTTTGATATGAGTCAGTCAGTATGTCACGATTTCTTACCATCTGCACACCACTTCATCTGGTTACTTCGTTAGCATATGGTAGTTATGCAAACACATTCTCATTTCCTCTTGTGATGCTAATTACATAAAAGGTTTTAATATGTTGAACTCAATTTAAGAAAACATTTTTCATACCTTCAAAGCTAATAAATATGTAAAGGGAAGTATGTAGTCACCACTCAAGCTTTAAAATATGGAGGATCATCAACTATGCACAACGCCTTCATAATGTTCTTGGTCTGATGATGAAAGAAATGAAAAGAGGACATTAACTATCTGTCTTGCTGAAATGATTTATCGTAATTTTTGGTTGAATAATGTGTATATTATTTACTCAAAATGCATATGAATAAACTGAGAAGCATTCTTGTTTAACAAGCAAAAAAGCAAAGAAAAAACTAAAATAAATAGCTTTCAAAAATATGCTATAGAATTACAAAGCACTCATAGTTGTAGTTACATGTAGTTTAAATATCAAACCATAGCAAATAATGTAAATGACGTTGCAGTCTTTTTTTTTTTTTAATTCATCATTTATGTCTTCAAAACCATGAATTAGAAACCATGAATTAAGATTGGATCCTTCCTTAGCGACAGTGAGAGTTTACTTCTATGTAGTGGCTTATATGAAGGCATTATGTCTCCAAAGCTGTGTCAGCAGTTATCAGTGTGAATCTACGACACTATCAATCAATATAACCTGAAAATGATTAAAAATTTACAACAGGAAAGTAAGGTTTTGTTGAATGAATTGGTTGTTTTTTTCCTTATAATTTTCAAATGAGCTACAATATGACAAGATTTCCATGGAATTACCTTTAAAAAACACATTTTTAGTATACTAACTATCAAGTTATAAAAAGCACAAAAAATCTAGATTTAATTAACTAGAGCTCATTGTGGGAGTCTGCACAGCTGCTCTCTTTATCTGTTTTAATTTTTATTTATTTATGTGAATGTGTTAGTGACACATGTTGTGTGACTCCACTCATTTGTCTGCTCTCTTGGACTCCACTCAGCATTTTGTTTTCTTTGAAACATACAAATCCTGTTTGATATTTCTTTTTCATGCGCTGCAAAGAGAACAGCGTCAAGCACAGCAGACAGAGAGGAGAATTGACAACTAAAGATTAGCTAGGCAGCTCGACACATCTCGTCCATTAACACATGATTGCAATGTGTTAATGCTTCAGGGTGAGCACGCTTAAGTAGTTGTAGAGACAACTAATTATTCGTTCGATTAGTTGGCACCTCTAAGGTCAAAGAATGGAAATTTGAATTACAAGTATACATGTTTGAAATCTTCTACGTTGTTTTTCCCTGATACCTCACTGATATTGTAGTTTGAATAAACTTTGTGGAGTTACACCGTTCTCTCCTTAGACATTAATATAACATATATCAAAGCTTGTGTAGGTATCTTAAATACAGATTTATTCCACAGCTGATAACATGCCAAAATATTTAAAGATGTTCTAAAGTAGTAAAAATGAAGGAAAAAAAAAAAGAAACATTAAGAAGATCCTCCATTATCGTGACAACATCCAAAGAGGTGTGTTGGAAAAGAAATTAATTTTTGTGGCAAAGATCCAGAGTTAAATAGACTGCAGAGCAACAGGTTGAGGTAAAAGATGTGATTAACTGAAGCAGCAGAAGGTTTTTGAGAAAAGAAATTGGCAGAAGGCAGCGAGCTGTATGCCTGCTTCAGAAATTCAGATGGTATTAGAAAGTTGACTTTGTACTTAGTTTAACAAAATATTCCTTTAAAAAAAAAAAGGACACCAAAAAGAGGAAGCAAACAAACATATTGCAACTTTTAATTGATATCTCTTATCTTAGAATGAATGGATCCTTTACTGGTCTCTCAATGGTCTTTACAAAATCACAGTATCACAGAAGCAGAAAAATAAAAGACAAGAATCATGAAGTAAACATAAGTAAATGAATTTACAAAAATATGAACAAACCTACATAATATATCATAATCCCACAATATTGTTTTCTTTAAGTCCTTTCTAAGTAGTTGATGGTCTGTTCAGATTAGAAGTAATGTGCAAGTAGAAGTAGAAGTAGTAGAAGTAGAGTGCAAAAACACTACACATTTTAACTAGAACCATTTAAACAGATACAAAGTGCTTTGCTAGCAATTCAGATGGTAAGAGTTTGTTATGGTGTGGCAGAGGTGAGGACCCAAATGCAGGCACAGGAGGCAGGTGGATGCAGCTAAACCATATAATGAAGACAGACTCAGGAAACAAGATTAAACACAAGCTGACATGGAACTGACTAGGAAACAAGACAAGACAAAGTCTTACTAGAGGTTTGACTTAACAAACTAGCAACAAAAACTGAAACCGAAGGGAATACATACACAGAGGAACACTAACAAGACACAGATGGAGTGGAGTGAATTAGTTGAATAAAACTAAGTGTAATGACTGGAAATGGAACACGCAGAGAAAGAAATAACAAAATAAAAGAAGAAACCAAAACACCTCCCAAACCAAAACCATGGCAGATTATGAAAAACAAGAAGCAAACAAACAAAACACAAAATCACAAAAAAACCAAAACAGATTTATGGCGGGTAAGGATTTGACTTTGTCCAACTTAAAAAATGTCTGACTTCTAAAAACATGATTAGGTTCCCGGAAGACGTGATGGTTAATGTCAGCGGAGTAAAATAGTAATAAATCATTTCAGTCTGCAAGTGACTTGATTAGTGAGATAAAGACTTACTTTATCTCTCTAATCACACAATGGAAGGATGTGAGGGACATTTTCTGGGTTAAATAGCGGGATTATAAAATGGATGGCAGACATTAAACACAGTACAGCAATAGCTTTTGATCTGTCAGGAAGTATTGCCTGATGTATTTAATCTAGACAAGAACTCTGTAGTGCAGCCTTCAGTGAATCATGCTGGAAAAGGTCGATGCAGGCTGCACGGTGTCGTAGTGGTTAGCGCTGTGGGTTTTCTTTACTCTATACTGGTGTATAGAAAATTAATAAGTTGATTTATGTTAGTTTTTAAAACTATTGGGAGTCATTCTGCAACTTCATTTGCTCCCTTTGCTTTGGTGATAACATTTCATTTTCTCTGAGGCGCAGAGGTGTTCCTCACATTTAATTAAATGTTGTCACATTTTGCCTGTAACTTCACTTTACCTCACAGGAAACTGACCTTACACTCAAGGGTCCTCTCATACAACACTCAGAGTCGATTTTCAACACATCACATGAATGCACGTGCAAAAGCGCTTTACTACCTACACAATACAACACAGCCATGCGTTTGAGTGACAACCTCTCCAGAGCAAAGTGCATGGTATGATACATTCCATCACCCACTGCTGTAAAAATGATTACTGAAGGATAGAAATTGGATTGATGAATGGATATCCTGCATCTGTTGCTAGTATAGAGGAACAGATTTTCCTTTCAAATGAAATGCAGTTGCATTCATTTACTCATTTATTTTCTTTACCTGCTTCTTCTCATTCAAGGTCACATAGCATGTCAAAGCAATCTGTGGGTGGAAGGCAACAAAACAGCCTGCCACTCTGGAGTTTCAACAAGAAAACATGTCTAATTGTGATTTATTTCGCTGCACCAAATTCAGCTTTACTCCCTCTTAAGAGTGCTTAGAGACTGTCTGACTCCCAAGATGAGAAAAGAGACAAAATAATTACAATGAGTCTGAATAACACTTCTTTTCTCTGGTCTTTGCTTATATTTCCCTCTCTTCTCACAGACACATTATGAAGATGGAGAATACATCATCAGACAGGGGGCCAGAGGAGACACCTTCTTCATTATCAGTAAGGGAAAGGTGAGGACAGCCCTGCCAGCCTACACCACCAAAATAATCCGAACCACTAGGCAGGGCATCCGTGGCATATGCAGCAAAAGATGCCTATCTATGAAGCAAAGGAGGTGTATTTTTAGAGTGAAAGTTGTCATCAATCATCCTGAGATAGAGAGATATGAGACATGCGGAAGTTTCCTCTTTCATCATCCTTTGCAGCAGCAACAAGAGTATATCTAGAAAGGAGAATGGTGTCTTTGATTTCCCTTTTAGTAATCAACACTGGCTTTCACAATGTTCTGGCCAGCTTCAGCGCTGTTGGGGGGGCTTTCACGTGCTTGGATTGTGAAACCCAGACGACTGCAAGTCTTCCTCATTTCTCACTCTTTATTTTTTATCTTCATCTTCAGTGTCTCTACCTGCATTTCTTCAAAACTTGTTTTTAATCCATTTCCTAGTTCTGCAGTCACTCGTGTTTTTCCTTTCCCTCAACCTCCTCCTTCACCTCACCTCATGCATCTTCATGTCGTTTTCGTGCCGCTGCTAAATGAATGAAAAATGTTGACTTTACCAATGCTGTCTGCTTTCCACAATTCCCACTTTATCCAGGGATCATTGTAACATACTCAGCCCATTGATTCGCAGCTTCTACCTCCTCTTCTTTCCCACTTTGCTTTTTCTATGCTACATGATTATGTATGATTATGAATTATTATGCTGTCACTCAAGTGTACACAGCATTCCGGTTTGCTGTTGCAGAATACTCTGCTACACCTAATGGATGAAGACAAGATCCTTCATTAGGTGAAATGATCGTCTTCATCCACTTCCTCAAAAATTTACTCAAGTGCTGTTTCTTTGATTTGGAAAGTCTTCAGGCACAGAGGAGCGCCATCATTTTGAAGTCATCTGGCAAATTAAGTATTCAGTGGTGTCTCACGGGTCTGGAACTGTGATGACCGCTACCTGTTTTGTCCTTTCAGATACTTTGAAAAACAATTTAAATGCCTTTTCTGGAATTATGAATGAATTAAATGTAATTCCTCGTTCCCTTGCTGCACATCTTTTTGCTCCATCCTCTTCATGCCACACGGTTCTGCCGTTTAGCTCTCTTCCTGCCTTGCTCTTGGCAGGTTAATGTGACCAGGGAAGACTTGCCCAACGGAGAGCCCGTTTACCTCCGCACTCTTGGCAAAGGAGATTGGTTTGGAGAAAAGGCACTGCAAGGGTAAGCTTTTTCCTGATGTTTTAACTCTTTCCAGCATAAATCTCATGTTGCATTTTATCATAGTGCTTTCATTTTTACTCAAATGCATATCCCTCCTCATGAACATGCAGCACAGTTTCCTAATAAGCCTCAAGCCCTTATAAGTTGCTTAACATTACAAACTGCTTAAAGACAGATTGTCAATCCTCCTCAGTTCAGATATTAAAATACATTCACACCAAGATTCCATTACAAATGCTCACAGGACTGAAAAAAGAGACAGTGGCTCACATTTTTTTGAAAAAAATCTATACTTGCAGCTAAATGAAAATAGTATGTAGAAATGGAAACGTGTAACATCTTAATATATTAATTATAATTATTAATTGTGGAAAAAAATATATAAATACTTTCATAACCCAATGCACAAGAAAGATGTATATATATATATATATATATATATATATATATATATATATATATATATATATATATATACAATTGATTTTAGTTTGTGATTTTAGCAGAAAGTTGTTCTGCAATAAACAATGGATGAATATATTTTTTCTTTATTGTCTGTCTCATCTTCTCCTTCAGTAATTCTTGGTGCATGTCCACCTCTCAGGTAGAACATGTTATTAAAAAGGTCTGATTCATTTGAGAAGTGTTGTTATCACCAGGAAGAAAGTGAAGTGAAGTGCTACTCCAACAAGAACTGACAGTTTTCTGCAGTAAATTAAAGAGAAACAAACAATGAAACAATGAGTGACCTTAGATTACTGTTTTCTGATCAACTTGTTGCCTATCAGAAAAGATTAAGCAGTCTGTTGTCAGAGACATAAAACACAACAAATGCATTTTGGTAAGAGTTTCTTCAGACTGAGGGTGATATTGTTTGAAATCTTTATCAGAAAGGGTTAAACTATCACACAAATCCAAGCACATTTTTTCGGCTTTCTTTTCCCAGGTCTCAAACTCAGTTAAGGTTTGACTAAGTTAGTAAAGCTTGTGTATTTATCTATTGAATTAGCTGCAGTCTTTTTCACAAGAACTATACATAAGACCACAATTATTGTATCACACTGATCCTTTTCAAGTTTTTCTTTTGCTTAAAACCAATAACAAAAAAAAATTATTTATGCAAAAGTGACAGCAAAGATCCCTCTCAAACACATCAAACGACAGCCTGTCTCTGGTATTGCGCACACAGTTTTTATACAGAGTAGAAAACTGCGGGAAAAAGTCACTTATTGTGCCTGGAGCGTTTTGTTTGACTGTCAAATAGTGTGCAGCCATCTGAAGTTTCATCTCATTCAGACAGTATTATCTAGAAGTCTTCTGCCATTTTCTTACTTTCATACTGTTAATAGGAAAGAAATTTCTATTCTGTCCTTGACTCGTATAAAAATTTATTCAACATCTCTGAACACTTTTTAATCACTGATATGGTGTATTTCAGCATAACTATTAAATAAACGTATCTTCTGTTGGCAAGAAAATACATCAAATAATCAGATTCAAATAAATATTTCCCAGCATTATACTCTGAAGAGCACCTGTGTGTCCTAGAAATGATTTATATAAGCTCTAGATTTAAATTTTAACCTCCCTGCACTGATATTTTTGTGCTATATTTATTCCGTCTTGTCATAACTGTACCTCTCCATAAAAGATGCATTATTTAAACTGAGGGAGAGCAGAGGCAGAAAATAGTCTCAAGTGTATCATATCTGTGATGGGTCAGGTGGAAGCAGAGGATATCCACTTAAGCGCGTACATAAGAAGTGCATGCACATAGCCAAAAGTATTAACACCACAGTAAATGGAGATATCGCCATCTTGTGGCTGTTGATTGTGAAAATGTTCTCAAGCTCTACTTGCAAATGGTTACCTCTTTTACATACAAAGAGACTTAAGCTGAGCTAAAGCAGCATCATGTGGAAAATAAATCCTAGCAAAGGTACCCTTAAAATGCCACCATGTTTAATTTCAAAAGGGATGCTGGAGCTGTTGGAAGTGATGCTCAGGCAACAGCTGGAGCTTCCCAGATGGCTGGGCTTTCCCCATATGTTCAAGCTAATGACTATAGGATATAGTTAGATGACAGCATTAAAATGCATGTGGGTCATGTGAGGCAGGGAAGTCTTGATCTGGTGGCAGTGGGAGGAACACGTTGTTCTAAATAGAAATGTGATCCTCTTACATTAATGAGGCATAAAAATGTGCTGCTTGATAAGTGAGGGGATGGCACTAAAGACCAACTTGTATCAGATTGAGCAGCACTGCGACTTCTGTGCTGAATTACTTGAATTTTCAAGGAATTATCTGATTTCTCTGGATTCTTTTTCCGTTTTCTTTTGTGAAACAAAATCTGCCTGCGGTTTGGTTCAGATACATGATGTATAGTTGTTTCCCTTTATTTGTTATATTTAAAAAAGTGATGTACTGAGCAGTTTTGAAAGCACTTTGGATCCCTTGTACCTTTTGTACAAGAAGCACTTGAGTGCCTACTTTATATTTTTATCATCTGTTGTAAATCTCTTTTGTTTTGGAGGGTCTTCAGCGACAGAAGCTTATTCAACAACACCTTTGATGGTCAAACATGTCTCGCAAATTTAAATACTGAAGATGCTGGCCATCTTTCCAGCAGGCTTTTGATCAGAGGGCTTGTCTGCTGGGTCATCTTTCTAATTAGGAGTTAACTGTGTGTGTCCTTGCTCATGACACTCAATAGCCCCCACTCAATGGTTTCTCTGTCCATCGGAAGACACCGCCTTTGATCTCCGAGAACAGCATATTTACAAATCAAAGTCTGCTCTCCCGCCACTCACAGTGGTTTCTTGGAGCTTGTGTGAGTGCCGGTGTGTGTTGTAAGTCAAAACAGCTGACCAAATATCAGATTACATGTTTCCTCTTGAGGTTGTTTATGTATAGCCCTGAATGAATACTACTCTGTATAAGTAGTACATCCCACTACTTGTTCCAGGAAGAGTTGTGCTTCCAGGCTCATAAACTGCTTGGACGTCGTCAACAACATATCTAATGTCACGTTCTTGCCGTCACGGAGAAGCATGATCTTTAACTCCCAGAGTGGATCTGCCAGTATAGTGGACAATGTGTGTCTGACCTGTTCTCTTAAATGAATTTTGTGTGTGTATTTTGTGTGGGGTCCCTGTTATATGAGATCAATTAAATTAAAAAAAAAGTGTGACTGACATGAAATGTGATAGGTGTCAACATCAAAACACTTTCAGACCATCATGGTGCTATGCTAGATTATCCTCAGAGTTAGGATTACTGTGTGCATGTTCTCCAATAATCAGCCAAATTTGCAGTTTTTCTGGAGATTTGGTTCAAAAACCATGCAACACTGTACAGTTAATTTCAAACACGAGTAATTTAGGGTTCTTATAAATTAAAAACCAAGGTATAATTGATTTATTACTCTTTTGAGACCACATGAACCTGCTGCTAGTTCTGACACAACCTGCTGGTTAATGGGCTTGGAAACACACTAATTACAACCGTTTTTCCAGGTAATCACTATGCTTCTCGATGTTAGGTTTAGTTAAATTGATCATGAAATGAAAGGGAATGAGTAATTGGTCCGTTTGTGGCCCAGATTAATGGATAAAACACAGAAACTGCTGCATCAACATCCATTTTCTGCAGCAATATTTTAAAGAATCAAATATTTTGCCATATGGGGTTAATTTCAGTGCAATATTTTGGTAATTAAAATGATAATATAATGTTAATATCACAGGTTATTAATTGTCATTCAAACTAATTCTAAAGCATCTTCCTGCGCTACATTTTATCATTGGTATTATATCATAAGTAGAATTGTGGGTCTGTGCTAAAAGCGTTTTTGTTCACATTTTCCCTTTCTTCTGTCTTTCTGACAATAAACCACCATATCATTACCAGATTATTATGATACTATTATTACTCTTTGTTTTTGGGCCTGGCCATCTTTTATAAATCCTGTTGCTAATGGGCTCTATCAGCTCTGCTTAAATTATATCCAAAAACTGCATTTGATATTTTGCCAGTTTCATAAAATAGTTTTCCTGCAAAGCAGAGCTTTTTAGTCTGGGCAGTGCTGTATAGATTTATCTCTTGCCTTTACTCCAGGATGTAATTTTTTTTTCAACTCTTTCATTCCAAGTTAGAGGTGAATTTTTGCCATTTAATATCACCTTCAAGTCTATTTCATATTTTATACTCTCTTTATACTGCCTTATATTTTTTATTTTCTGTTTTCTCTGTATATTCTTCATCCCTTTGCAGCATCCTGCAGAATTTTACATTATTTCTGCTCTGAGTATATCGCCACAACATGATAACTACTGGTTGGAAGATTTATTTTGAAACCAAAAACTACTTTTTCTTTTTTTCTTTCTGTCTTTCTTTCTGTGTCTTGGAAACATGTACAGTGGCAGTTTGGAACAAGAAACGCTCTGACACAGTTTCCCACGAGTGAAAATTTTTATTTTGAATGTTGGAAGCAATGAAGGATGGCAGAGCAAAAGGAGCGAAAAAAGCAAAGCAACTAGAGCAAAGAATTTTCTGGCTAACCAGCAATTTCACAAGTATGTAGCAGTCAGCGATCCAAGCAAAGATTTGAAGGTATCCAATAAAGAATGGAAACACCATTTAACCCTGTAAAGCCCAACATGTCATATTTTACAGTCTCTCAGACATTTTGCATCACTTTTATGGATAAAACTTTGCCCCCTAATAGACACCAGAAACCAGAAGATTATGTTATAATTGTTTTTTTTTGTTGTTTGGTTTTTTTTTTTTTACATATGACATACTAATAAATGGTAAATATCCTCCCAAATAATTTTTTCTGTTACAGTTTGTTAATGGGCCAAATAAAGACCTCATATTCAGAAACCATTTTTCATTGGGCTGGCATTTAAAGGGTTCATAAGATTCTTTTCCCCCAGTAGGTTGTTAATAGGTGGTAAACAAATTCAAACATTGTCTTTGCTAGAATAACTTAAGATGGACCACATTGCCCATCTTGCATTATTTAACAGCAGAGTGTATTGCTTAAACATGACATAGCTAGGAAATAGAACATGCACAAACACAGGAATTTTAAAACATTTCATATTCTTTACAAATTGCAAAGAAACCTGTAATAGGATGTAAATATATGCACTATGTGTATCGCAATGTGTGCACTGTTTGTCCATAATGGGAAAAAGGGTTCACAAACGCTTGGTGAATCTAAGTCCTTTGGGGGGGATACTGTAGAAAAAGTATCACCATGACACTTTTTCAGTTAATTACAAGCAGAAGTCACCATTCGTCAAATGCCAAAGTTTTAGAAGTGTTAAATGTTGATTTATAAATTAAGTATTGATTAAAGAGAAATGTTTTCATTTGCTTTTATAACAAAAATGTAAAGACTATTCAGTTGAAATGAATAGAATCTCTATCAACTTAAGTTTACAGACTCATGAAAATGTTTCCCATGAATAAAATATTAGCATTTCCCTGAACAAACAAAACTCTTAAGTTCATTTGTTTGCAAATGACTGACTGCAAATTGCCTTTCAAAACCCCAGTTTCTCACCCACCTGAATACATCAGGCAAAATGCACAAATCCCTGGCTATGTGTCTCCATTCCACATCTTGTTCTTGCTGTAGTCCTGACCCTTTCTACATTTCCCTCCCTGCAGTCAGTTTAGCTGTTGCTCTACTCTCAGCCTCATAGCGTACAATATTTTCATAACCCCTTTCTAAGGACACCAGATCACTGTCCAATTACCATGTTCAGTGCAACTATCTACTGTAAATCAACACCACGAGCTCCTGCGTAAGCCCAAAGAGCATTCCAGACACAGCATGCAGCTGCTTTTAGTGTGTAAGCATGTGTGTCTGTGTTCCAGTGCTTGTTTTTTTTTTTTTTTTTTTTTGTGCCACGATTAACAAGTGCATAGCCATCGTGGATGACTTAGGCTCAGCAGTGTACAAATGAATCACAGTGACAGACATTGCTTGGAGATTGTGTTTCATATAGAACATTGCTATTATCAGTGCCCGGGCTGTCCCACGTTGTTTTCCTTGGCTACAGCCGAGCAGTATGGAACAGGTGTAACAACCTGCGGACTAATATGAAACCCATGAGGTCTCTTCAGGATGAGTCCTGCTTAAATGAACACTATTTAAATACATATGTGTTTAATTGCTTTGTTGAGTTATTTAGTTATTTCATGGCACAAGCAGTTTTCACTTACTTTATTGAGAGAATTGCATGTGCAACAGACAACAGGTATTGATGTTGCTCATTATCTGCAATATCAATACATCAGCAGGGCGATGTCAGCAGCGCTGAATACTGTTATGGATGAAGAGACTGTGCACAGCAGTGTTGGCTAGATTAGTATGTTAAGACCACGAATGCAGATCATGGAGCCTTCCCAAAGGCGAGTTTAACACAGTATGTGCAAGTCTAGCCGTAGGGCCTCAGTGGTCATCTGTTGATATATCCTCTGCCCCTGTCAAATTCTGCCAACCTCTCCCCTGCTATCTCCTCCTCTTTAGTCTTTGCCTTTCAAAAAATTGTTGTTCCCCCACCAGCTGTGACCTTTACTCAAAGGGGTCATCAGAAAGAGTGAGTCAGTGTTAGTGTGTGCTTGTGAGTGTTGGGAGGTTGTGCTGTTTGGATGAGGGAAGGCAGAGGGAGTTGACATGGCATGAGGAGGAATTGTCACCTCACTTCATTGAAATAGGTTGTCATCTGTCGGTGAGTCCAGAGGAGACACAGACTGATTGTCAGTTACTGTTAGCGCTTCTGCTGATCTGAACCGACTCTTTTTTAGTGCAGAGCTTGTTCTGATTTGATTTCTTTACCCATCGGGATATTAAATCCATCCAATGACTTGATCCTTCTCTTTTCCATTTAAAAAAAAAAAAAAAATTACAGGCCCTTCAATAATCTGCTAATGGGATATTCCCAGAAGAACCTCCTCTCTTTTTGTATTGTTTTTGGTTATGTTAGAAAGGATCCCACTACACCTGGACTGGAGCTTTACACAAAATTACTACACAGGTGTCATTTGTTGGACGGCTGCCCTTGGCTGTGTGTTGTGTCAGACTTAGAGCTTATCCCCGTTGGACTCTGGGTGCTGAACATTTTTCACATTGAAGGATGGATTCTTGGGATACGGACTCAGAGGATTCATGCGACTGGGGCGACTCCTCTGAAGAGGGATCATCAGAGGAAGACGAACTTGATCTCAAATACAATAAAGAGTAATGCCTGCCCTGAAATTGTGTGTGTATTGTCTGCTTCAAATAGTGCTTTTATAGTGTGCCAATTCCTCTTAAAGTCAGTTAAATTGAATTAAACAGGAAGCTTAACTGTCTAAGCATCAGTTCTCTTGTGAAGCATTTAAAAATGAATATTAATGTGACTTGATAATAGCCATGTGGCAAGTGGTCATTTGTTCAGCTATACTAATTTTGCTGTCTTATGTTCGCTTTCTCCAGGGAAGACATCAGGACAGCCAGTGTCATCGCAGCAGAGGCAGTCACTTGTCTTGTCATTGATCGAGAGTAAGTATAATTAAGGTTTTGAAAAAAAAAAAAACCTCCTTTCTATCCCACGAATTCCTTTTTAAAGCACTAAATCCAGACTCAGATACTTGATTTGTACTTAAGGCTGTTGTTTTGCTGGTGCCTTTAAGAAAATGATCTGAGAACATGGTTATATTTTTTAGATCCGCATTTCAGCCCAAACACTTCTCTTACCCATTTGCTTCAGTGAAACGGCTTGCTGAGTTTTCCTAGTACACTAAAGCTTTACACTAAAAACTAGTGTCTAACAGAAAACTACCTGAGAAAGCTGTCACTCTCTGAACATCCTCACGTTAAGTTGTGTGGTTAAAATGGACAAGCAGATGGGTTCACAATGGGGACAAGATAGTATCATTTACCTAGGGACTCCCTCTGTTCTTGGGGAACAGGAACATCCCTAAAGCCAGCAGGGGGTATAGTAAATGAGTCATCCAGCAAACATAATTACAACTGTCATATAAGCAGCTATTGCTACCATAGCTGACGTCACACTAATAAAAATGTGTTAACCAACCAGACCAGTTTTGGTGCATATATTTGTTTTTCAGCCTTTTTTTTTTCCCTGCATGGCTTTATTGATTTTCTCTTTATCCATCCATTTTTCAAAATAAAACTCCAGAGCTTAAGTGGTGATATAAGGAGAATGGCAGGAGTTATGGAAAAGAGAGATGTAATAAAAACAAGCAGTGCAGAGTCCCTGAGTCAGTGTAAGCTGCCAAACATTTAAACAAAAGCTCTACTCAGAAAGAGTCTTCTAACAGGCTTTTTGGTCTGAACAAGAGAAAAACACCAGCTTTATTGCATCTTCCGCTTGAGATCTCAAAGGATCTTGCATGAAATCCTCTTCCTGAATGATTCTTCAGAGAACAATACCATGCATCAGAATAGAGATATCACAGTCTATGTCCTATATCTCAGCACAAATGTTTGAGTGACAAAGAATTTTGCTGAGTGTATCCTGCAGTTAAGACCTCCTCAAAATCCTTCTTTGATGTGGCTTTTTAGTGAAAGAGTTTATAGATTAACTTTGATGCCTTGCTGTTTTGTTTTTATAAACCATAAAACAGAGGATTTCAGTTTTTCTCTTTCTTCAATAACTTAAATGACTTCACATTGACAACAAAAAAAGAAGAAAAAAAAAAGAAAAAAAGTCATGACAGGCAGTTTTGCCTAATGACAATCTACACAAAATCTTCCTTATCATTCTGCACAGTATTTTTCTTTATTTTATAATTCATTCAGTTGAAAATAAATGTGGTCTCTGGTCTCAAACGTCTTCCTCACCCACCATCTGCTGTCACAGTGTTTTACAACTCTTCAGGGCAGCTCTGTCTTCTCTGCTCTGATTTTTAAAGGCTTGTCTCTAAAAGCAGGCTGATGAATATTTAATAATAACCGGCAGTGTTTTTGTGGTGCTCTCGGCCATTCACTGCACACAGATCACCTTTTCCTGGAAACATCATCTGTTAATAACCTGTTGAACAAGAGAATTGTTGTAATACTTGTAAACAGAGTGTATATTTTTGTGTAAAAGTAGTGTACGAAATGTTTGACCTAGAGCTGTTTTCACATTTATTCTCTTTTTCAGTTCATTTAAGCACCTTATCGGAGGTTTGGAGGACGTGTCAAGTAAAGGCCACGAGGATGCTGATGCCAAAGCCAAGTAAGCTAAACGGGATTTATTGTTTTGCTTAAAATATCTTCTGTGGTACATTTCTTGAGTCGCGAGTCTTGAGTATTTTCTTCTAAACAGCCAGAAATCTTTGTAATCTTTTAAAGTGGGTTTGTGGAGTGGTTTGTGCGGCTTTTGGGAGTTCTTTTAAAGTTTTTTTTAAAAATATTTTCTGCTCCTTTGTTGACTATTTCAATTAAATCCTTGTACCCAAGGATTTGCAAGGAATGCTTCTTGGGGTTTTTTTGGGGTTTTTTTTTTCATTTTTGCTTAAAAATGGTTCCTATAACTCATGATATTGACCAGTATTGTCTCTACCCGTATCAGAAAAAAAAAATGTTAACATATTTGTTACTGCCATAAAGTAGCATTATGTGTTTCCACATTTTAGTTGTATCTGTGAAAAAGGTAACAGATAACAGTTTGGAAAATATAAAAAATATTTTTGCATAAAAAGTGATACCTGAAGAACTACTTTCCAAAAAAAATGTTTAGTTTGTTGACATCATATTGTTGGCATGATTTTTAGTTTGTCCTCAAGATCTAAGGTACAAAATCGTACAAAGGTGGGAGGGTGCTGACAGACATAAAAACTATTTGCAACGGATCAACAATATCTGAAAGTGCTAAAAATAAAGGGGAAAAAAATAAGAAAAAGCACAGCAAAGATCCGACATAGGACTTGAGGGTGGATATTGACCGTCATGATCCATCTACTGTTCAAACCCCTCATCAGAAATTGGTTTTCATTGAAGGGGGGGCTGTCGATAAGAAATTCAGAAAGAAGTGAAACATAGAGAGAAGCTGAAGATATGCCAATTTCCACAAGAACTGAAAATCAGTGGCAACAGGTCTCACAGAATGATGAATCCTCCTCGGAACCCAGATTACATGACTGAAGCTCTGTCGGATCATGCTGACAGGATATAGAGAAAAAAGCAGCTAACATTCAAAAAAGAGCTTTGAAATGTCCTTCAAGAAGCACATGGAACTAGTCAGGAAGACTAATTAAAGAAATGACAACAAAGCTTGTCTAGGATGATTCAGATTGTGTTTTGAAATGAAGATGGTCACATAAAATATTGACTTTAAAGCTTGTTTTTACAGTATGTTATAAGTATGTTATAAGGTAGCTCAAGAGTTTTGTCCATTACTATCTATACCGAATGCTCCACAGTTTTTACAGTTATACTACTTTTTTATCTCTCTTTTTTTTCGTCTCAACTGTGTTCAACAACACAATATTTTGACGGCTGACTGGATGTTTCATTATGAAATATGCTCCAGGTTGGCAGTGAATGCTTAATGCCTGTAGGTGTGTTGTATAACAAGACAATACATGGGTGGCAAACCAGAAATCAGAGGGTATGACCTCTGCCTTTGTTTCTGGAGGAATTAATCTGTACAGGGCTCTATTTGTTATCGCCATGGAAACAAGAGATTAACACCATAGACGGTACTGTTCACCTTAGCCATGAGATGGTCATGTTGGGGTGGTTTTGGCCTAGGTATAATATGATACCTCCCTCAGTCTGCATGATATTGTGAGTCAAGGTGAGGAGAAACAAGAAGCCAGCAATGGCAGATCACAGAACGTGTGAGAACAGAAACAGCTTTTCTGATAGGCAGAACGATGACCGGAGTGAAGAGAGACAGCGAGAGAACAAGACGGGTGACAAGCAGAGCAGACTTCTGTGCAATGCTTTAGATTTCTAGCTTACTGCTGAGATTGCCAGTCATCTTCAGCAAGTCAGTGGCATTTAGTCGGCAAAGAGCAGAACACAGCACCAGTTACAGATTTGGAAAGATGTTCTGAGGAAAGACAGGGAGTACGGTTATAATGAGGGATGTGGCGGCCTACGTCTGGCATTCACCCCCAGTCAGGTAGCCCTTTATGGCTCACAGCTGGTGCTCTGCAAGCAAATGTCTGGCAAACTGAAACCTGCAAACTGCATTCCTGAACCCATTCTTCTGGGTCTTTAAGTAAGTCTGATTCAATGCAAATTGGAAAAAATCCATACTTGTGATTTAAAATTTGATCATCAGTCTTGTTCTCGCACAAAAATTCCCCTTAAAACAGAACCACTTGCTACCCTGACTCCCACAAATTTAGTTAATCAAAGCTGTTTCCAGCCTTATTAAAGTGGATTTTCTGCCACGTGCTTTCTCATCTCTTGCTGGAACTGCATTTGTTTCTCAGTTAGGAAGCCTAACTTAGGATCCCATGGAGACGGAAACTATCTCTAATTGGTCACAGCAAATCATTTCAGCGATACTGTAACTGTACAGCAGGCTACAGTTGGTCTCTGTGAGGTTGACAGGTCTTTTCTTCCTCCCTGCTCAGTGCTGGTTCTATATTTGGCAGGAGATGCATTATGTTACCCAAAGCAGAGAAGATAAATTTAACATTTCGTTTGACTATTTTCACAAGCATGAAATCTGTATTATTACTTTTATTTATTTTTCTTTTTTGGAAGGTGAGGCAAGACTCTACACATCTTCATCCTTTTTAAATTGTCTCTATAAAAGAAAACTTTCTTTTTCTTTGTTTGGCCATTTATAGTTCAATTTAATCTTCAAAGATTAACATTGCTTTCATTCTATACTTTAGCTTAAGTTGGTCTGATTGGCATTTACACTATGGCCATTTTCATTTGCCTGTTCATTAAAAAGTTCTTCCCTGATTAAAGTTTGAAAAAAAAATATATATAAAAAAGAACCTTTCTGACTTGACATATGGCATCCCTTTTATGAAAGTGTGGAAGTTCAGTAAACAGGAAATACTTGTAAATAAAAGTGGCATTTAAAGAGAGCACGCTTTAAGGTCACAAGTGCTTTCTACATCACTCTCCCCTCCCCAGACTCAGGCTGAAGAGTGGATACCAGGAAGACCAGGAGCAAAGTAAACGAGGATGATGGAGCACATACATACAAGCACATAAAATACTCACACACTTAGACTCATGAGGATTGAATCATGTTTATGACCTCATCTGTGCAGTGATACAGATTATTACCCACTGGAGAGCTACATGACCAGCGTAGAAACACTCTCTATTGCGGTGCTTAAATTGAATGTAGCAACAGTAAAAAATGTTTTGCTAGTGTCATGCAAAAAGACAAGATACCGAAACTGTGTAAGTAAACAGGATTACTTTTCAGTGTTGGATGCAGCAGGGCTCTTTGTTAGATTTCATGCAAGGTCAAGGATTAGACATCTATTTAAGGTGGTTTTAGAGTCATTGGATCTGCTGGACAGTACCATATCATGTATCTGAAATGTCCTATCTCGGTTGTGAAAACATTGTTTGATTTTTTTTTAAAGTCCTAACACTATAATTTGCTTGATTTTCTGGTAGATATCTCTATATCACAATCAGAATCATAAATACTTAATTTATCCTGGAAGGGAAATAGTTTAAATGAACTGGCATCCCAGTACTTAGATGCATCTTTAAATAGACATTTGTTCTTAATATTTATTACAATTACTTGCAAAGAAATGTTTGGTTCTCTTTTTCATTTTATTAACATTTCAATCAGTGTTTGTAGCATTTAATATGGTACTCGTGATTAATTATAAATGTGCTACATAAATGTTATTAAATGGTTTATCTTTGTATTCCAGTATGTTAGCACTAGCTGTTTTTGTGCCTGAAGATATAGCTGTGCTGCCATCTGGTGGCCATATAATTCCACCACTAGTAAGCCATTTTAGGTCTTTTAAAGGATGCATGTTTAGGATGTTTCGGTACATTAACACACATGACAGAAATGAATGACTTATTAGTAGGCTTGCAAGGAACTTTGTGGGCAGCTCAGCTGATCTGAATAAGGTATTATGAGTTAAAACACACAGGGTCGGGTCAAGGATCAGGATAAAAAACTACTTATCTTGATAGATTTGTGAAGTTTACTTTATAGATGGAACTTAAATGCATCAAGTTTTTTTTTAATTCCATAGATGTTGTCTTCTATGTGTCTGAACTCTATAATAACGTATCTTTAGGTTTGATCTTGTTGATAATCCTGCCACCTTTCCTCAAAATAATTCATTTGCTTTTATTTCCTTCTGTGCGTCCTTCACTTAAGCTGAGCTGATTTTTGGATTTGCTGTCTTTTCTGTGCCAGGCCACATGAGGAGAGAATAGAAAAAAAGATAAAAGGATCCCCTGCAAATGTCATTTGATAGTAGTACTGCCTACATAAACACAAATAAACCACAAGCGTCCTGGTAACCTGATGTGTTTCTGAGAAACATTGTGCTCGGTAACCTGCCAACATGTGCCATCACAAGGCCCAGTGGCATGTGGCTTAGGGAGAAGGTTGAATTGTTCTGGCATGCAGGGTGACTGATGAGTCTGGTGAATAGGAAACAAGTGAAATTCCCCTCTCACAAATGAAATAGTCACATAATCCAGAACAAAGAGAGGCGAAACTAGAACCTCTCATCTGCCATTTTATTAATGAAGTCAAACTTGGAACAGAGCTCATATAATGAACTGTTGTTATTTTTAGGTAAATGAACGTAATCCCTAATGCTGCATGATAAAAATGACTATTTTGTTTGGATAAATAATCCCTGTAGGTTTTAGTTTTGAAAATGCCCATCAAACTAGCATACTTTTAAACCTTTTTTGTGAGTGAAAAAGCCTGACATTGATGCGAAACTACGATCTGTGTGACCCAGAAAGGCCTGTCCATGCTCAGATCCATCCAAAGCCCACTGATCCAGACACTGAGCTTGATGAAACTCTGTCAAGATCAAACAATAACCAGGGAAGGCAGGGGGCATCAGGGGATAAGGGATGGACACTTGGAAACAATCTCCAGTGCCAGCATGTACAGGTCACAAATGGCATATTGTGATGTTCAGTTACAGAGCCAAGGCATGTCTTCACAGCTAACTGAGAAGTGAGTGGATTATGTTACAGATATCC
This sequence comes from Telmatherina bonti, assembly GCF_933228915.1. Lineage (NCBI taxonomy): Eukaryota > Metazoa > Chordata > Actinopteri > Atheriniformes > Telmatherinidae > Telmatherina > Telmatherina bonti. The sequence goes on along the minus strand of NC_136629.1, from coordinate 28,787,159 downwards.
TATTTTGTTCTTCCCAAGCAAGGATGGGGACAGGCTGGGGGACAGTTAGTCTATGTTCAAAGAGGTTAAAATGATTTGCCAGAGGACTAAACTCAAACACATCCTGTTCATGCGTTAGCATTTATGCGCTCCACATCCTCAATAACATCCTTGATAGATTACTCGGAGTTAATTCCTCTAAGATTTGCAAACAAATGAGCTCAGGGAGAAACGGATATTTTGTCTCAGGTTGTTGAAAGTGGATTATGTGTTCTTTCATCCTTCATCTCTTTCTAATCCTGTTCCCATGTTTTCTTTTCTCCCATTTTCCTGGCGCTGCAGGTATGAAGCAGAGAATGCGTTTTTCTTCAGTCTCAACTTAGCTGACTTCAACATCATTGACACTCTAGGAGTTGGGGGTTTTGGACGGGTTGAGCTGGTAAGAGACATCAACATGAATGATTTGTATGCTAAATGGTAATCTTAAGGATTGAATAACAAGATATACATGTTCTCACGATTTGAACCATTTCCTTTTTTTTCCTCCCTGCAGGTTCAACTGAAGAGTGATGAAAATAAGACGTACGCCATGAAGATCTTGAAGAAGCGACACATTGTTGACACAAGACAGCAGGAGCACATACGTTCAGAGAAACTCATCATGCAAGAGGCCCATTCTGACTTTATTGTTAGGTACACACCCTTAACAACTCATGCTTATATACTTATGTGTGACATGTCATAAAGATCAGTTCTTTATTACCTCAGAGCCAAAATAAGAACTTTCTTTGAGAACTTCTTAATTAAGTTTTTCTACCACATTTAACAAATCTTACTAGATAGTCACTTTATTTTTTACCTCTGCAACATAAGCAATTAATACAAATTCAAATCAAAGCTAAATACATGAACAGAATTATAAAAAGCCAGTACACACCACTGTTTTGTCAATTTCAGGTCAATTTATCAATTTAGCTTGTTTCAACAGTACAACTTGGAAACCTTATAAAGATTGGACACAACACACACAAATAAGCAAGCAGCTGAATTTACGCCAAAACACACCTTCGGTAATGGTTCAAGGTTCAGGCAGAGACATACTCTCAAAAACAGATGTTCCAGTAATAATGTATCATTTCATATTTACTTAGTGCTTCTGAATTGCAACATGAACATCACTGGAAACAAATTTTTCAAGTCGGCCCTCTCAGAGGAAAGCTGCTCCCATAAAAGACAGCACAGAACTGCAAAAATAAAATTCACCAAACCAAAATTTACCAAAATGACAGCAGCTTGTTGGTTATATGGAACCTCAAATCAAGTTGAGCTTGTTTGGAGTTGTGCTAACTTCACTCTAGTGAAACCAGCTGCAAAACATAAATAGAGGAGAGTGGTGATACAGCACTTAAGAGTGTATAGGGAAGATGTAACTTATAAGTTTATATCATAAAAAACTTGACGACATGAATCACTCTCCATTGGAACAGGCAGGATACACATCGTGTAGCATGACAAGCTTTTGGAGAAAAAAAAAAGGAAAAACTTTACCTGATAAAGTGCGACACCTAACATAGATCCAAATAATTACCTTCAGATTAACTAAGAAATCCTTTTTTATTTTAGGAATGCATAAGAGGGCAGACTTTCTAATATTAACATGTCTTTAGCTTAATATTAAAACTTTGGCTTTGTTTGATGTAAAAATCCAACAACACTGTGTATGCATGTAACTGAAAATAAAAAGAAAAAACAGTCAAATTCCATCTCTTCGGTGAATTTCTGCTAATTCTTTGCAGCGCAAGTGATGTACGGAGTGTATGTTGATGTTATCAGTCATTTTAGTGCTTCTTTCAATTTCCAAATGTAACTGTTTGCTTTTCTGCAGTTCAGCAGCCGGTAAATATTAATGGACTTTGTCGCTGTTTTAGTGAACATTGCTCTTGTTCATTTGTTTGTTTTCTTCAGACTTTATAGAACCTTCAAAGACAGCAAATACCTCTACATGTTGATGGAAGCCTGTTTAGGAGGCGAACTGTGGACCATCCTTCGAGACCGGTAAGCTATATGTCACCACAGATCGTTCACACACTGAGAGTGAGTTTAGAAAGTGAATATTATATGCTTCCTTTTCTTTCTTTCTTTTTTACCCCTGACTTAAATGTTATCTGGAAACCTTTATCACTGTAGCCCTGACCTGACTGAGTCTGCTGTTCTTAACTTTAATCCTTTCATTCATTATTCCGCTCATGTTTTCCTGCCATGTTTGCAGGGGCTCTTTTGAGGACTCAACCACCAGGTTTTACACAGCTTGTGTTGTGGAGGCTTTTGCTTACCTGCATTCCAAAGGCATCATCTACAGAGACCTGAAACCAGAGAACCTCATATTGGACCACAGGGGATATGCTAAACTGGTAAGAGATCAAGGTGTAATCACCAACCATCATAACAAGGTTTTTTTTCCAACAGTTTTTTTTCAGTTAGGATGATGCAAACAAGAGAAATGTAATCTTTCTCTGATGTTAAAATGAAATCTAAAAAGAATTTTGAACACTGTCTCACAGGGGTTCTAAATATAAAAAGTAATCATTCTATAGAGAAATTGCACGATTCAGGTTAAACCTCTGTTCTTTTACCTCCTTACAGAAGAACCTGTGTCTTCTTGGACAAATCATCAAGCTACTCTTTGTTAATAACTAAAGAGATAACGTCCCACTACTTCATTATAACACATAACATTAAATACAGTCTAATCAAAGAAGGATTAAAGTGATATGAAATAATTATTTTACAATAAAACTTTCCTCCCCTTCAGGTGGACTTTGGCTTTGCCAAAAAGATCGGCTTTGGGAAGAAAACGTGGACGTTTTGTGGGACGCCAGAGTATGTAGCACCAGAGATCATTCTGAACAAGGGCCATGACATCTCAGCCGACTACTGGTCTCTTGGAATCCTCATGTTTGAGCTATTAACTGGCAGGTACAGACAAGTCTGAGCACGTTTGTAAAATGTGTTTATAGAGTACTCGCATGACCATGTAAAACTCTTTCAGAAAGACTAAGCTTTCTTAAAATGTGACAATTCAAATGTGGCACTTCAGTGCACCTGGAAATCCATTAAAATGCATGTTTTATTTATAAACCAATATCCTTGCTTCTGTTGTGCAGTCCTCCGTTCTCTGGTCCTGATCCAATGAAAACTTACAACATCATCCTGAGGGGCATCGACATGATTGAATTTCCAAAGAAAATTACCAAAAATGCTGCCAACCTAATCAAAAAGCTATGCAGGTAAGTGTGAGTGCCTCTAGCCAGTTGACTCCCAGTAGCTGATTTACATGACCTGGTGCTCATAGTTTTTTTTTTTTTTTTCTAATTCAGGGATAATCCTTCTGAAAGACTGGGAAACTTGAAAAATGGTGTCAAAGACATCCAAAAGCACAAGTAAGTAAGTTTTTTGCTTTCTGCTTTTGTTTCTCTTTGTGGTGTGTTATGATGAACTAATGTTTTGTTTCAGGTGGTTTGAGGGCTTTAATTGGGAGGGCTTGAAGAAGGGGACATTGACACCTCCTATTATCCCTAATGTAAGTGTATGGTCCAGGAAACCCTCTGTTAAAATCCATTAGATGTTTGAAGTTTTTTCTATATGTAAATTATCCTCTTGTCTTCCTGTCAGGTCACATCCGCAGTTGACACAAGTAACTTCGATAGCTTCCCAGAGGACAACGAAGATCCACCTCCTGATGATAACTCTGGCTGGGATGTTGACTTTTGAAGTCCTCCTCTCCACCAAAAACCAAAAGAAACTCTTCTTTTGTTGGTTTTCTGATGGCTTGGAGGCCAGAGGCCATCTTAGAGGACATGGTCGGTTATAAAATAAATAAAAAATGTTTTAGAAGAACAAAAACTGCATTAAGAATGAAAGTGGGGATATGGAAAAGAAGATAAAGAGATGGATGGCAAACCCTCTGGGTCACCGATATGCCTTTATTTCACTGTGGCCCTGGATAAAGCATTTATAATGGGACTGCTGTAGCACTTCTTCGGTGTTGTCTTACAATTGAGTTTAAAAGCAAAGGCACAGAAAGTACAGGGATATATACACACACAAACACACACACAACAGAGGCTGATAAAAGAGCCAGACTTCCCCATGTAATAGGGAAAGACGTTAAGTGGAAGTATGAGTGTGTAACATTTTGTCTAAATTTCGGTTTGAGGTTAAGCAAGTGTGAAAACGGGAAGCACTGTTCATATAGAGATGAAACTAATGCTAATTTTCTTTGTTAGATTTGTCTCCCTGTGATATTTGATGGACTTTGGAAGGTGACAAGATTTTACTCCAGTTGCTGCCTGGTTTTCAGCATGCAGCCACTTGCAGCAGTCCACAGTGCTTTCAAGAGATCTACACACTTTTGTTTCCAAGTATCAAGTGCTCAAGACTATCTTGAATGTCACAGATTTTCTTCTTATTTAACTTACTTATATGGCATACAGTATGTATGGTACAAAGTATTTGAATTTACAGGTTTGCGCTGTCACACATGAACACAACTGGGATAAAATCAAATACTTAGTACACCTTACGTGAGATTAATCTACCTTGAAAAGCACAAACACTGTGCATTCAGTGGAAGGAGACATGACTCTTTAAGTGCCCTGCTTAAAGTTTAATGAATCACACTCCGGCACATATGACATGCTAGTATTTCCATGAAGCAATGTTTCATTATGCACTTAAGACCATAAACTGGGAAAATTAGCAGTTAGAGCTCACTTTAAGCTTTAGTATAAGTAACACTTTTTTTTTTTTTTTTTAAATTTTAATGCACTTTTAATTACACATATAGATGCTTCTCTTACTACATTCTCCTTTGTTGTTAATCATTTAAATGCCTCTTCCCATTCACCCAGACAAGATGTCTTTTGTTTGCTTCTGTACAGTTCTGACACAACTGTGAACATGGTTCCCGTGTCTTTGGTGCTGTTGATGAATTATAATATGCGATCTTGACAGTACTGGTTATTGTTTTTGTATGGTGATTTCTTTGTGCTTGGTTACTTTGTAATGTACTTGACATTTGCTAGAAAATTGGATACTTGTATAAGTTTGTAGACATGTGTGAAGAGTTGTTTTATATCACTTGACACCATGTTGAATAGTGCTAAGTGGTATTTTCAGGGGATTAAATGAACTATGTTAAGTTCATCCTTACAAATTTACCAACATTAGAGCTAAATTTGACCACATTCTTAAGTCAAACAAATCATCCTCTTTTTGAGAATTTTAAGATACCTCTAAGAGACAGAGCAAAAGGAAACAAATATATATTTTATGAAGAATCAGCCCTGCACTGAGATCTTTTACGCATAACCCAGCTCATCGCCTCTTACATCCAAAAATCAGAACATTAAGTCAAAAGGATTGTAAGTGCCTTAAGTCAATGGCATAAAGAATTAACATCACACAACCTTTGCAATGCTGCATGAGTGCATATACACCTCAAAAACATGTCCTCTTAGATGGCTCCTTTTATATCTAATAAATACATTAATCATAATTGAAACTGAAACTTAGTCATTTGATGGCCATCAAAAGTATAGATGAAGTCCATTTCCTGCTTATGCCTTTAGTTTTTATTCTCCTGGGAACATTCATGAACAGTAAGATGATCAAAAATGTCCTACCTGATATGGCTGCAATGACATGCTTTTCTCTACTTATCATCTGTGGTCTTTAAACATCAACCACTAATGGCCTGATATGAAATACCAGTGATCATTAATCATAACCTGGACAGACCATCCATCATCTGCTTCAGCCATGATATCTGAGCATTTAGAGAAGGCAAGAATGATTTGCAGACTTGAACATAAAATTGTTGTTACCACTTTTGACAATCTTTTAAGATAGCATCAGTCATATTGCATCATGATTCAAATTCTAATTTTATCATTTGATTTTAAATAAGATGGACAGGATTGATTCCAGGAATCTGAGCAGACACACATCTGTTGACAGAGCTAAAACGTAGTAGAAATCTTAATTCTGTAAATATATAAAAAAGTATTTTACTGTAATTGGTGAGTTGTTTGTCACAAAGCCTTATGTTTGTCATCACTTTTCAGAACACTGGTTTTGACTTTTTCTTGACTGCCTTCTGCAAAAGTTACCTGATATTTGCCTTGTGTCATGTTGTTTTCTGCTGTAAATTGAGTTTGCAGAGTGTAAGATTTTTAAAATTATAGAGTAAAAACCAATAATTTTGAGTGACTGTTTGTGTATTAGTTCTTTTAGACAACTTAAAAAAGGACTTTGAACATGTTTGCGGTTTGCGGTAGTTGCCACAGGAGGGCGCTGTTGGTAAGAAAAATCTCCCTCAACAGAAGAGCCTCATCTTCATGTGGACTGTTCAAGAACCCCAGTGATCTAATAATCATTCCTAGAGTTATTGTCAACCACTTAAAGGTAAGTGGAGATGATTCAGCTTCTCCTGGTCACCGTGTTGTTCGCACAACAAATTTGTTTGGGGGGGGGAGGGGACAAGGGAAATGGCTTCAGTCATAACAACAGGGTGACACTTTTGGGAGATCAAAGAAGATCAAAGTGCATCAAAGGAGTTCACCTTACCAACACTGACATTTAGTAAAGTGGAGATAAAAGCTCTACTTCAAAAGATATGCAGCGATTCAAACGCGCAAAGTGTTAGTGTGTTTGTCTGCTGTCCGTGGAGTACATTGTCTGTTCACACACATGCACGCAGTGTCACACACACAGCTTCACACCCAAACGTGGGCTGCAGGTGACCAGCAGATGACGTCCAAGTGCCAAGTTATCTTCGCGAGAAGACCACTGCGCACTTCAGAAACCTGTGCGCCTTCCTTTCAGCCTCTTTTTATCACAAGTACCTGAATTTTCTCCAACACGAACTTTAGCATTTTAACAGGGCAGGATGTTAACCCAGAAATAAAAATAAATGAGAGGCTTGCTTGACAGACTGATAAAATACACATTCCTAAGATTTAATTTGAATATTGCTAGAAAGATAAGTCACTGAAGCGATTTCTTTCAAAGTAGGAGCCCAAAGGGGTCAAAGAGGGGCAGATCAGAGTCGCCTTTAATCTCAAAGTGCCAGTCAAGCCTGAAAGGCCTCCCCGCGGAAGTCCATTAATTCGGTAAACTTTTCACACCCCTTAATGGTCTGCATATCCTACACATTGATGTCCGCTGCTGGTGTAATCAAGCACACTTTGCGGGGATAATTGCCACCTTTGCAATCAGGAAGATCAAATGCAGTAGTTAATCGACGCAAGTAAGTAACTTCAATCACTCGTCACCAGAAGCCAGAGGGCAGTCCACTTAGATGTGAAAGAAACTGGAGTAACCAAACAGGACAAACGTGGGGGCCCTCATAGCAAGGGCCCAAATTTGTCCTGGTGTCCCGTCATGTTAGATGCATGACCCACAAACACACACTTCATATATATATCTATATCTATATCTATATCTATATCTATCTATCTATCTATCTATCTATACATATATATATATATATATATATATATATATATATATATATATATATATATATATATATATATATAGATAGATAGATAGATAGATTTTCCTTACGTGCCATTTGTTGCGTTATTCATTAGTTAACTATCAATACAGGAATTAAATGTCCTGGTCTCACATATCATTGAAAGATTTAGTAATTCTCTTATATAGATCTATCTATCTATCTATCTATCTATCTATCTATCTATCTATCTATACATATATATATATATATATATATATATATATATATATATATATATATAGATAGATAGATAGATAGATAGATAGATAGATAGATAGATAGATAGATAGATCTATATAAGAGAATTACTAAATCTTTCAATGATATGTGAGACCAGGACATTTAATTCCTGTATTGATAGTTAACTAATGAATAACGCAACAAATGGCACGTAAGGAAAATAAGACCACTAGTCTGTCAACTTTTTATCTAGTCTTAAAATGAATCTGAGATTTAGCTTACTAGACTTAGTGTAAAATACATATATATGTATGTATATATATATATATATATATATATATATATATATATATATATATATATATATATATATATATATATTTATGGGTATAGACCATGTGTTTCATGCGTGTTGACTGTGCATCTCACGCACTTTGGTGATAGGTGTTTGCAGAGACTTTGCAGGTCATTATCATTCCACAAACAACGCAAGACGTAGTGCTGTGCAGGGATGGCCATTTCCGTACAGTGGGGCTCTGTTTGAAATTCCACCCTCCGCCTTTGTTGTGCACAGCGAGGGGCGGGAAGACAAACAGGTCCACATGTATAAAGAGATCATCCCAGGACCGAGAGGCAGGACACTTCCAAACGTCGTCGCACCGAAACTTTCTGGAAACTTTTGGGATTCGGGAATCAAAGCTGTTTGGACCCTGTCACTCACACCGTCTTCCAGCAAGGGAAATTTTTTTTTTTTTAAATCTGTTTGCAACAGAACACAAGATGAGAACCGTGCAGATGCCACAAGCACGCCGCTTCTTCGCTGTGTATCTCACGTTGTTTGGATACTTTGGGGACATTTACGCGGGCGCAGTCCTGATGAATTCCAACGCAATAAAAAACGTCCCCGGTGCGTCGGCTGCTAAAGGCACCAGCCTTGTCAGTCCGAGTCCCCGCACCTCACCCTCTGGCAGCCTGGGACACAAACTACCCGGGGACAACTTACAGGTAATGAGTTCTCCAGTGCTTAAAAGTCAACTCTGTGCGCCAACATAAGACATAACTTTTATCTAACTCTCTATGACAGCGCAACCATTTGTGACGATCTGCTTTTGTTTTTGTTTTGTTTTTTGTTGTTGTTGTTTTTTTTTGTTTGTTTTTTTTTATGGTGCTTTGCAGTCAGGTGTTTGCACTGATGATGAAGATTGCGGAGATGATGAATTCTGCAACGACGCCCGGAGTGTCTGCCTCCCCTGCCGTAAGAGCAGGAAACGTTGCGTAAAGGACTCCATGTGTTGTGCAGGAAACCGCTGCAGCAATGGTGAGCATTAAAAAAAAAAAAAAAAAAAAAAAAACAGAAATAAATGTTTACAGTTCATGACTGTCATTTTTGTTCCTGATTATGTAATGGCTAAAAATGTTTAACATATCTATTACTGATGTCCATTGGATATTGTATTAATCTACTTCTCTATGGTAAATTAAAAAAAAAAAAAGCTAAATGCATCCTTTCCCTTTTTTCAGGCGTTTGTCAGGCAAATGACTTGTACGACACAGCAGCGTCTGTCAGCACTGCCTGGCACAAACACAACGACACCGTGGAGCATCAAGCCAAGAAGCCTTCCACTGCCCCTGGTTATCAGCAACATGCAGTCAAAGGTGAGCTTTCTATTGGGAACCATCATTTATTTTCAGTCCAACATGTTTTCACTGAGAAAGTTTCATGTAACATATTTTTCTTGTCATTCCATCTTCCCATCTCCAGGCCAAGAGGGTGATAGGTGCCTGAGATCAGCAGACTGCTCGGAGGGTCTGTGCTGTGCCAGACACTTTTGGTCTCGCATCTGTAAGCCTGTGCTGACAGAGGGCCAGGTGTGCACGCGCCATCGCAGGAAAGGCACCCACGGTTTGGAGCTGTTCCAGCGCTGCGACTGTGGTGAGGGCCTGGCCTGCCGACCAGAGAAAGGAGAGCGAGATCACAGTGTCAGCAGGACTGCAGCCCGGAACCTACACACCTGTCAGACGCTGACACAACCACATGGATACACCCTGAGAGACAGAAATACGCACTCACACACAGGCGCACATCAATAAAACCAGTGACAGACACTGAAAAATACTTCTCTACCTTGAATATACCAAAGATGCTGACAGACACACAAAGAGACACCCGACACCTCCTGCCAAAGTCGCTGACACAAACGCATCACCCCCGAAGGATAGACATGAATCCTGGAAAAGCGATACACCCAGAGGGATGCAACAGAGCAAAACGAACTTGATCCAGTTCCTCATCAACTGATGAAGAATCAGAAGTTAGGAAGAGACATTTCAGATTTATTTGGAGAGTTGAATAATGTCAGTATGGGCACAGCTGTCTTGTTTCACTTTTCATGGAACTATGTTATTGCAGTAAATTACTGCCATGTTAATAATATCTTGCTATACATACATGCCCTATTGAATTGTGTCAACACCAGTATTATAAAGACATGGTGCTGCATGTTTTGTAAATATGTTATATATATTATATATTGTTTTATAAGAAAATATATGGACAAATATGAATGTTTGTTTATTAAATATCTTGGAAAAAAAACCTCACTTCTTTCTGTCCATCACTTTACCAACTCTTTTGGGTCAAAATGTTAATCATAAGATGTGAATTGCAAGTAGTAGGGTCTGAAACATTTTGTCCAAATGTACATTCTAAATGTTTTCAGCATTAAGATGTCAGCCCTCCTTTGGAAAGTGAGGTTTGTGAAAGAATTATCTCTGCTCAACCCAGGAAGATGGATTCCTTCAGTGTTTGTCTCAAAATTGCTTTCCAGCTTGAAAACAATACTGTTGAAAAATGGAAAGAAAACCATCACATATAAATCAGCAACTTATAACTGGAGACTCAACAAATGACATCCTGCCATGGGGTAAGAGGCTGGTCAGTAAAAGCTATGTTCCTCAACAGATGAACATCAAATACTGGTCAGGATGTGGCCATATCAAGCAATATCTGCAGAGGTAATAACAAAGTATGTGAGTGTTTGTTACCTCTACCTTTGGTGTTGGCTAGTATCTAATTATACTTCTTTCCCTTCATGTTCAGTAGGACAGATAGCTAGCTATCCAAGCTAAAGCCTCTAATTACTTCATCTTACTCAATCTGCACAAGGATTCATGAAATGAGGAGTAGAGCGGCAATTTAGTGACGCAACCTGAACGAGAAAAAAAAAAGAGGAGGGAGGGGGGTAGAGGAGGTTGCCTCTGCAACTACACAACACAAATCATTTTCTGACATGTTGTGCAATGGATGTGCTCTAATATGTAGGCTATGAATCCACTCAAATACACCTTGGTGCCTGTAATTAGACCTGTTTAGATTAGAAGATAGAAAGGAAATTACTGTACTTTTTGCTTGATTCTCTTGTCAGATCAAAAGGACGACAAGACACTCTTGATATCTGACTGAGCCAGATAACCTCTTCATCTGTTGACACCCAAAGACAGTGATCCTAAGTTTGTTAGGAAGATAAGGAACAGGCTTTTACACGACTATCGCTGAAATAATGAAAAATTGCTCAGGATATATAAGGTTAGTGCTCTTTGGAGACACCTTGCTCTTTAGTTAAGGAAAACTGTTCCACAGTGTAGTCTACATCAGTGTTTTTCAACCACTGTGCCGTGGCACACTAGTGCGCCGTGAGAGATTATCAAGTGTGCCCTGAGAAATTACCCAGTTTCACCCAACCAGCTTTGTGTTCATCCAAACAGGCCCCTGTGAAAGAAAATAAAATTCCATCTTCTTGTGTTTATCTGATTTCTATGCAAGAGCCTTTGATATGATGGACTTTATATTAATAATATGGACTTTAAAAAAAAGAAAAGGATTTTGGTTTGTGGTGTGCCTTGTGATTTTTTTCAGTAAGAAAAAGTGTACCTTGCCTCAAAAAAGGTTCAAAAACACTGGTCTACATAGTATAATATGGTTTGTATATGTGCTAATTATATTCAAGCTGAAAACTACTTTTAATGAAGCATCTCTGCATTGTTTTGTGCTGTTGCCATTTTTATTTTTTATCCTACAATCTAAATAAATGCTTGCTTCGCTCCTGAGATGAAAACATTCATTTAAACAATTTATTGTCCATTCTTTCGAGTAATTGAGAGAAATTGGAGCATTGTCAGCAGCACGATACACCACAGAGGCCCAGCCAAGTCATGTATGTGGGGGTCCTGGAATCTGTGTGAGTATTTGTGAGCCTGTCATCATTACACCAGCCACAGACTAACACAGGCCACAGGCATGTGCCCCAACTCAAGGACAGTTAGACTGTGTATGTGTGTGTGTGTATTTATGTATGTGAGCATTTGTGTGTGCCATATGCACATTTCTTGGACTCCCGAATAGCAACAGCGACAACAGTCCCCACATGCCATTTAACAGCTTTTATACATTTATAAACACAGCCACATGTGTATACACACATTCACACATTCTTATAGGGAAGAATATTGTGCTGTGAAAAGTTTGAAAGAGCAGTACTCTGACCCATGCTGAGACAGCCTAACCATTAGCATTTGGTGGTGCCATAGAACAAAATATGAATCAGCACACCCAGTAGCACATGGTCTAATGTATATATGAAAGTTGGTCTAACATATAAATACCAATATTTATCTAAAAACACACATACATGCTATTCCACTGTATATTTCAGCTGAATGTGCAAAATACAAAGTAAACCATAAATAGGCTTATAGATGCTTGCAAAATGAACTTTGTTGTGCAACTTTATAGGTAATGAAAACCAAAGAATTTGTTTACACCATACTTAAAATGTACTATCACCCCCACACAATCTAAGATTAACAATAAAGCTTTTATCTGCTTGAGTACCTGTTGTATCTGTGATTGTTATTCTGGCACTGCTGCCAAACACCCTTGACTGACATCCCAGAGTTAACAAATTCACGAGTGAACCATCAGAGATCAAAAGCGAAAAGAAACGAGACAGAGTACACAGACGCAATGCATGTTATTCTGTCAGATGAAAGAGATGGCATACTTCTGGAATGAGCATTTGGATCAAAACCGAGCCTTTGCAGAAACAACATTTCACATGGAGGTGTCAAACTGCTGGTTGCTGGCACTGATCACCGCATAGAAAAGAAACACAATGCACACTATTCATCTTTGTGAGATGACAATCTGCCTGATTGAGCAATAAAGGTAAATCTCCCTGTCCTTGGGAAATAATAATTAAACAAAGGGCAACTCATTCAGCACAATATGTTGAGTGTGTGAATGCAGGAGGAGAACAGGTTTGCTCCTTACTTCAGTCCTGGGTGATGTCAACATTGCAAGGCAAACAAGGGTTTCACAGTGTGAGGTGATGACGAGCTGTACCTTGATTGGGTTTCAGGTTACCTTCCAGGAAATCTACCAGTGACAATTATTCTCACTTGCTTCCTGTGTCTTTGTTGTTGGTTGCCTCTTTATCTCAAAATTCAAAGGCACAAGTGTTATTTCCGACTTCTGGAACATCAACATCACATGTCAGTGTGCTGGGAAACTGGAGTCACAACCTTTGGAGAGTTACTGTAAAACTGTGGAGTAAGTCATGATTTAGACTAAGTGACAGATGTGGCTACGCATTTTTTTTTTAAGCCACAGGTTGGATATGTTGACTGTATGTCCCCATCTTTTTAAAAAACGAAAATATGCATGCTGCCTTTGGCATCCTTAACAGAACAAGTTAGACCTGTCCAGTGGCATATTCTGTTTTATTACCTTTGGAACTATAAAAAGGACAATCATTTATACAACAAATATCACACTGCACCAAGAAGCACTTGAATTTAGCAATTAAGACCATGAATTTATTTGTAATATTTTTATTTGAGGAATAAATGAGAAAAAGCAGTGTGCTAACTGATATCATTGTGCAACAAGACAAATAACATTTTTCTGTCTAGGAAGAATGGAAAAAAAATAACAATAATCTGTTTTTGGGCTCAACATACCAGTTCTCTCTCTATTGGTTACATTTAAACCTTTTTAAAAACATTTTTGTAGTTACTAGAACCAAAACGCCAGTTGGCTTTTGCGTAACAAGAATTAACTTTTATATTCCATACTTTTTAACAAAATATTACAATTACTTTCAAAGTACTTCACTTCTGTCATATTTTACTCCTGTGAGAGCCATTCCATTATATCCTCCTCCCCATATATTGACTCAAGAACACTTCATTACAGTTTTCACTGCACAGGGAACTGCTGTCCAACGGCATTATTACCCCAAGTAATGCTCATTGCATAAGTCATACAAAAGCTTTTACACACAATAAGGGCACATTCACATCAGCCTTTTTGATTTGAGTCCGAGTCTATTTGCTTGGAAAGTCCACTATGTTTGGGGAGCTGTGAATGCGTCAAACAAATTCTTATTCGGACCAAAGAAGCGGACTCGGTCCGCCTATAAATGCAGGTCTTGGCGCATTTCAAGTGGACCTTATACAGGAAGCAGACTTCACGAAAAAGTCACTTCCTGCATTGGACGTAGCATTGCAATGTAAGTAAATACATAGCAATGGCTATGCCTCATCTGTTGTTCACACTGCAGTCATTGTTGCAGTGTGTTTCTGCAGTATACTTGCATAAGACAAATAAAAAACCCAAAACGGCGATAGTTTCGTGCTCCATGTTTATCTTGCAATGGAGTCTTCATCTTCATGTGGGTCTTGTTCCTTCTTTTGCTAAATAGTCGTGCAACGCCACCTTAGGTGGGAATTGGGATATATTATTGTAATGGTTTGGCACATTTGACCAAAGTGCAGTGTGAATGCAATCTCAGTCTGAATCAAGTGGCAACCTCTGGCTGTTAAAAGTAAAGCCTATGTAAAAGTGCATAAAACTGTGGTTCCCCCTTTATCCGCTAGGGGATGACTGCAAAACAGAGCTAATCCACATAGACTCCCATATTAAAAAGACCAATTTCACAGCAGAAATAAACATGTTTACTTCCTGGTTCAAAAATCTATTTTCGGTTTATTGGTCAGTTTTACCTTCATGACAACTGTGGGGGGAGCGAAATTTTTTCTAACTCACCCGTTTAAAAGTAATTTAATCTCAAAATTCGCCATATATAGGGGCGTGTCCTTTTGATTGACAGGTACCCATTCTCCCACTTCAAGTAAGAAAAACGCAGAACAACTGTGGTTTTTAGCCAGTTAACAATGTGACTTAACTTTAGCCGGGTTACCTCCGTTAGCTGGTTAGCTCCTGTTATCTCCGGGTTAGCTCTGTAAGTTCTTAGCTACAGGCAGCTCGGAGTCAGCTTGATCTCAATCATCCACCATGACGCTCATAGCTCCCCTCTCAGATCTATTTCTTTGCCCATATTTGTATTTTCCGGACGAGACGACACGCATGCCGCTGCCAAGATGGCGATGGTTGGAACTGCCCACCGAGCTTCAATTCAGCTCTTTAGAAACCTATGGGAGACGTCACAGAGGCTTTGTCCATGTTTTTGTATACAATCTATGGTCTGAATGTATACAACCCCCTACAACTGAACCGAGTCCCCAATCGGACCGAGTCTAGCGGACTATTCTGATGTGATTGCTCCCTAAAGCATTTGAGTTGTGTTTGAGTTCAGCCTTGAGACAGCTGTTTTTTCATTCTTTCCATTCACTTGCAATGTCCCAATACTGTTACATTATCATCTTGAAAATAAAAACCCACACATCCAAATTTAGTGCTCTTCAGGCACCTTTACATTGAAATTGACTCAGCAGGGTCCTGATCAGGATTGTATATGAAACAAGCTGAGAGTTAAAACCGGGAGTAAGATGGCACAAAGAGCACATAAAATTGCGCTGTCAAGGACATCTGTTAACATCAAACGTATTAGAAGTCTGGACCAAATATAATGCAGAATTTCCAAAACTTTTCCAGTGTTTGTGTGTGAAAACAGCTAAAAAACCCAGTCTGCTCTGTTTCCTCTGCAGTAGCAAGGTGTACTGGCTAATGAGGTTTACAGAAACACAATTCAAGGAACTCTTTTACTGAATACAATTTATTGTGTTTGTTTCTTTAGTTATTGTTTTTGGAATTTTCGTTTGAACAAACATTGCCAACTAAGTTAAACTAAGAAAACTGGACAATAACAAGAAAAAATTATGCTTAGAAGGTTATCTATTGCAGATGAACAAGGTCTGAAAGTGAGGTCCTAAGAATAAATAAAAAATCCAGAAGTAATATGGAAGAATGCTAATCCAAAATTGTTAAAGTAGTATTAAAGAATCCATCCATCCATCATGCATTTATTTTCTATATCTACTAATTCCACTGCAAAACTGCACATACTGATTTTTTGCCTGTTATGTGGTCGTATGTTCAAATCAATTGCTACATTTATTTTTTGTTTTCTTGCCAGTATATAAAGAAATAAGTTTCGTTTTTTTTTCAGAACTTTGCAAAGTAATGTAGTGTAAGTTGATTATGAATTTCTCAAATCTTGACATTAGTCCATATTGACTTCTGTAAGAGATCTGGCTGAAGAGATGTCCAAACAAGGATTTCCTCTGAGACTGGATACACTCAGTATATATCCAGGGGGGTAATGGATGACTTCTTTGATCCATCGTGGTGTTCCTTTTATCTACTCTTAATATTTCTCCTGTGGTCTCAGGTCCCTCTCTAATGAAATCATACTATTTCTGAGACCATCTACCACATGAAGGAAATGTCCCTGCTCTGACTTCAACTGTAAAAGCCTGAAATATGTTAGTGTGTTGAACTAAAACAGAAACAAGTAATTATATAAGCTTCCTGTATAGTAACGCAACATGAAACCAAGTAAAAAAATAGCATGTCACTATAACTGGTGTTTTGAAATGCTCTGGTTCCCTTTGGACTGATGCACATGTTTTAGTTTAGCTTTTCTTCAGTGATTCATTCTGAAAGCCCAGTAGCAGCAGGACCTTAGGACCACACTTAAAATAAAGTTCACTCTGCACCACCTGTATCTCCCAAGTGGTTTCCCACACTATTCAGTTGTACCATGTACCACATAGCCAATGCCTACACAGCTGCAATGTCTTCAGTGCAAACAAATAATCTAACCATTGTTTCTACAAATAATAACCCAATAAGCAATGCCTGCCGACTATGCCAGACAAGCAGGGGAGCAAACAGATGCACCAAGAGGGGGGGCAGAATTTCATCTGGGGATGAAAATGCCGACTGTTCATTATGGTTGGTCCAGAAGCTTGCTGTTGGCGGCCTGAGGCTGTGACTAGGACAAGGGCCAGGGCCAGAACTGGCTCAGCTCCTAGCTGCTATGTAAAGTCTGCCCTAGCCACAACCACATTGCGCAAAGCTGCTTCACACATGTAATTTACTTATTATTTACAAAGTTTAAACAAAGTTAAAAAAATACTTTGGAGGGTAAGATAGTTGCTGGAAAACTAAAGCTGACTGAGTTGATATTCACTAAAGAATAAAGCTATAACCACTTATACAATGGAGAAAGATGACAGGCTTATTGAATCACAGTCAATTGATTATCACAGCTGATTGAATAGAAGGGACCAAAGAGGACACATGCTTCGAAAAATAACTTGCAGCTTTCAGAAGCAACAATGTAGGCTATGACTGGCAATATCCAACAGAAAATCGAACCATCAGTAAAAAAAAACTACCATACTTAATTCAGTATGCTCATAACAAACAGTCAATAATTTTTATGGAAAGAAGGAAACAGAAGTATCTGAGCTCATGGTTCATCCTACAAAACAGCCTCAACAGGAGATGACTGTATCTCTGTGAGACATGAACAAATATTTTGTGTAGGAACATCAAAAGACCCTGTTGTAGAATGATGGCAAAAGTTTACTCAACAGGGTAGCATCCTATCAGACAAAGGCACATTAATAGCCCTTGTGAGTCAAGCATTGTCCCATCAACAGTCATCAGGCCTTAGTCAGAGCTTTTCACCACTTACCGCTCTTTTGCATCATCTTGCCTCCCCCAAGTCAATCGCTTCTCCTTTAACACACAAACTCTTCAATGTCACTGCTCCTTTCAAAAACACTGTCTTTCACTCCACCAAAGGCAAAGCTGATGTGCAATCTCATTTGTGTAGTGACTTTACAAAGGTGGAATCCTTGTAATTGAATGGAGCAGAGAAGGCATGGACTTTGATCTCTTTAGGGGGCAAATGGATTGGATTGTCTTACCCCTACCGGTGGGGCTAAGCTGGGACAGTGAGAGTTGCAGGGGGTCATATCAAAGCTAGTTATAATCTGAGGGCCTTCTCAGCAACACATTAGTGCTCTATCTAAATGTTGATTTGTTTACACCAACATCTAAGGAGCCCTAAATAAGCTGACAAAAGGGAACACCAAGTGAATGCAAATGAGCAATGTAGTCAAGTTCACTTTGCTTTGTGGGCGTGAGTCCAGCTCATCTCTTCTTCTATCACAGCTTTGTAGATAAACCTGACCAAAAAGAGCAGTTGAAAGGGCTTTATTTAAGACTTTATATCACACCATCAACAAACACAAACTCAAATCTGCTGCATTCGCTTATACACTGCATGGTCTTTTTACTGTTAGGACCAAACAGTATGCTCATCGTCTATGTTGTGGTTAAGGAAATGATTGGGAACACCCTATGGTCACGGCAAACATTCATGTTGAGGTTGCTGACTGTGTGTGTGTTCCTCCGTTGTGGGTGGGAAACATCATATTACTGTCACTCTCACAACTCTTTTTTAAGAGAAAGGTATAAATCACACATATGCACACACCCCAACACCCTCTTCCAGCCGCAGCCAGACAAAGAATTAAGTTTATAATGCATGACATCTTTTCCCGTAATTTGGTAAACTGTGGACATTGAAAAGATCTGTTCTCAGATGCCCCTGGTTTTACAAACCACAAGCTACATATGTATTTGTTTGAGAGAACCTCTGCATTTAACATTATCCTGAAACCACAAGCATAATGATAAACAAAAGAATAGGAGGGTATTTTTTCCTATTTATTTATTTTTTAGACTGAAGGAAAGGGAAAAGCAATTCAAGCACTTCTCACAACTGAGTAGCACAAAGCTGCCAGTTTGATCCTGTATTATATGATCATGTATTATACAGATGTCAAATGACATATTTCCATGTTTATTATTTTAAGATACCAAGCTTGTTGGAGTAAATTTTCAACCATACGAAGGAAAATTGGACTGCTTGCCTGGTGTCACAGTTTACCACTCTCTGTGTTCATGTCCCAAATGTGGGATTGCAAATAAGCATCCCTATTTTTAGGGATTCTAGGACAAGTAGCATTCGTCTGGGTCAGTCCATATCATTAGAAAAAGCTTCAGAAATGAACAAATTCTCCTGGCATTCAAACACAATTTTTCTCCTTTAGCCTGTAGTAGCATGAGTCAAAGCCAAGCCGAAAACCTTCCTCTATCATTGATGTTATTTTTGAATCCCCACTGAAATTTGGCTTGACACGTTAATTTAAAATGGTCACTACTTTGGTGATCTTGTGCATCAAATGCCCCACTCAGCACATTCCCGAGGGGGTTGAATTAAGCTCAGAAGTCTGAATCTAACTCTCTATTATTGAAATGTACATTTCAATCCTTCTATATTCTCTGAACTTAACCATACACCATACGCGTTATCCAGGCTATTATCCTTGCTTTTGCCTGTTGGTGAATATTTGAATTGGGACTGCATTTTAAATTTGTACTCTTTTGCACAACGGTTGTTCTGTGGCCATCTGGTGTCTTATTTAAACTGGTCTCATGGTGTATTTTGGTGATGATGGCAAAGATTGGCTTCTCCACAACTCTAATTTGCATTCCTTTCAGATAAAGCAATAATCACTTTAAGACTTGAAGATCACTTGAGCAAAGCTTGCAGGAAGTGATCTGAAGAGCTGATAGGACCTCATGATTACCAAGCAAGTAATTCCAGTCCTCCTTGCATAATGTTTTAATTCAACATCACTCCACCACCCCATTTTGTCCCATCACTAATCTTGTCTTAAGTTATCTTCAAACTATCGCTTAGCCCTGTGGCTACAGGCCTTATCACTTATTGATTATGTCTCTTAGATTAAAGGAACTGCTTTCATTTTCACAAGAATGTGCTCCACTCTTTGTGTCCATATGGAAGCATTTGCTGGGCAGATGGTTATTTTCCCTTCCAGACAAGGTCCTACTGGTCAGAAGGGGATTCACAGAGAACTGGTAAGCAATGATGCTATAGATATCCAATTGTTGCTTGCTTTGAAGTTCAACTACCAGGTGATCTGTAATTGACCATGAAAAAAAAAAAAAAACAAGACAAAAAAAGTCAATGCGGCAACAGCATGATACTACACATTTTAACAAAAAATTACATGCAGTAAGCAGGCTTTTGCAAAAAGGAATTTCAATTCCTCTAGACAATTCAGGGATGTCAAATGGGTGCATTATATTATCCTAAACCCCTCAAGCTTCCCAGACATAATTCCATGTGCTGAGAAGCTGAATTGCATGAATGTGGGTTGCACACAAATGACGGACATTTTGTCATGGGGTAATTACTAATATGCCACTGTTGTTGCCCAGGCTGCCTGTATCTGGCTTTTGGTTTAAATGTTTGGTTTACTCTCCCTGGGCTGTGTGGTTTGCAGAAGCTGAATCACAAAGCCACAAACATCTCAGCCATTTTGATAGGAGCCAAATTGGGAATGCTTCATATGTAGTGCTGGTTTTGCTAGGTCCTTCATATATCAGACTGTCCTGCAGCATCAGCAGAGAAACTACATTTAAATAGATCGTGTTGATGAAATGAAAATGTGAAAATGTGAATTCAGAACTATTATTTTATTAGTGGGTTAAAATGAAAATAAAAAAAAAAACTGAATGCGATAAATTTCAAATTGTTTAGTTATTGCATTCAATTACTAATATTAAATGGGATATTGCATGAAAAAAAAAAACTTTTTTAAGTGCTTAGAATAGTCTCATGTGGCGTTTTAGGTCATGAATTGAAAAAAACTGATTAAAAAAAAAACAACCCAGGACTAATCAGTTTTAAGAGGAATTTGAAATTAAGCGTCAAAATAGCTTGTTTTAAAATCTCAATTTTTTATAATGTCATAAATTAAAGTTCCTCCCTCTGCTGGTCTTCAACACTGCTGATGTCTGTGTGGTGTTTGCTCGCCCCACCTGCCTTTCACCCGTCTTCAGCCCATTTTCAGCCCGTTTTCAGCCGGACAGGAAGTAGTAGGAGCTATGGCCAGCCAGATGGAAGAGGCTTCTATATAAACTACCAGAATCAGAGGAAAATGGAGCCGCCTGGAACGAAGCGTCACCTGAGCAGTGCTGTCAGGCGGGGTGAGATAGATGCAGCTAAACTCATACTACGGACCGCATTTACCAGGGCTTCAAAATTTAATTGATATATCAGAGAATTGTTTCAGATTGAGTATAAAGTGTGTTCAATTCTCTCTTTAATAACTGTTAAATTGTGAGAATTTCATTTAGTAGCTCAAAGAAAAGCGTTTATACATTTTCTTGATTCCAAATTTTTCTTTGTGCCATTGCTAAATTCAAATATATTTTAATGATTTGCAAAACATCAAATTTAGTTTTATTCACGTTTCCAAAACTTCCTTTTTTGGGAATTGCAGTCATTGAATAAAAACACCTAACTTTGACCTGTATTGTATTGCAAAGAGAAGTTTTTTATTATGCAGGGATAGAAAAAACTCAAACAATTTAAAAGTGTTTTCAGTCTTTGATAATGAAGGCAAGGTAATGATAATAGAGTACTAGGTAATATTGTTGCCATGTGCTGCTGTTATTGGATAGCTTTTCTTGTTTTTTTGTCAGTGACAACAGCTGGAGCATCTGGAGATGGTTTGCAGACACATTTCAGGCTTAAAAAAAGGATGAGTAAGAAACCAAAGCATGACTTCAAGATTAAAGAGAATAAAATGATAAAAGATCCTCAAATGGACATTTGAAGAGCAAAAGCTTCTGTGAGATAACGCAGATCGACAGTCTGAACAAACACGTGGATGGCATTACACTTATCATGACAGAGCAAACTTTTCAGCAATCAAGTGTCTTGGACACAGACGATATTTTCCAGCACACAGGTGTTTACAATCCATTTCAAATGACCTTGTTTACAGAAGTAACAACATTAAAAAAGGATTCCAAGTTACAAGCAATGAGGCAATTAACGCCTGTGTACCGCGTTGAGTGTCTCCACTCACTGCTAATGGTTTGGGACTGAGTACCATGCCTGCTTTTTTATTGAGTTTTCTGGTCACAAGACGTCCAAAAGTTGCCTCTGGGGAGATTTTGAAATGTTGGCTTGCTGGAGACACAGAGGTATTTTTGTTGCGCTCTGCATGTAATTTACAATCAAGTTTAAACTTAGAAAACTTGCCAGTGTTGACTCCAGCAGAGCAATCACATAAAAATTCTTTTTTTTTTTTTTTTTTTAAAGTTTCACTTTGGATGTTGAGAAGGAGCTGTAAGAGGTTACCGTCAGACCTCTGCCAAGTTTGGGCCTCAGAGCTGTTTTTCCATAAAGGAGAATAGCTGATTCATTTGAAGAAACCAGTTAGTTGCACATTTATTTTACCACTGAGGGGCTTTTTATTTTCTTTTCAGTTAAAACATTTCAGAATTGCTCGTTCTTCTTGATCAGAATTGTTATCATTATTTTTGTAGCTACAGTAAATGTAGTTATTTTGTAATAATTCCTATTTATTATTTGAAAAAGGAGCCACGGGTCATGTGTCCTCTGAATTTCATATTAAATTGCAGAAATATTTAATATTTGTGTGTTAAGATTTACTCATAATAGCAATTATGTTTGTTTTAAGGAAACATTTTATTACATGTCCAAAACAGACTCTTGACAAACATGACTTGCAAAAGGAATCATATTTTAGTTGTGGGAAAAAAAAGACTTAAAAATGCTTTTCAGCCTGTTGGGTAAAGGAACATGGACAGGATTGGGCAGTTCGAGTAATAAAGACACCATAAGCAAAGCAGATATTTGGTTTGAAATGTGAAATTATGAAATTCTTCCTGTGTTCCTATCACATTTACTATATTAAATGTGATGAGAGCACAGGAAGAACACTACAGTCATATAAGGCACTGTAACAATTAAACCTTAACTTATGTGAAGCGATCACGCAGTGTATTTACATGAAAATTGAAAGTTAAAAGATAAAAAAATGGCCTTTTAAAATGCATTTAAAACTTTAATCAGGCTAAAATTGAGTTTGTCAAAACCCTGATAAAATTGGGTATGTCATGCATATGAATTGAATTACCCATATTATACCCATACTTATTGCCATATTTTTTTCTTTTGCCATAATCATGGATGATGACTTACTCTAGTAACTGTAGCATCATCTGACCAAATCACCATTCAAGTATGTTTCAAGGGATATTGTGTAATTAGTTCCACCTAACACTGAAATCATGTGTTGCATTGAAATGAATAATGCATTCTAGTGCCTCATCCTTTCAAACACTTTTTGCAAAAAACGTAGCTGCTGCACACCAAAAAGCCTCTATAACACTAATGAAGCTATGTCAGCTGATAGTTAATCCAGTCTTCACATAGGTGAATAGGTTTACGATTACATAAATGTTGCACAGTACATTGCACCATTAGTGCAAATATACTCCTCTGGTCGGACTGCATGTTGACGTGGTTTCAGTAACTTTCAAAGACACGGTAAACACCTGCTTTCAGTCACAGTAAAGCTGGACTAAGAGCAGGTGGGAAGGCTTTATAAGCTGGCATTCATTGTGAGAAAAGCTGGTGTTCATCATGACTTTCAAAGCTACTGAAACCATGTAAACACACACTCCTGTACCAGTGAGACTGGTGTATTTTAGCAGCATCTACTGCTGCCTGTGGTAATGAGCAACACTGTTTAAGAAAACTGAATGAACAAAGTTAGCTTCAGGCTAATTCAGGCTGACTGTGGGTGAAGCAGGATTGACCAACCAGCTTTGGACCTCAGGGTTCCTTGCACTCAACACACGCACATCAGCGAACAAAAATCTTGAAACCAATTCTTCTTTTGCTGTTTTAATGGTAAAATGAAAACCAAAATATACACAAAAAGAAACTTTAATTTAGATATTTCTATGAAACAAACCAAAATGTGGTGTTGGTCAAAACACTGTGTTGCTCCAAGGACCAGTGGGTTTTGATCTGTTTTTTAAGTGATTTTAGCATCTCAGTCCAAAAGTCAATCAAAATAATAATAAAAAAAGTGTCATCAGTCACTAGTCAAGAGTTTTTCATTTCTATTGCAACACAAAACAATTTTCACATAAATTCACAGTGCCTTTCTTAAAAGCATCTGTAGCATATGTGTCTTCAAAGTTAAACCAATATGCTCTTTAGATAACAAAGTAGGGGACTAACATCTAATGCAAATGGAAGCACAAAATACCGTTCTTCTCACTCAAATTATTCTCTCTGTTAACATGTTTATGGTCCAGATATTACTTCTACATGTTATTTAGTACAACACCATGTTAATTTGATCAGTTATAGTTCTATTTATGGAAAAGTAGTTATTAAAGTAGAATTTGTTTTTGGTTAGGGCCTCAAAATAGCCAGTGGCAAACAGTTGATGCTACATTGTTTATATTTTTATGATTGTGATTGTACTACATTGTGTGTGCAACAATTTATTTGTGAGGACCGTCTCTTAACTTCTATAAAAGCTCCTTGTATACACAGTGAACCACATGGACCTTTTTCTCAAGCCATGTTCATACATGTAGCCAGAAATTTTCCAAGAGTAATTGCGAGTAATGTATAGTTGAGTGCAGCCAGAGTCCCAAGAATTAAGAGGAAACTAGTGTGTTTTGCTAATATTCATGCCAAAACAAACAAATAAACAAACAAAGGGAAAAAAAACAAATGGAGAGACTAAAGTATTTGGCAGCTTAAGTTAATATCATGGCAAAGTAATCAGACAAATTCTTACATACAATCATACTTATGACTAAATCATCATGACTGCAGCACATTTCTTACATTGTTTTGAGTATTATTGCACTTTAAAATGAATTTTTAATCACTAAGTGTTGGTATTATATGGGAATGATCTTTAAACATCATGTATGAAAACAGCTTTCATTTGTTTTGTGTCATTTATCCTTTCATCTCCGGCTGATGTGTCACAAACATTGCAAGATAGAAATTGCCATGCTTCAAAGATATCTGTGCATAAACTTAGAAACTGGCTAGTGTTGACTCCAGCCGTGCAATTACATAAAGGTAATTTAAAAAAAAATGTTGGTGCACTATGTATGTTGGGAAGGAGCTGCATGAGGTCCGAGTCAGAACTCTGCCAAGTTCGGGCCTCTGAGGGGCTGTTTTACACAGAGGAGAAAAAGTGATTCATTTGAAGAAACAAAAAACTACACATTTATTTCCAAACTAAGGCAATTCTGTTTTGTGTTTTACAAAAACGTTTAACAGTGATCCACATGGAGTGATATCGTGGTCATCATTGCATGAAAAATGTGACCATTTTATAATATTTTGTATTTCTCATTTGCAATATGTGCAAATAAACTACAGGTTCCTTGTACTGCTCATATGTCGCACAGCCTATATCATTAAAAGGCAAAAATGTGTTACATTTGTGTGATTAGATATGTTCACATTATCAGTTTGGGTAGTTTTATGAAAATATCAGGCTTTTGGCCCAAAAGAGAATCCATATAAAGATGGTTAGAATGAGAAACAGATAATGGTTGTTCAAATTTAATGACAAACATAAAATTCCAGATTACAAAAAGGACAAGAGGACATGGATATTACTGTGGTGGACTATTAGTTTAAAATGGAAAAAGCCATGCTTACAATAGAGGCATCTGTGACAATAAAACAGTAAACCGCAAGAAGACAATTTAGTGGATTGACATAACAAAAAAAACAAAAAAACAAAACAAAACATAGAAGAGAGAAAGTATTAGGTGGATTAAATTCTAAAGGGCCTAATAAAACTTTTAGGTTGAAAGCATATTAAAACCAGACTTCTAAAACCAAGACTAATATGCAGATTATGCACTTGGATATCAAACCAGTCCTGCATGAACAGTCAAGTGTTTTGGCATCCTCCCATTAAAGGATAGGCAAAATTTACAATAGTTACTCAAATTACTAAAAGTGACAAAGATAATAATGATCTAAAATCACCTAAATTTTGATTTAGTGTAAAGAGACTGCTTTTAAACTGTGGTTAAAAATAATAATAATTTTAAACTAATGATAAACAAAACTTTCCCAGTTAAAATACCTGATTGCAGCAACTGCATCAAAAATGGTTGCTCAAAAAATATTAGTTGTTGGGCCCTAAAGATTAGTTTTTGTTTTATTTTTGTAATCCATATCGATTGAACCACAACACAAAATCAATTATGTCATTAAATTTTTTTTCCCCCCCTCCTTTTTTTTTAAATTAAATTCTTATGTATCATTTATTTATTTATTTTTTTTTGTAACAGCTGTATTTTTTCCCTGAATTTAATGGGTTGGAAGGCAAATTTACTTGAGAAAGACTGTATGTGTTCTGGTAGATTCATACAGGCAATGCCTGTCTTTTTTCGTAATTATTAAAAAAAAAAAAAAAAAATTTTTTATCTAAAGCTCATGTGTGCATTAATGCAACCAAGTTCTCTATAACACTGTTTTCGTTTATTTATTTTTCCTATTTTTTGTGGGGGGTCATATTCCTAACAACTTACTCTAATTGATCTATTTCCAACAGCCAGAGCAGCAGAGTTTAAGAGATGTTTTTTCATGGTCAAATTAATTAGCCAGACTGGAAACTTAGCAAACTTCGTACTCCTCTGCTCCAGTATAAAATGTGATTAATGAATAGTTGAGTACAGCCATAATCGCTCAGAGAATTTACAGGAAACTACAGTATTTACTGAAAACAACTATTTCAGGCTACAAATCTGTAAGAAGCCAAATATTTGTTAGATGGGATGTAAAACAAACAAACAAACAAACAAAAAAAACCCAATACAATTTACTTTTGTCCTCTAGATGTTGGTAAGGGCTTATTGTCCCGATATATTTCTCAAACATCATGTGTGAAAACAGCTTCTCTTTGGAGTGTATCACCGATCCTCTCATCCTTATTCCCACCTTCCTCTTCTCCTTCCCTTTGATGTGTCACAAGTATTTCAAGGAAGCAATGGCCCCAGTTCCTCAGAGATCGTGAGTACATTGTGAGGAATGTGTGTCCTTCCTGACATTACAACGCTCTTTATCAACTAACAAGAAGAGTAGGAGGGGAGTGAGGAGGAAGAGAGGAGGATGTTGGGATGTTAGAAGTAGTTTGAGAGTGAAGGGGAAAAAAAGAGAGCTCTTTGTGGCTGCTTATCTGACAGGAAATGAAGCAACTCAATGGCTTTGGCATTTGGCAAAATAGTTTCCTTCAATGGGCATTCACTTGAAGAGGCATCCCTTGACATCAGGCCACATGTGTCTGAGCAGCTGATGGCGAGAAACAGAAAGAAAGAAGGAATTTCAGGAAAAGAAAAGACAGCCAGAGGGTGTTTTAGAAGTTCCGTATTTTGTTAATTGCCCATGATAAGAGGCTGCAATTTGCCGGTAGTTGTGATGATTATCAATAGCAGCAATTTAACAGACGTTTGTGCACCGTTGGAGCTTTAAAACACATCAGTCTTTACAGAGCTACCTAAAGGACACGTCACAAATTTCTAAGGCAGGAGCACCAGAAAAAAAAAAACAAAACTGAATTGAATGAATAAACGGAACTAAGCAAATGATTCATAGGTATGATGTTCTGTCTACATCCACAACATGAACACATGCTACAGTTTGAGCATTATTTTTGTTAATGGGATCTAAGGGAAGATAGTTCTCCTGATGTGGTGTAATTGAAGCTGCTGTATTAAAGGGTTGTGTTCCTCTCCTGCTGCTGAGACACAAAGTCATGCAAACCTCACCCCAGTTATTAACCCAGGAAGTCCCCATGGTGCACTGCACTCTAATGAGAGAGGCCAAAATGTATTTTATCTATTTCATTTAGATGTTGCTCCTTTGACCTATGTGAGACTTATCCAGCACTCAGTGGCCCCCCTAATGCCCCTGTAGAACTTGTGGTGTCCAGTTGCCTTCAAAGTGTCTCTTTATAACCTTTGCTCATCCTTCTCATTTAAATTTAGAGAGGGAAAAACAGGAAAAAAAATCTCTGATATTATTGCTACTTTCGAAATAGCATTTAAAATATCTGTAAAGAAAAGTAAAGATAAGAGTGACATTAATGCAGGTGTCTGATGTGCCTGTCACGTGACCAGATTTAACGTTTCATGGCAAATATAAACAACAAAAGGATCAGTCATGTTATGCAAGAGAAACGACTTATTCCATCTTATTATGTGGTTAGAAAATGATTTGTAACACAACCAGTCCCTTTTCAGTCATATAGTTACATGTCAATATCAAACTGTTTACACAGTTTTTAACGATCTTCTTCTCTTCAGCTACAAAACAAACCGCATTTTTAATTAGCCTTGTGTGTGGGTTTAGTCCTTTTTAATCCACTAGACCAAAACATTTTCCATTTATTAAAAAATTATGTTATCGTTTGCCAAGATAAATCTAAATGTCACTGTTCACACCCAAGTCAATACAAAAGGCCTTTTTCTCACAAAACAACAGCTCCTTGTCTCTAAACAAATTAACACTAATGAATCTTAATTAGGTTGAAATTACACCCCATATTGCCAGAGGGTGATTTTTGACAGGGACTTGTTATTCTCGATCTAACCAAACAACTGGAGTTCCCCCTAATACAGTTTTATTGGTCCTCTAGCTCGATCTTTTTTTTTTCCTGATTGGCTGCATTTCTTACAGCGTACCCGGTGAGGAGTGCCACCACTGTTGTGTATCCAAAGAAGAGATTAACTCTTCAGCACTCAAAACACTTCTGATTTTCTCACACAGGGCAAAAAAACCAGTCACAGTTGTACCGTTTCCTTTGCTTTGATGTAGGACTTGAGCCCTGACGGACGTGTAATATCATTTACAGTCAAAATCAGGGGTGGTCTTTTATGGGTATCAACAGCTCACCCTGCTTTTGTCCCACTGATTCCAATAGACCATGTTTTTTTTTTTCAAGCTGTTGAGCGTTCACTGAATGGTTTAATTGCAAGCAGACTCAAAGAGATGAATATTCGAATCAAGCTGAGTAAAATATGGCTCCATCTGGATTTGATAAGACCGTAAATGAATGCCATCTGATGCTTTACACTTCAAACAATTACATTAAATCCAGGGCACCTACAATACTTTGACTGTGGAGTGAAAAGGCACTAATCATAGAGCAGACACGTGGTTACAAAATATGCAGTTTCATGTTGCGAACATCAATCCTCAAAAAGCACATGTGTGCTAAGAATAGAAACGAACAGCACTAGCCTCTTTATGAGCGAGAGCTATTTGGTTTCGTCACAGCAAAACCTTCCTCTCAAAGACAAAGGATTGATGGGTGTCTACTTAGTAACACCAAAAACATTAGCCAAAAGATCTGCTGCTATCTCTGACTCAACATTGATACACCAATAGTTCTGATAGCCAGAGTTCATGAAATGTGTCAAAACAGGTTGCAGAGGAAGCTTGGCTCTACAATTATATAGATGGTATAATTATGAACCTTATTATGATACGCCACTAATGGGAACTGAGAGCGTGGAGTTACTCAACATGCAGACAGCTAATTACTGTGGAGGCCTCGTTAATTGGTTATGCCCCCTGTTTAGCACAGGAGCCTGATCAGGTTGGCAGATTTATGGAGCGACAGAACAAAAACACAACACCGATGTTTTGAAGAGGCATTTTCTTTTTTCCATGCGAGGCCACTTTCATTCTTTCTTTCACATCTCAACTGTGTTTACAAGAACTGGTGAGAAATACGTCGGGGTTTAAACAGCAACGTTACTGACAAGAAACTCGTGCGACAAAACTGGCCACCATGTGCGATACAGAAACTTTCACACATTATAAGATGACACGAAACAGCCATTCAGAGACGTCCAAACGATTAGCTTCATGGTAGTAAAAAAACAAAAAAACAAAAGTGTTCAGATCACCAAAGCAGCTTGGTTTTGTATGGAAACAACTGCGGCTGGATGTTTGGTTCTCATGGAAGCCACATGACAGAGAGGTCATGAGAAAGACAGCAAGCCCTGCGCTGTGTGCGATCTCACCACACTCGTTCTCCGCTGCACTTTTGATGTTTCCCTCCTTGACTTTTATCATTACTCCTTGAGAGACCTCAACTCTCACTGTCGGGAGAGCAAACACACACTCACACACATTTCTCCTTGCTCCTACTCCATCTGAGCTTGGCTACTGCCACCCGTTTCCAACTTCACACAACTATTTTAACAAGCGCAGAAATCATTTAGCGGACACTTTCCTGGATCATAAAATGCCAAATGATGGCTTTTGGGATCTCAAGCTTTTATTGATCTGTGTTCTCTGATCAAATGTGTACATCCTGGGCCAAGCTTTGTCAGCTTTGAGAAGAGGAAGTTGGGGGGATGAGGGAGATGAGGTTTGGGTGGGGGGGTACTCATGTGAGACTGAAATGTGATATGAAGCCTGCGTCGCATTAGCCTTAACGGGCCGTGTGGCAGACGCACTGGCACCACAGAGTGGAGAAGACTAGCGGAAAAGGAGGAGGACTGAGAGGAAGACGAGGGAGGCAAACCGCCGGACGGACACCCTGACGCATGAGTACAAGGAGCTTATGCTGCAGGAAGGAATGTCATCATCTCCAATAGAGTTTTGTACTGGCACCCCCCCCCCAAACACTGGGGGAAGGGAGAATGATGCTTATCCCGGGATCTAAGTCACCTTTGTACCCAACACACACACATCATCACACATCCCGTGTCAGCCTGTCATCCCTGAGGGTCACGGTCAAGCTGGCGCTCACTTTGGGTCATGTTATCTCCCTCCTCCTCTGTAATTTCCTTTATTTTCCTGTCCTCTGTCCCGGAAAGAATGCGTCTCCCGTCTCTCCACCAGTCAGTTTCAGGGAGCAAAAACAACCCATTTTGGTGTCTGAGTCAGTTATGGAGTCTCTAGGTGCCTGAAGGATTCCAAGAATTCCTGCTTTCGCTCTCTCAACTGTGACGCCACCTGAGGGAATGCCATAGAAATCATACCAGACACTTCCTGCGCATACTCAGAAATCATCTTCCTGCTGTGTCATGCCCAGACGAAAAATATTTAGGACAAGGATGAAAAACAAAGTATAGCACACGAACCTAAGTGGAATATTGTAGAAAACATTCTGGCTGTGCATGTGCATGACTATAAATGGAAGGAAGAGTGATGAAGTTGGAATAGAGGCAGAAAGAGCAACAGACGAAAGGAGAGACAGAGCCAGAGCGAGAAGAGTGGAGGGGTAATGACTAGGTCTGCTCAGGACAGACGAGGCGACAGAGGGGGAAGCGTCTCCGATCGTCTCCTCGTGGCTCCTCTTTGGCGTCTGTGATCCTCGGACCCTTCACGCAATCTCCCTTATTACAAGGCTTCCCCTCTCCACACGGGCACCACTACAAAATGGAGCAATTACATTTAATTAGGCTGCAGAGGGTAGCAAGCCTGCCCCATCCCAAAACCTCAGAGGAGCAGAGACTTCAGGTAACACGACGGTCGGGGAGAACTTCAAAGAGATGCGAAATTACAGCGCCATTAGTGGAGCCACCACAGAACTGCTGTGAAGCCAGGGAATCATTTGACCCAGAGAGGTAGATTCAAAGGAGTTAAACTGAAAAGAAGGCCAGAAGAGACAAAAACATGTCAACGGGAAAGATTAAGGGGCAGACTGAGCACTTCTTTAAACATTGTTTGTGTCGTATGCTAGCCTTGAAAAATTAAGGTGGGTTAACAACTCCTTTAGTTATGCTATACTGCTGTAGGTTTTCAGGAAGGAAACTCTGTTGGGACATATCAAACATGTGGTGACTTACAAAAGAAGCTAATTTTGATCCACATTAAACATACAAACAAGGAATAGCTAACATAAAAGATCTTTCAGGCTGTCTTCGACAGATAATGTAATCCCTCTCCACTTGCCTCCTGTTGTAGTGCTGGATTTCAGCAGGGGGCATGATGACTTAAATTTATTGTTGACGCTGACTTTTTTTTTTTTTTTTTTTTTTTTTTTAAACACACATCTCAAACACACATTCAGTACAAAATAAGGATACACATTTCTGTAACATTTTACCTTGTTTCAGAAGGAGCAGAAGGAAGCCCAAGGCTTATTTAAATACTACTCCTTATTTACGGTCTTTAATTTACACCGTTATGAGGCAACCTTTACATACTGAAAGTCATAAGTCAGAAGGCAAAATTTAAAGCAGCAAACTAAATTATGAATTTTTTTCTTTTTTATATTTATCCAATAACAATTTCTTGTACATTTTTTTTTTTAAAACTTATAATTTTATTAGATCATTTTAAATGATCACTTAGTCCATTCCAGAAATTACTCCATAAATTGAGTTAAGTCTCCAACCAGAGTGGAAAATTCAGAACTTCTGCTTGATCTACATTCAAAACTTAATGGCTTCTATTTAAAAACACAACATTTTGAGAGGTGAGCTTACCAGAATGACTGTATTTTCCAAAAATGTCCTCATTGGTTTGAATGTAATTAGGGCACTGAGTCTCGTAATGAGTAAAAGCATTTTTTCTGCAGTGACACAAAGGTACAGCCTTCAGTTTGTTATGTTCTTCCATAAATAAGAAGTGGTACAGAAGAAGTGTAAGGCTTTCATCCATACAGATGATCTTTGTTAGATGTGAAATAAAGCAGCTCACTAAAACTTACACCTTAGTCATGTTGTTTTCTCTCCCATCAGTTGCTTCCAGCATTAGAAAACTGAAGGAAAAAAAAAAACTCTAAGCTGAGCAGTCACATTTATTGCAGTAACCAGGTCAGATCTCTGTTGCTATTAAAGCCCCAACTTGTAATTATGCCTTATGTCATGGCTTATGGCTTCTTTCTTTACTTTTAGTAGAAGTTAATAGTTAAGACGGTAAGGCCAACTTATCATTTGGTTTCCCCAGCACTCATGCATATCCTCTTAAAGGCACCATGTGAAACAGAAAAAAGTTGTTTCTGACTTTTTCATGTTTAGGACTGAAGTGTGAGGACAAATTGCCACAGGACTTGAAGTAGCACTTCATAATGTTCCAACTTTAAAACTCCATGCTTATGATTTGGTTTGATAGCAGCATCCCAAGGTTGAGAAACTGCATTTTATAACTTATTTTTCCCAGTGTCATCACACTGATTCACAGCAGAGCTTTGCTTTACGCCACAGTGTCACATCCTAACAACTGGACATCTATGCTTTGGCTGTCTCCAATGTGCACCATGGCTGATTCAGCAAAGAAATCCAAGATTAAAAGACTAAGGAAAAGAAAGGGGAATGGACAGAACAAGAGATAAAACAAGAATCAACAAGAGCGCTAAACGGACGACACAATATGCAAGGTGGATGCTGAATTAGCCATCGCCTCAGTCAGAAAATCTGCCAGAGTTCAGTAGTGTAGTGTAGCACTAGAAGAAAGAAAGAATACAGATTAACTATGCAATGATGTTTCAAAGGAAAGCTTCAACTAATAAGTTCAGAAAAGACCTTGTGATGGACTGGCGACCTGTCCAGAGTGTACAATGCCTTTTAGTGACTGGTGGAATAGATTCAAGCTTCCCCACAACCCTTAATTGGAGCAAGTGTTTAATAAAATGGATGGATGGATGGATGAATGGATGGATGGAAGTTCAGAATGACAGTTGCGATGTGTACTGAAGCTAATACATGTCCTGGAGGTTCCAGTCCAGCTGGACAGCATTCAGCACAGGCGTGAGTGCACTCATGATATACAGATACCGGTGACAACAGAGGTGGTCAGGAGCACGCACTTGTGATTTTTATATATATATATATGTATGTATATACTATTTATATACGCACACACACACACACACACACACACACACACACACACACACACACACACACACATGTATAAGCACATATGTGTCCTTGGACTTCACTTTAGAGAATCATTTTCTCATCTGAACTGACTTTACCAAATTTATGGGATGCATATTTCAAAACAAAAACAAAACAAAGCACGCCCTTGTAATTTTTTCAGAAACAGCAGACACTGAACTCTGAAACCTAACAAATCAGTAATTACATGCTTACTATTTTCCCTCTTTCATGATGATAACAAAAGGTATCAAACTGTTTCTCAGAACCTAGTCTAATGTCCCTCAGGTAAACGACAATAGTATCCTGTTTGTTTCCCACAGCTGAATCTCAAACAAGCTAATGTTTATTAGCATATCTGGTACTTAAACACGTCCATGTCCATGTCGGGGCTGCACAGTGGTGGAATGGTTAGCACTGTGGCCTCTAAGCAAGAAGATTGTTGGCTTGAGCGGCAGTTTAATAGGGTTGTCTTTGGCTACTCTGGCCTGTTAGCGAAACTGGTTACTCTAAATTTACTTATTAGTTTATTTAATAGGGTCAGTACACATCAATTGTTTCTGTAAATGTGTCAGTTAGATGTACAACAAATTTTAAACAATTTTCTCTTGACAAGATGGGAAATACCAACAATAATAAAATTCCACAAGTTTAGAAAAATAATAAAACATAAGGCTATATATATTTATACATAGCCCTACTACCTATTTGTATATAATACTAGCATTTCAACAATCCAATATTTATTGTATTCTTTCGAGTGAATGTTTGTCTTTCTGTGATAGACTGGTGACCTGTCCAGGGTGTATCCTGCCTCTTGCCATAGGGACCACAAATTGGGATAAGCGGTCTAGAAAATGAGTGAATGTCCACCTTTGGTCAGATCATGCAGGACACATGTAAAAACCAAGTGTAAACCCTATTTTAGAAATCTTAATTGCTAGGAGTGCTTCTGTGTGCCATCCTGCTCATACAGTTTTAGAAAATTGTTGGATTTATGCGAACCGAAATAAATCTTGCAGCTGATGTTGGCACACCTCACAGAGCAACTGCAGATTTTTTTTCTCCCGTTTTTTTGTGGCTGCTCCACTCTGTCTCGCTGCCACTGAAATGTTCTTTTGCACATGTTATATGTGTCTTTTGTAGTTAACTGCGACTCCATAAAGAATTAAAGGACCAGGTCTTTTTTTCCTCACCGCAAATTAGTCTCATGCCGCGTCATGATTTACTGTCTCCGTTATAGTAATCACAACCAGATATATGCTCACAGATGACTCTGACCAACAGTTGGAAACTTTGACAGACAGCCAGTGGTGCTGTTGTCGCCTGAGCCACCAGTGTGGCTCCAAGTCTGAGAGAAGCCATATTTCAGTGACTGGGCTGATGCTGAATACAGTGTTTGAATGGATTCACTGTCCAGATTTAACATTGGTTGATTTTTCATGCTGGTAATGGTAGAATAAATTATCGTGATATTTCTCATAAAATTTCTCAGAAAACAAATAATGATAAAATAAGTGAGTGGATACTTCTGCTGAAAGAAAAGAAAAAAATACAGCTGGAAAAGGCTGAGGCTTGTAACAAGTACAGTGGAACATTCAGATAAATGGGCGAGGAGACTGAAGAGCACTTTGTGCAACAAACTGGCCCTAACTAGGTTGGAGAATGTATCAATAAAAATGTTCTGAGCCTCATGTGGATGAAATCCAGAAATGGCAGCACATTTTCATCACCTATAATATACATAAATAGACAGCATGCCCTATATATATGGGAATTTGCACCACATTTAGTCATTATTACGTTCCAAAAACTAACAGAATGTATCAATAAAAAGACAATGTTGTTATGTAAGATAACAAAACTTCAAACTCCTCGAGTGAAAATTATGTTTAGCCTTGCAGTCTTCACATCTGGACCTTTATGACAACACGATAAGACTAAAAGCATTCCGATATGCATCGGTTGCCATCTCAACTAGGCCTGCCTCTACAACATCATCATCAATGATCTCTTTTTATTTTTAAAAGACAACTTAATTGCAGTGTCTGATGATGGCTGAATTGTGATTGATATCAATAACTGAACTAGTGGTAATGAGTTTCTTGTTATGTTTCCAGTATCCTTGCTTCAATACATTTAATTACATACAAACAAGACAAGCCTAATCAAAGATTCCAATAGTTTTACAGTCGAGGAGACTTTTTCCCAAAATGTTTGGGATTCAACAGTTTAAAAAAAAAAACTCATATTGAAACCATGTTCTTTCTAATTAATGAAAAATAATCTCAATAAAACTACCGTTGTTTGATTTAATCTCAGCACATGCATCCGCTTGTATATCTCTACATTCACTCTTTTGCTTCTATGGGGATGGGAATTTTCCATACTACCAGTAGGCTTCTTCTACTGCCCAAAACATGAAAGAAATGCCATGTATGGAACAGACACATGACCAAATCCCAGAGCGCGTTGGGTCGTGCTTTAAGATTAGATAGAAAAAAAAACTACCTCTTTCCCTAAAATGAATATGATCGAGTTAATTTAGGCCATATAATGGACAAGAGGCTACACTGATATCTGATATCCAACTTCAGCTCAGTTTAAATGCCAAGTCTTAATCAACCCTGATGCACAAGGGAGCTCTTTTCTGCACAAACTAACAGTGTTGTAACATCTTCCATGCATAAGGTTTATAAGCAGAGGCCATTACTTCTGACCTGCAGCTTTTTGACATAGTGTGTAAAAAAGGTTTTTATTTCTCACACATTTCTGTCAATATCATCGTAAACTAACCCCAATCAAAGATCAGACCTGGTACTGCTGATGCAGTTTCTATTATCTTACTTCACTTCATATTGAATTTGCTGAAGCACACAGCCCGAAGGACAAGAAATGTGCAAATGTCCACATTCTTGCTGTCTGGACTATAGATAAAAAGCCAGTGGAGTGAAACAAAGACAGGAGCAATATCTGGTCGCTGAGTGGCTCATGTGTCCACGGATATGAGGCATGTGGTGTCCAGCTGTGTTTAGCCTGAAGCAAGTCAAGATATTTCTGGTAAAAAATATTGCTTCAATAAAGGTGTTGCTGAAGTGCTAGGATACACTCATGTAGTCTTCTCTGTGGAGTTATGGAACCACATACATCAGAAAATTTAGAGAAATGTGGTGATTTAAGATAAAACGATACAAAGTGGCCAAAGTCAGGTGATAAAAGTTGAGCTACATAAAAAATTGTAAAGGTCTAGTGCAGGTTTGAATAAGATATTTACACTGAGGTTTAAATTGGAGTTGTCTGTATACCTGTATGACTTCTGCAGCCACAAACAGTAAAACAGAAATTTGGCATCCTTCCCTTAGTATACACTCGTGAAGGTGGTAAGACTAGCCTTCACTATTCAGTTTAAGCAAGTCTTTGTTTAAATATGCAAAAACAAGGCAGGTATCTACCACACCCTCATGATTGTTCTAATTTCATGCTTTCCATGAAAACATGATCACTCTCCCTAAAAAGTCTAATGGAATAATGTTTAATATAGCAACTTTTCTTGCCGGCAAGACATGAATGCCACCATGTTACTGACATGAAGGAAAGGTTCATAGAAATATAAAATTTACATTAAAAACATTTATATAAAAAGAAAACAAAGGTTCCAGAGGTCATAAACTGTAGGAATGGTCATCACTGCTAAGGCACTGCGACAGTGACATCCTCTCTTGATAAAAAGGTCTGACTGCTGCACTCTATCACAACCCCTAATCGATGAAATTGAGACAGACTGAAAATACACTGTGCCACAAGGACCTACGACATAATAAATCACAACTGAGACCACCGTGCTGTACCAAACCACACCACATTACTGCTAAATGTGGTCACTTACACTCAAAGCCCTGTAAATGATTAAGAACTGAGGTCATGATCAGCATTATACCCATCGACAGTCTGGCCTTGAACACATCTTTTCACTCACAATGATTTGCCAGGAGAGTACTTGGACCTTATCATTACATAAAACAACATTTTCCATCTTCAAATTCTTAACAAATGTAATTCATTTAGTGTGATCAGCCTGTGTATTCTAAGAGCAGATGTGGCACATAATGCAGTGTATAAAGCTTCAGGACTTGAGGTATAACAAGCTAAAACTTTATCTAACATTCAAAAAACAAAACTAAAACCATAAAACTACATTTTAAAAAGAATGAAACATAATTATAATAATAATTATCAATAATATTACACAGAGAAAAAAATGAGGATGTAGTCAAGCTAAACACAACATACACTTAAAAAAATTAATAAATTGTGAAAACAAATTATTCAGCTTAGTCAGTTTATCAGTCAGGATGCAGACTGATAAACTCATGGGTTTATTGCTCATGTGTTTGTTCAAAATGAAACACACTAAAACAAAACAGAATGAGACATAATTAGTACACCGAGTTTTCCTTTTGTCTGAATTTAATTTAATAAAATGTATGAAGTTAAATACATTTTGTCTAGTCAATGTTTTCTTTTTACTTTTATTGAGAAAACAATTTTGGAGTTATTTAACGTTTTGCATTTTGGCATTGTGTAAAAAAAAAAAAAGATCCAGGATGACCTTATATTAGCCCTTTCATTATTTTGGCTATTTCTGCCTGCAGACTTGTAGGTAATACTTCATCCCCAATTAGCTAAACAAAGTAGCCTTGCGTGGTGGGAACCAAGACAGGTACAGGTTGCATAGCTCTCCCTCTCAAGATGTCCTTCTCTGTTTCTTTTTCTCTCTTGTCCTCCTTTCAGTAAACACATCTACTTTGACACGAGTGGCAATTTTCATTGCACTGATTGAAGAGTAAAGCTACTGCTGGTCCGCCACACAGACTCCTGCCCTGCCCTGCCTTGCTCCCTCTCACACTTTGCACCATCAGTCATTTAAAGGAGCCACCCCCATAATCTTAATCCTTCAAGTCTCAAGGCCCTTTCAGGACTGAGTCTGTGCCTTCAATGTCTCCTTTGGTCCTTAGTCATTTGCTCTACAGATCCTAAGCAGCAAAAGTGAGACCATTTTAACTTATAAAACAGTCACAAAGTCATATAGTAACACACTGCTTTTCCAGGGGTGTGACTTAGTGCATAAATCTCCACATGTGACCTAATAAGTCATTTAAGACCTATGAACAACAAACAAAACTTTTAAGCTTTAATGAGTCGACTGCTTGCAAAAACACAAAGAGCCACTTCATTTCTCCTCTCTTAATCTGCCAGAGACCTGTCCCTTTAATAGCGCTGCTTAATTGTAATGACTCTGTCTGTTTGTCTTGGGATGAATGAGGCTCTTGGACAGAAGGGAGGCGGCAGGCCTAAACCACATCAGCAAGGCTGGCTAGTGGTGACGACTAACAGCTCATCAGTATTGGAGACGAAGGGCACTTCATCAAAGACTAAATCAACTAAACTGTCCCCCACAGATTAGAGCCACGAGTGCCCGAAGCCTTGAAGCAATGACTTAAGATAATCTGAACCTCACCAAAGACTTAACTAATGTGAAGAGAAAACACAAAACTAAGCACAGATTGTGTCTAGACAGAACCTAATCTACTTTGATGACTTGTTGTAAGAGCTTGCAGATGAGTATATTAACATCACCGGTTTAGTTAAAGAATTGCTTAGCACATAAAAGCCCAGAAGTATAACTTCATTGATTTATTTTTCATTTTTTATTCAGACAATGGAAGTATAGAAATAAATGTGCAAAGAGACTGCTCACTTTTAAAATAAAAAAATAAATAAAAAATCCAGACTTGGGTGAAGCTATTACAGGTGTTCTCGAGGACCACAAGTCTCTGTGGTATAGTGTCAGAGCTGGTGGAACCTTATAGCTGACCAGTAACATTAAACCACTATTTTCTTAATAACAGACAGATTTCATAGTAGTTAACATATTTTGATTTACATTACGCCAAGACGGATATTAATTTAATGAAAATGGTTAAATTGAGTTTTTTCATCTCTGCTACAAAAGCTCAAATTTGATAGAAATGTGATTGAAAAATTATTTTAGGATAAATTTTAATTAGTATGTCATTTCTATTAAATTTCCATCCATAAATTAAGAACATAAAGTAAAAGACTATTCACCCAATTAGTGGAAAAACAATTAGAAATGCATTCAGAAAGTCATTGTGAACATTTTCTCAATAAAATACAATTTATGTTTACTTTCCCTTTTTATTTTAATCAATAACCCCAACCCTAACCCTTTGGCTCTGTGAGGAATTCTCAACAAAGTTTTTGCAATACCTTCCTGTGGTTGGAATTAGTGGAATGAATACAAGTTAGCTTGAGATACTGTATTTGAGTAGGTGGACAGGGTAGCAGCTACAAAATAATAATTAGCTCCAAGGATGACTCCAGACTGCGGCCTTCATGTGATGATAACACTACGTTTGATGAGAGGAGCAAAACAGCAGGTCTCCTTTGCATTTCCCTCGCAGCCTCAGTTGATGTTCCTGCATGATGAAAGCATCCCATAATCCCGCTGGAATGACAGTGGACAAAACATGGATAAGACCAGAGAGG
This sequence comes from Telmatherina bonti, assembly GCF_933228915.1. NCBI lineage: Eukaryota > Metazoa > Chordata > Actinopteri > Atheriniformes > Telmatherinidae > Telmatherina > Telmatherina bonti. The sequence continues at coordinate 28,746,723 of NC_136629.1, read as the reverse complement.
AAATTGCAGTACAAACAGCCTGATGAGTGCCAGAGACACGGCCCAATGAGTATGGTCTGATCTTTGTTTGTACAGGACCGAAGCATGCAGATTGAAGCTCAAAGCCTTTGTGTGTGTGTGTAGGTGTGTGTATGTGTTGGGCAACAAGTTGAGGTTGATGTACAAACAGCGAACAAGGGCAACAGGTGATTCAGGGGAAGATACTTCTGCAGAAACAGATTCCCATGGGATTTGTGGTCAACTTTATTCCTCACTGCCTGTTTCCTCTCACAGATCCCATAGGTGTGATCTGAATAACTTTAACTTAGATCTCATGTGGATTACTGACAGGCAGAAGCTGAGTCACAATAAACATTTATTTTTTCCCATGAATTGAGCAAGCCCCCAGGTTTTGGATGATAATCTTTTTTTCCTCCCAGAAAGAGTCTAATTGCAATTGACTGGTAAGCCCACACAGAATGGTATGCAGGTATGAATGATGTGTTTACGCAGGTCGTTTTTATGTGAAGTGTATGTTTGTTCTCATATTGCATATAATTTGCCCAATAACACTCACATGTGCTATTAACTTACCACAGCATTACTTCAGGCAAAAGAAAAAAAAAAAGTCAAGAGATTAACTCTTTGTCCTCAAGTTTGGGCAGAAATTAAATGACTTAGAGCAGGACTGAAAAAAGATAAATGTAAGTTGTTTTTTTTTCATGAAGAATTTAGCTCTTGCTTACTGCAGACATCTAAATGATGATATTAAACTGATGTTTAAAACACTGTCACTTGTAAATAGTTTGCAATTTACCAGAAGCACTTGGCATCAAAAGTGTCTCCATTAAAAGGTTGGAGGGGTGGTGGAGGAATAAGACACAGGAGTTTCACTCTTGTTTCACACTCCAAAGTTTACTAAAACAGGGATCAGTATTTTAATATTTTGCCTCTAAGTGGCAGCAGAAGCTTCAACATGTTGACACCTGGGGCCAGATCTACCAAGATTCTAATTTGCGAGAAGTAATTTGCATGTGCAATCTCGAATTTTGCGCATGGGCTGAACCACGGTTTGCGGGTGATTTGCTAAGAGTGATTGTGTAAATGGGTGGCAGGTGCAAACGTGTTTGAGACTCCCAATTTAAATGAGGGTTTTGCGCTTTTTGTGGTGTGCAGCATGCAAGTTTGGAGAGAAAGCATGACCTACAGCATAGAAATCTGACTGCCACACAAACAAACGCTGTATGGGAGTGAATTTATACAAAAGTTAATATTGATGGTAAAATGATGGTAACAGCGGATACAGTAAAAAGACAATATAAAGACACTGAAAAGTGAACAAAAGAAAAATAAGCATATAATAAAACAGGTGGTATGGTATAAAATAGGGTGTATGTACTGTCACCTTACAAAAAGAAAGAAAAAAGTAATGTGTATTGTTTCTAACATAGGCCTCATTTATTTGTACTAAGGACTTCATAAACTGACCCATCTTCAAGCCAGCTCTCAACTTGGAGAACAGAAAACTGTTTTTCAAAAATGAAAGGCTCGTGCTCTCATCTTAGGCATTTTGCACATGGGCACAATCACTTGCTCTTTAATAATCTAGTTGGCCTCAGTAAATGACCGCCAAGAGCGTGAAAACCTAATAATTGTGACCATCCGGTGACACATGAAATTTAGGACTTGGCCATCACATCTGATAAACGAAATTGGGGATCCCAGCTATGTCACACAATATCTGTCATTCACAGATATTACATGACTCTTGGCCAAATCCACCCTGAGTTCCTCCAATAGTTTCAAAATGCAGGATAAGCTATATGTTTTACTGCTGATCCTGTTTCTGTCGTCTGACAACCTGAAAGTTGTCCATAACTGGACTTCCCCTAACTACATGCCAAACTGTCCTTGGGCAAGACACTGAACCTCATGTTGCCTTCCGATGTGTCTATCGGGGTATGAATGGGTGTAATAGAGTGAAAAGTACTTAGTATATGAAATGTAGAAATAAGTGCTGTATGAGTGTGTGTGAATGGGTGAATGTGAAATGTAGTATTAAAGCATTTTGAGTGGTCAAAATGAGTAGAAAAGTGCTATATAAGTACAGTCTATTTACCCTTTACCATAATCGTTTCCTCATTTACCCCATAAATATTCACATGAGGGTGATAAATTCTCTGAGACTCCCTGCTTTGTTTCAATGGCTCTTTCTTGTGACGATAACCGTAGCTATGTGTGCTAATATGCACGCAGACTGTTTGCACCTCCTTTTAAGACGTGTTACATTTAGGCACAGTTTCTATGAGTAAAATTGCTCTTAGTTTTGACAGATCTCATTGCAGGTACTAAATCAATTTACATTTTCTCCTCCTAACACATGCTATTTTGCTTGCATATTTGTTGCGGTAAATATAATTACTGGATGCAGACACCCCTCAGTGTGTGCTGTTAGTAAATCAGTTTGTACATTTTTTTGAGTATGCAATGAGCTTTCACATGCTTTAGTACACACAAACTTTAGTAGATCCGGCACCATGGGTTGCATATCTGTGGAAAGTGCCAACAGAACCATGGTATGACAACATCACTCCCTGATGACAAGCTCCTTCTCATTAATTTTGGTTACAATTAAAATAATCTCAGTTAGACAGAACTTACCTGTGGGGAACTATGTTGCTATTATGTCCATATATTCCATTCATGATGCGCATTTACACTGAACTAAATAAAGACTCCTTTTAGGGGAGTTTTCAATGGATGCTACAGGTTACCCTATACTTTTATAAAGTATTGCTAATTGACTAAGTAAAAGCAAATTATTTTTGTGCGACACCAAGTCAACCTACTGGGTGGCTGAGCACATTCACAACCAAAACTGAACAGTTGTAATTGGTAGATAGTGTCTATTCCCAAGCTCGCATTGTCCCCTGAAAAACAGCCATGGCTAAATCAGTGGCGCCACAGCCACAGAAGCAGGTAGTAATAAGGCTCTGGATGGTAGCCCATAGATGTGTTAGCTGATGTGTTACTCAGAGGGCCCCTATGAAAAGACCCCAGGCGCCTATCCCAGTGCCTGTCTCCACAGCACCAAGCGACCATTAGGCTGGATTTAAAGGGCAAGACATTTAGGCTGCTGTCATCTTGTGTCAGTCCACCACAGGGACCGCGCCGTGGTTAAACGGGCTCATAAATAAACACCACAGGCATACAGGCAAGAAGTTGTGCTGTGGTGCTGCTGCTGCTGGTGGTGGGGGAGTTGACCACAGGTTTGGACTAAGACTCTTTTCAGCGCCCCTCTTCCCTCCTCTGCCAGCAGCTCCATGATTGCGAGACCTAGCCTTCAGCTTCATAAGTCATCTGCTAGACTGACAGCTCCCCACACAGTTGCGTTGTCCCAGTCTTACTTTCTCCTCTCAGTCTTTTCTTTCTCTTCCTCTCCCACATGCACACACAGAAACAAACACACACACTTTGCATCTGCCTCACACTGTCCCCTGGCTTTGCTCCGAGGCCACACCACCATCATGGTGGTGGCGACAGCAGTGATGGAAAAACTGAGGGCGTCTTTCTGAACAGTACTGGGGTCCCATCATCCCACCCCTCCCCTGTTCCTCACCCTTTCTGTCTCTACCCTGTCTGTCTTCTTCTAGAGTGCGGACCACACAGATGTTCCAAACCACATCCAAGCAGTCTGGCTGTGATGAGCACATTTGCACACAGAGTGTAAGCTAACAATCTGCCAACAGCTAAAATGTGTCTGACTATGGCCTAGCACTAATCTTCGTCTAAGACAACGGCCACTGGAACTAAAATTGAAGCTGCTTACGTAACTCTGCTAGACTTACTGGGAGATGTGCACACATAATAGCAAATTATTACATGGAATACAGGATGAGCTGTTGCTTTGGAAACAGGGCGAACAACTTAATGCCTTTGAATTGCCTGATGAAGACTCAGCTGACAGCACTAATGTTTTGATCATCTGAATAGAGACCACGTATAGCACTGTTTGCTGAAAGGCTTGGGCCTGAAATCACTCAAGAAATGAATATACTGAACAAGAAAGCCATGGATTAAGGATGTATTAACGTCAGGAACAGCTTAAACAGTGCGATTCAGGCAAACTCCACCAAATAAAGAGGAATTTAATAAGAGTTACTGAATGCCACGTCCTCTTTGAGTAATCAGCCATCTTTACCAGCCTCTTAGACATCTAAGCAAGTATGTCTCAGCCCCTGTCATTTAAAACAGCTACTGTTTTAATACACCAAAAACTAGTCAAACCCCTCAATTACTCTTCATGTGAATACTCTCTCTCTGTGTGTGTGTGTGTGTGTGTGTGTGTGTGTGTGTGTGTGTGTGTGTGTGTGTGTGTGTGCGCAAGTCTGTGTGTGTGTCGTGCACATTTCTGAAGTCTGTGGTTTGGTATAGTTTGGCGGGTGTGGGAAAGTGTGGTTAGAGCTACACTCACACAAATAGCGGTTTTCTATGTGAGCAGACAGTGAAATTCTCATTTTAAGACGACAACAACACAGCGTGTACCTCAAGGCTAGCCGATGGCCAAACCACACAATGTTTAAATAATTTTGGCTTAATTGCTTTTTAACAAGCCTCCCTACTGCGTTGACATTATACATTAACACTGTGGGTGCTGAAAGCTCACAGTCTGACAAGTTTGGCCAAGTACAACTGCGCCTGACTTACAATAACAGAAGGGAGGCACATTATGTGCTGTTTATAAAATTAACAACAAAGAGAGCATAAAAAATGTCTCCAAAGATCAATCAAAATCACATTAAAAAAAAGTAGTGGCTTCATGTCCTGGAGTAATGTCTCCACAATGTCTAACAGACTGAGCTCTTCCTGCAGACTTGCACAGCTGGCAGATATAGGATGAGATATGATCTGGCCTTGTATCCAGTGATAAAGTGGTGCACGATACATGGTACTAACACAGGACTACCAGTCATACACCCCTTCATTACTAGAGCCAGACAGAGTGGAGCATGTATTTTACTGCACACCCAACATTTCAGATAGAATATAACCTTTGGGTGGGATGTCACAGGACTGGGCTCACAGAGCAGCAGTGTGTGAGAGACCTGTCTGTCAGTTAAATCTTTGGGTTTTGTGCAAATTTCCAAAATAACAATGTGCAGCATAGAAATTATAAAGCACTCAAGATGTACAATATATAGTTATGGAAGCCCAAAAGCATCTGAGACGACTTCTAAAATGGCATTATGTCAGAGGACGCACGCTCTGCACACAACCGTCAACAGAGATATAGAAATGTCAAAACAAAACATTCGGCGACATCCTAATATCCTTGAATTAGTATGAAAGCAAGTCCCCAGATAGCTCTGACTGCGGTCATTGGGCGCCTGTTTTGGAGAGGCACAGTCTTAAATAGCTACAGGAAATGAGGAGATGATGATGGACTTCTACTCTCTGCTTAAGTACTGCTCTACAAAAATAGGAGTGATGTGTTGTTTTCGGCATGCCAGCAAGAAATATGAAAATAATCACTAATTAGACAGGAAAGAGCAGCAAACACTTCACTGAAACATTCTCATGGAGATCAAATATATGCAGAGAGAAGACATCAAAAATTCAATTAATCTCATGATTCGTTGAGTATTTTCCAATTACAACACAAACAGATTGAAATATCAGCAACAAGAAAAGAAAAACTTGTTCTTTTTTTTTATACAGATAGAAAAATGGCAGCTCTGTTAAGAATTAGTAGCAATGTCATTAACAGCACTTACATGTTAAGTCAACAGCCTTGCTGCATCGCCTCTAATCTAAAAAGACGGTAATGGTGAAATATGCAATCTTCAATTTCCTTTTCATCACAATCCCGCTTTCATCACTTCATTTGCCTTCTTGTCTCGCGTGTAGAGGTCAAGCCTCAGCCGTGAGCAACCAGCGCCATCTCGTGGCCGTACATGTATAACACCCACGAGGCAGAAAATGCCTCATACATTAATTAACATGCTTTCAGAGCGCTCAGGGCACTTTCAAGGAAAAAAATAGTTTTGTATGATTTCAACCCCCCTCACACACACACACACACACACACACACCAAAAACAAGTAAACAAAATAAAACACATAAAATGATACAATTTTTGAAGATAAATGCTTAATATCCATATTTTCACCCCAGCATGGTATCCTTTCTCTGCCAAATACATCACAGAGCAAGCAGCCTTTAAGATGACAGCTCGGCTTTGGTTTATGTAACACTGACTAATCAGTCTGATAATATTTCTAAGTCATCACGCTGTTCATTGTCATCTGTCTGTTATTCTCCTGTTTTATGATGTGGAAATCAAATGTTGTGCTAATGTATTCTGTATGAGTGACAGCAGGAAACCCCAATAACTGGGAGATGATTAACATTTCAACAGAACACTGAATAATGTTTAATAACTTTATTCTTCAAGGGGAGCGAAAGCAAAGACAGTGCTTGTGAGTCCTTGAGAATACTAGAAAACTCTTCTGTGGTCTCATTTCATGCATTTTTGCTTCTGCAGTTATATTTAGACTTTGAAAACAGAAGATGTTGCAAACCAGCGGTCATTTCTCTGGGTGCCCTTCCTTGTGGGATTAACAATTATGCATGCATGTACTGGAACCTGCAATGGTTTCCAAAATTACTCTTTCTTGGTATTTGTCTGATCAGTTATGACTCCTCTTCTCTCCTGAGGAAATCTAATTAGTAAACATTGATGTGCTGAAATGTGGAAGAAAGTGGAGTTAAGTGTAATCTTAAAAGGTAGCTGCGCTGCAGGGCAAAACTGAAAAAGCAAAAGACAACTCAATCATGAAGAAAATGAATGGCCTCCAGGAGCTTTTATAAGAATGTGTTTATGAATTTCACTTAAGCGTAGTTAATAAAGTTGTGTCTGATGGGGGAAGCTTTGATGAATTTTGCATCGATCAGAAAGAAGCCAGAGCTTCCTTTAATACCATCGCTTGTCAAGCTGAGCAACACAGAGCTACAACGACATCACAACCGGATGATCATCCCAGCTGTGTAAGCAGTACAGATTAAGTCTTCTCATGTGAATGAAGTTAGACTATTTTCATGTTAATCAGAATCAAAAGGTTTCTTAATCATAGTGAGAGCAGCAAAAGCACATTTTCCATGATGCATCTTTTTTTTTTAATCTCCACCAAAAAAAAAAAAAAAAAAACTTAAAAAAAAAAAACTTAAAAAAACCCCACAACTCATACCTTTAGTCTTTATCAAAGAAATGACCCCTGCACCAGATGGAGCAGCCAGTGTTTGCTAACACTACTGCAGAGCACTGTCTAATATGGCTCTGCTGTAATAACTGAACTGCAACAGCTTCTGTGTACCCTGCAGCACTAAGCTATCCCCATCTGTCTGTGTGTTGCCTTCAGAGCAGATCTGATCAGATTTAATTGATAAAAAAATAAAAGTCAGAGTTCACCGATTGACAAAAATAATGACGCAGTTGAGGCTTGTCATTGGCTGTTATATCACCAGCTGCTGGGATGTGTGCTGAAAAACATACACTGCTTCTTTGTTGTTGTTTCAGTGTTTTATATGGCAGCATTTTACATTTTTTTCAACGCTTCTCTGTGTGTGTATTCACGTCTTAAACAGATTTTTCTTAAACACTTACACAGTGAGATGGATCATTATTTTCTGGAGTCTGGCTTAGAGAAAATGAAGGGTGCAAACCTCCAGGTCTGAGCACGCAATAAGCAATGGTGATGGATAGGTATTATGTGCCGTTTCCTCCTGCCTCCGTTTAGGATTTACAATAATCTCCTTTAGAATGAGTCATAGGTAGATTACCATATTGACTGCTGTAGGCCGGGATATCCTATATAGGCTATGCTTATAGGTGAGACGCAGGAGGCTGGATAGTGAGTTTGGAATGACAGCAGTGTTTACCTGAACCTGAGCAGCCCATTAGTCAGTGTCTGTTAAAGCATAAGCCACTCCTACTGTGCAGACAGAAAATCTCATTTGCATGCTTGTTATGACATCAGCTAACAAACATCAGTTTACCTACTTGCAAGAGTCAATATTCACTGGTGATAAAAGAGTGGCTACCATGTTTGCTTTCTCTCACACACTCTGCAAAAAAGATCTGCAAACAAGACCAGACAAATTAAATAGTAGTTTCAATACTAAGTACTAAGTAGAAAAGATTTTCTATTGAGACAACTGTTCAAATTCGCCAATCCGAATACAGCCCTTCCTTGGTTTTAAAGAATTTTTTTTTTTTTTTGCCCATAAAAAATGATAAAAATATCAAAACTTTTTCAGATGTTTATAAAATGATTTATAAGAATGGGAGCTCTTTATTTCCTTGTCTCGGCTTTATAACATTAATGATAATTGCATGAGATATACTCATTGCACTGCTTTTATGGGTGTGCAAAACTAATTGTTTTTATGCATATTCTGACAAAACTGCAAGAGAAAATGCCAGTTTCAGTCCCAGCAGGAAATCAGTAGTTTGCAGGTTTATAAGTAGCAAACTAATGACTCGTGTGCATTTGAGAAAAAATAAAACGACAGTTTGACTGTCTGAAACCCAAGTCCTGATTGAGCCTTTGCCCCTGTTTTATATTCACTATGAATATTTAATTGGAAGATAATTTAATATTGATGCATTGCTGTGAAATTGCTCCCACTCCTTTTTTTCCTTGTCAAACTGAATGTTAACATATCAGCAGCTATATGCTTCTATGTCCAGCAGTGACACAGCATTCTAAGTGAGCCTATGAATTTGTACACAAAAGGGGCATCAGAGCTACATTTCAGTGCATGCTTTGGCTCCTTACACTGATTAGACCACAGGCCAGACAGAAGGCCTCCAAAGGCCAATTAGAAGAAGTAAACAGTCTCCATATAGGCACACCGTGACCTCAGACTACCTTTGTTTGGTTCATACAAAACACTACAAACTTAGCAGACTCCCGAGAGTATGAATAATTGCCATCCATAAAATCTTTAGAGATTTATGAATCTGTGAAGCACAGCAGTATTTCTGTGTCGTGATTTAGCGCCACAGCTCTATTATGGAATTACTGCTGCGAATAAAGAAAAAAAAAAAAAAAAAAAGACGACTTCACATAAACGCAAACTTTGGCAAAAGCTGTTTTAGAGGTTGTATAAATACATTTAAATGGACCCCGAGGTGAAGAGGTAAAAGGCACAGGAGCACAGAAAAAGTGCTTGCCTGTTCTGTGATTGGTTCATAAAAGAACATTTTTGCATATCTTGTGCTGTTAAGGTAAGATGACTTCTTGTAGAAACAACTTAATATGAACCTTATCTGTGTGCATTATCACTAAAACTATATATGTTTAGAAAATTCAATCTTCAAACAAACAAACAAAAAAAAAAAGGATTTTGAGTAATAATAATTGCCCAAATCTGTGTGATATGACGGTCCAGCTCATATACTTTTGAGCCCAGATAAGGTGACACGACCTGTGGACTAGGATATGTTTCTTCTCAAGGTTTGAAAGCTTCTCAGTATTCTAGTTTTTGAGAAATGTTTTCCACAGTAAGCACTTGTAACTGATTAAATCAGCTACCGATTACACACTAACATGCCATTAGAGTCCTTATTGTACATTGTTTAATGATCCTATGCACTGTTGGGGCAGAGTAATGTAAGTTTTTGTCTAAGCTAGATTGCTACAAATTTTTATTTTGTTGACAAAACTGAAATTCCATGCTTGTCAAACCCCTCTTAGGATAATATTTTATACATTTTTGTGCCTTTCCAAACTGCAGTCATTTGAACCGTTTTGATGCTTTAAGATGAATTCTAACTTTATATGGAAAAAAGGGGAAATATGTTGTTTGATCATAATTTTTATTGAGCTTTCTGTTATATTGGATCGAAGGTCACACTGGATCGAGTCGTGACTTGAAGTCATGACTCGATGCAATCAGTTGGTTTCTATTATAAGATATGTATGAATTGGCTCGAAATGATGTGTATGTTGATTCGTGTATGTAAAGCGCCTTGTGACAACATTGTTGTGAAGTGGCGCTATACAAATAAAGTTGAATTGAGTTGAATTGAATTGGTTTCTGGTACATTAGCAGCAAATGTAAAATACAGATGAATTTGACAAGAAAGGCATTTGTTTTGGCTGATATTTACTCAGCAGGACAAATTTCAACTTTAGCCTGATGAGAGTGTTGGATAAAAAAATGTCACAAATTAAATCCTTAATTGAATCCTAAAAACATTTCGGACATCAGATGTTGCTCACATAGTTTGTAACGCTTGTTTGTGTTTTGCTCAAAAAGTCTTAGAGATGCTTTAGCATCCACAAGCATCACTTTGCTGTGAACTTTAACAAATGTAGCTTCTCCACACATTGTATCTTCTTATATTCATCCATTTGTGACCTAATGCAATGCTGATTGATTACATTGGTTCATGCGTTTTTTCCCCTTTATTTGCAAATAATGAGTTTTTTTTCTGCCATTTTTCAATGCCCTTGCTATAATGACAGTGTATGTTCATAAAACCGAATACCTGCTTAGAACAAACAGTATTTCATCATTGTTAGATTGTTCAATCAAGGAAAAACATCTAAATGACAAGTAAATTTCATTTGAGGAGATGTTTGATTGCGTGTTTGTCAGCTTAACCCTCATTAAAATGAATATATCAATTCTTGGTGAAGTGATTAATGTGAAGAATTTGGAAAAAAGGCTTCAGATGTGATGCCGTAACAGATAAAATGTATTTATTATTCATTGTGGTTGCTCTAATCCAATTTATTAACAGTTTTCAAAGAAGTGAAAGCTGCTTTGTGTTTGAAAAGATGTAGGCACAGACAGGTTTCTTCTTCAAATCCTTTTTGTTTTTGTCTGTTCACTGCTTAAATGTACCTCTAACTTGTGCAGAGTGAAGCCAGTGAACACCAGAGCATAAGGGACAATTAACAGAAGCTAACATTTTTTGTTCCATGACTTATCCATTCATCCATCTATTTTCTTAACCGCTTGTTCCAGTTGAGGGTCACTGGGAAAGAACCTATTCCAGCAATCAGTGGGTACGGTTACATGGTGTTTATTAATTCGGAATTAATAATTCTGAATTAAATAATTCAGAATTAACTTATTCGCTTACATGAAGATAATAAGTCCTAATAATTGTTTACATGAAACATGTCCTCACTTAATTCCTCTTTAGTGCGGCGGGTTGGGAAGAGTTCTGATTGGACAGAGGGTGCACGTCATGTACGACGTATACCGGAAATAAACACAGTTGGCTCCCTGCTTCTCGTCTTTTCAATTGGAACTTGTAAAAACTACATAATAAGTACCAGTTTTGCCGCTATTTTTATTACAATTTTGAAGTACCAGCTCAACACGAGCATACTACTTCACTTTTTGCAGCAACTGGGAAGAAGAAGAAAGATAGACCACCGAACATTGTGACAGGACAAGGTAACGAGCATGCGCAGAACGACCGGAAATAACTTAGAGCGGAATTAAGTTTTACTGGACAGAAGAATTAAATAGATCTGGATTAAAATGCGAATAAACCAGCCACTTACATCGGAATTAAATTTAAATCCAAATAGAAATTAGCATGAGGAATTAAGTGTTTACATGGTCGTTTTTTTTTAAATCAGTTTAAAGCAGAATAAACTTTTATTTGGAACTGAACAGGAATTAAAACTCCCATGTAAACACACAGATTGGGCAAGTATTACTTTTAAACAAATTAAAATATAAATAATTTAAATTTCATCTGGGAGGGGCTCAGACTAGGGTTGCTGCTCCTCTTCATCGAGAGGAGCCAGATGAGATGGCTTGGCTATCTGGTTAGGATGCCTCCTGGACGCCTCCCTGGTGGGGTGTTCCAGGCACATCCTTCTGGGAGGAGACTTCGGAGAAGAAAAAGGACACACTGGAAGGATTACATCTCTCAGATGGCCTGGGGGCGCCTAAGGATCTTCCAGGATGAGCTGGCAAAAGTGTCTGGGGAGAGGGAGGTCTCGGCTTCTCTGCAAAGGGCAGCTGCCTCTGCGACTTCAGATGGAATTTAAAGTTGTTAAAGATTAATTCTCCCTCCCTATCCTGGTTTGGCATACTAGCTGTCATCAGCACTAAAATGCGATATTTATACGTAGAAAAGCCTTTCAGAGAATAAAGAAAAATGAATAAAAAATAGATGTAAAGGAGTAGACCTATGGCAGGAAAAACCGCAACAGTGCACATTAACCATTGCCAGAAATGATTTGCTCAGACAGCTCACTGATGTGAATGTTATGTAAAACATCCACCTGGAGAAAAGAAAAAACAAAAAAACAAACAGGAAGCAAGTTCAGGAAGCAGCCAATTTGTAAAAAGCAAATAATAAATAAGACACAGCTTAACTTCTACAACTCAACAGCATAAACCACATTTGTATGTTCAACCAGGTTGCTTTTTTAAAAAAAAAAAAAGGTACATTCATTTTTATTTCACGTGAGACTTTTAAGTCTCTAAATCCACGCACACACGTCCACAGAGAAAGACTCAAAACCATCCTAAGGCTAACGTTAAAGAAGGTTTTGTTTTTCTTTCTTTTTTTCAAATACTTGGTTATTTAAAAAAAATCTGGTCCTTCAAACCCAAAACTTTTTTTTGGGGGGGGGATTTGTGTCTGACTAAAGATTTCCCTCTTTTGAGCAGGTCTGTTTAGAACTTGTAGGATTTAAGGCAGGTTGCAGTGGGAACAAGTTTCCCTGCTGACCTATTTTCTGAGAATCTTTTCAAGCAGGTTCACTCTGGCATTCAGCTCCTGCTTATTTCTGAACATCAGTCTATAAAGTACTCTGCGAATTTGACTGGCATTCTCATGGTTTGACTGACTGCAGCACACTTTTTATAAATGTCATTCTGCATGTGAGTCACTGATGAACAAGTCAAGACTGTTCTTAAAATTTCAATTTGTCTTTATTTTTTAAGCATAATTGCTAATAAATTTCTGTTCCCTTCTTTTGTTAGGTTTTGGGGTGAGTGTGAGACAAGTGTGCTCAATACTGCTATGTTGTGACAATTCCTGGCACACTTCTAACAGCTTTTCAGAGATGTCACAACTCTCCATACAGCAATTGTGGGTGACCTGTCATAACTTGAAAATCTACTCCACAGTGAGGGCCTCGTTGTGACAGCTATCCGTGTGCAGAGACTTGACTGTAATGAGATCACGGCAGCTTCCAAATGCACCATTTCATTTTCACTTTTTGTTAGAAAATTTAAGGAGTACATTTTAATAACAAAAAAGCACACAGTGATGTGGGAGAATCATTTCCATCATCCAGCTTCCTAATTCTCTCCCATGCTGCGTTTGAAGCTGTTGGACTCCAGTAATTATAATTCACAATTCACAGTAAAATAGGTTACAGCTTTATTGTTGAATGTGATACCATATTTGGTATTTCTTTCATACTTATGAGAAAAACAGAGTCATACTGCATCATGTAAAGGGACTTGAAATATCACATTCTGTGGATACAAATGTTGATATAAAAAACACAGGATTTGATCATCCTGTCATATTTCGCTGATGCAATACAGCAATGACAGTCGGGTGGGTTTCATATCTTTAATGTTATATGTTATATTCTCCTTTTCTGCTAGATACAAAATAGACAAAAATAATTTACTATATTTTTCATAAATTTTTTAAAAACATTTTTTGTGATCACAGCATAAAATAATCAATGACAATTTGAATAATCTGAAGATAAAACACTATTAGCAAAATATTTTTTTCTTGACTTCATCATAGACCATTCTGTATAATCACAATTTCTTGATCTGATCATAATTTCTCTGTAAATATAATTAAAAGCATTGGGAAATGAACGACAATCTCTGATCTGTTGCAGGATTTAAACAAAAAGAAGTAAAATCACAGTTAAAAATAAAGGCCCATCGAATGTGTTCAATAAAAAGCTGAAATTACAGTCAAGCATGGTTCACATAAAATGCTCCATTTCACTGAGGCACTCGCTGCCTGTTTGCCTCATATTTTTACCTGCTATTGCCCTGTTGGTGGTAAATGCTGTGTGGAAGTAAGCTTTAAGTGACCATTATTAAATAAAACATGAATATAAGTGCAATCACATGTCAGGAATCTGAGCTTTCCAAGCTGAGGCACACATTTTAACATGTTTCCTTCTTAGCAAAAGAAAAAAAAAATAAAGGGAAAAAAGGAATTCAACAAACAGGAGTTTGCTTTTGTGCATGGCCAGTCAAAGTTTTGTCATTGGTATGTGCAGGCTGTTCCAAGGTCCCATCCACAATTCCTCCTCATCTGATAATGTATGGTCACTGTGTGACTCCAGCGTTTCCCTGCTGTTCTTGTGGTTGTCCACAGAAGTCTCTTGCTCCTCAATGACACAAGAGCTGTTTCTGTCCACCATGGCCTTGGCAATATTGGTTTTGGACCCGAAACCTTTTAGATTTGTAATGGTGGACCCCAATGAGCCACACGAGGACAGAGTGTTGAGATTTACATCCTTGTTAGAGGGAACGCATGTACCTATTCCATTTTCTGTGTTGTTTTCCGAACCGTCAGTGCTCACACCAGGAGGAGGTTCTTCATGGGTCACACCTAACTTGTCAAGTTTTTTGAAATGCTTACTCAGCCGGCATGGAGAGCCCATTTTCAGGTTGTTTAGATGGGGCGGCCGCCTAGTTCGGACGATAGTACCATTTTGTGATAGGTAGACGCTCCCATTGATGTTATTGTGACTGTTGGGGAGTCTGTTCCGTTGGTTCTCTGTGGTGCTCTCCTCTCCTGTGGAGGTGGTCTCATTCTCCCGATCTACCACAAGTTTAATCCGCTTCTTTTTGCCAGGCTGAGGAGGACAGGGTAAATAAGTCAGTATCATTATATGGATATTTAGTAAGATATCATCCACCATCCACAAGCCATTAAAAACAAACAAACAAAAAAAAAAAACCCACTAGGAATACTAGGAACTTGCAACACTTCAGGCACTTGGTAAAATTCTAATTTTCAGTCCGATTTAAGGTCTTGTTCTTTGCAAAGAGGTTTATTGCTATCTATATTTTCCTTGAAGGTTATTTTCTGGCTAGTGACCCCTCAGCTTTCTACTTTTTAAGTCTTAACTCAGTGCAGTCTTATGTAACCTAAACAACACATACCTGTGAAACAGTCTCATCAATTAGCTCCAAAAACAAGATTTGCAATTTTACAACCTTGCATTTTCTTTATTGCAGCATTTCAAAATGTTTGCCACAGATTCTTCTGATAAATTAACGAAAATATCAAATTTAGCTGATATTGATGCATGAAGATAAAAGTTTATTTCACTAAGAGGACTGTTGGAGTTCTTGGTTGTGAAGGAAAACGTGTTGTTGCTACAAAAAGAAATCAATGAGCTGCTTTCGCGCTAAAATACAAACCAGTCAAACTAAGGCATCTGTAGACCAGCTGTCTTCTGCGAAGTTAAATTACTGTCATTGGAAAAGGATTCTAGTGGCAGGCTAAATGGATATAACTGCTCCACTTTCCTGTCAGAGATGGCCGTCTCATAGCAAAGAGCTGAAATTGTTTTAAATGCAGCAAATACCTAAACTGATTTCTTTTTAGGCGACAGATTTATTTTGTTGCTGTCCAAGTGAAAAATGCTTTGACAGTCCTTTGGCCTGCTTCTCCATACCCAAACCATTACAGTTAGAATGAAAATGACTCATAAAACCCTTATTAAAAGAAATTAAAATTCCCCTAATGCAGCGAAGTAAATAATAACACAGAACTTTGACTGGACTAGTTAAGAAATGCTGTGTTAATGTCAGAGAATACTTACACAAAATGACAATGAATCATGTTTTACTCAGCTGTGAGAAGCAATTTCATTTTGTAAAGCATCAAAAGCTAAGAAGGAAGACAGTGATGCAACATGCAAAATTTTACAGTAGAAACAGGACTTAAATGCAATACAAAAATTCAAAAGGATAAAAAAAACACACAAAAACATTATAAAGAAGAATAACTCAAACAAGTACTTCAAGAGAAGGAGTGAGATTCAGATAATTTGCAGCAGAAAACCACGAAGGGTTTTCCTTGCTAAGGAGAAATGAGAAAAAGTGGACGTTTGAAACACCCTGTAGAGGCAAGCAATATTTCTTCACTCCCATGCAAAGGTAATTGATTTTATTCACTCTTACTTCACATGGGGGCAATATTTCTTTCTAGAAGGCTGTTGAGCTCCCTTCAGACTCTGAATCAGCATCTGATGTTTCTTCGGTTTCCTCTGAGCCTTTTGATGCAGTGCCGGCCCCTGATCCAGAGCCACTGACTGAAGATTTGTCAGAGGAGATGGCATCCTCGTCCACTTCAGTAATAGGGGAGAGTCCTCCGTATGTCTCCTCAGAGGTGCTTCTAATCTCAGCGCTGTAAGAAGGACCACTGTAGGGGGAAGAGGGTCCAGGGTCTGCCGAGGCCACACTGGACCTCCTAGACGACGATTCATTGCTCACCTCACTACCGGACTCTTTGCTTTCATCGGCAGACTCAGATTCTTCCTCCTCTTCACTCTCCTCTGTGATTGTATCCTCAGAACCTCGGCTGAGGAGCGACTTTTGGGAGCGTCGACTCCCACTAGTGGAGCGGGAAGCAGCTGAACTTCCCCTGTTCCCCAAGGAACTCTGGTCTGTCATCTCACTGCCAGATAGAGACCTCTCGCTGATTTCTGAGCCAGACATCTTTCTTTTGCTGGAGCCACGGGATGAAGAGCCTTCAGTTCCTGACCCGGACTCAGACCCGGACCCAGACTCCGCCTCACTGGCTGTTCCTGTCCCAGACTCTGCCTCGCTCAGTTCTTCGCTGGATTTTTCTGAAGTTCTTCTTGATGAGCTAGTTTTCTGTGATGACCTAACACTTGAGCCAGATACTGATGCAGCACTGCTAGCACTCCCACTGACACTCTCGCTTCCTCTGCTAACACTCCCACTCCCACTCCCACTTCCGCTTCCACCAGAAGCACTGCTCCCCTTGCTGCCCTCAGTGGCCGATGATCTCATGGAAGAGCGTGCAGAGGATCCACTTTCTCTTGAGCTGCCTGAAGCCTCTTCCTCCTCAGACTCTTCATCAGAATCTCTCTCTGTTGCCGAACCCTTTTCTGTGCTTGTTTCTTTTTCCGTTGCTGAGCCTGTTCCTGATTCTGTGTCTCTCTCAGATTTGGACTCGTCCTCAGCATCGGACTCGTCCTCAGAATCGGACTCTTTCTCAGTGTCCGACTCTTTCTCCGTAGCCGACGACTTCTCTGATTCCGATTCTTTTTCCGATTCGGACTCTTTTTCACTTCCGGATTCTTTGTCACTAACAGATTCCTTCTCTGTTTCCTCTCCTTCTGATTTCGACTTGCTCTCCTCATCAGAATCCCCGGGCTCCTCATCTGGCTCTTCCTCTGAATCGACAGTACTTTCATTGGTATCATCCCTGTCTAAATCTACTTTAAGATGATCTCTGTCAACACTGCTTTTCTCTGAAGATTCCTCATCAGAGCCTTTCTCCTTACTGCTTCCACTTGCACCTGCTTCTGGCTCACTTTCAGTCACGCTAATAGATACTTTAGATCTTCTTTCATCCTCACTGGCTGCTTGTGAGGCCTCCTCGTCTCTCTCGCTGCCTGTGGCTGAGCCATGACTCACACTACTCTGCGACTTCCTCCTGACCTGCAACTTGTTACCTAAGTTGATTCTTTTTAAAACTTTGCTAAGCCTACTGCGGGCGTCAGACTTGCTGTCTATTGGTCCCAAAGGTGTTGGCCTGTCGGTCAGACTCTCTTGGCTGTCAATACGGCGGGCTGACATCAGTTTGGCGTAATCCTTGTCCTTCTTACCACCGCCAAACATCTTGAGCATCTTGGCTCTCTTCCATGGAGACTGGCCAGAGGGACCGGTGTCAGATGGTTCTTCTCCTCCCTTGCTGGCTGCCAGGAGTTTGCTGAGTTTCATGACAGACTTCAGCCTCTTGGCAGCCTTAGAAGGCTCACCTTCCTCTGCTGGCTCAGCTTGTTCAATTTCATCCTCTGGTGGCACGTCCCTAAATGCAACCCTCTTCGGTGGACCTCTGCCTCGCATGCCACCACGGCCTCTGCCTCGGCCCTAAGACAGTCATATTTTATTGAGTAACCTTTTGTGATGACAAAGCCACAATACTGGAGTGTTACACAAGCTTCACATTGCTGTTTCAATAAAAACACTGAACATTCACAGCCTGTGAGGATGGCAGTGGATATTATGCCAGTATAACTGTAACTATAAAATTCATATTCATGGAAGGGTATTACCTCGGGGACATGTGGACTGTAGTAATACCCATCATCCTCCATGATCACTTCTCCATATTCATCATACATGGGAGGTATCAGCCTCCTACGACTGCCATACTGAGGAAAGTCATACCTAGGAAACAGATTCAAACAAAATACTCAACATAAAATGATGTTTAGGATTACATCCACTGAACTACTAGTAATTAACATCAACAAAAACATCCAATTAGACCATAACAACAATCCCATAAAAAATGTATTACTGAAAAAAAAAAATCAAAGACATTCAGTCATTGTAGGCTTTGATCATAAAGCATAATAAGGCTGAAGATTCGGTGTGGGAGGAAGTGACATTGACAATCTGCTATGGAGATAAGAATAGCAACATCAATGCAGTCAATGTGTACGCTTTATTTACCTACACATGGATCTAACTATTCTAAGAGGATTAATACTGATTTAGCGCCTGGCAGTAAAATGTGTCCTGTCACAATAACACACATTTTTGTAGTTCTCTTCATTTGTCTTATTTCCTTCTCCTACATCTTCATTTTATGCTAGATAATTGGATCACGTTGGTCCCATTTATTTCAGCTTTTAGTCCACTTTATTTATATATTTATTTATTTTTTTGTTTATTTAGGGACATTTCGTTCAGGTACACAGTCACTGCTTTGGTGATTTGCTGCACTTATAAGAAATTATTTTTCAATTTATAAAGAACATGATGGAGAGGTAAAAAAAAAAAAAAAACAACAGAGAAAAAAAAATCAAAGAAACAGCACTGAATGAAAAGCTTTTAAAAAATACACATCAGAGTGAATTTGCCAATGTTTGTCAGATGTTTAATACATTAAAAGAAAGAAAAACACATGCTAGGATGAGAGCCTGTGTTGAATTAAGTAATGTCAAATGGCTGTTTAATCTGTAGAATTAAACCAGATAGCAAAACTCCTCTGCCGCATGCTGAATTTTTAATTCCAAAGCTTCCCAGGCAATATTGTACCACATTATCATGGGAGCATTAAATGAAACAGTCTATCCGACCAACTATTATCTGCCTGGGTGCATGGCTTTATTTTGCACCTTATAAAATGAAAACGACAGGAGGAGAGGAGATCTATGTTTCCACGGTTTCAGATATGCAAAATAAATAATCCAGAAATAACAATAAAAGATGGAAATTCTCATTACTACACTCTGCTGACATAGCACAAGTTTAATTGACTTCTGTATATAGTTTTATTTTCACTAAAATTTTTGCTTAAACAATAAAAACTTGCTGATTTAAGTAAGTTTCACAACAGTTAAGTGAAAGTTATATTTGCAGGGGGATAAAAAGGCCCCAAGTCTTCATGTAAGTTCTAATTGACAGTAAAGTACCAAATTTATAGTTGGATGTCAAGAGCTTACAGCAGTACCAAAAAAGGTTCCTGATTATCTGCTTCTGTCTCGATTTTCTGTTGCTATGGCATTTCACTACAGTAAAAGAGTTCAAATAAAATCTGAACTGTTACCATTTCCTGGTATTTCTGCAGTAGAACAGCTGATGTAAAGTTACTGCAATAATATATGGATTACATTCAAGAAATTAAATCCCTCATGTTAGAGAGGCACCTGGAAGAAAGAGACCAGGGCAACTAATCTGTGCTACTTTACGAACATTTGTCCGCCATGTGGTCCATGTGGTCTGCTGATTGCTGGATTAAACGCTTAACCACTGAGTAAGTGTGCCAGTTATCATAAACACAAACAGATCAAAAGGCTGAGAGTAATTGGGGATGGTACACTCATTGGCTGTAGTAGCTTTTCCTATAAACACTGTGACATATAATTAAAAATATAATTACGAACTCTTTGCAAATGAAGACCAGAGTGATTCAGACACAGTGATTAGAATTAGCACAAGTGACTTGTAAAGTAAGCTAATGACTAACAGGAAATTACAACACTCAACTTTCATGAGGATAGTTTTGAACACGTTTAATCTTCTTTCTCTGATCTAAGCCTGTAAAATGCAGAAGCCTCTAACAGTTTTGACAAACTTGTGATGTAATTCCCAGAGTGCTGTAAGTCACCTGCTGCAGAGCAGGACTGTTTAATGAATAACAATTTCTTTGCAGCTGTTACATCTCTGAGTTGCACGTTTTTCCTCTTTAGAGCATATGGGCAATGTAACAGGCAAGCCAAAACACCCCTCCCCTCATCCACTAAGCTATGAGAAACATATTCAAAGTCTCAGGTGCCCGAGTCAAGCCAGCATAATTGATCTCATTTGGTTGGAATAGAGGAGGGAATAACCTAATGGCGTGCGATGCAGAAGTTGGAGAATGAATCTGAGCAAATTTATTCTGAACTTTTTAAAAAACAATCTTCCAAGGAACTTGGTGCTAAGAGGTGGAAGGCAAGGTCATGATAGAGAATGATGCAATATTTTTTCAACTTTAAATGAACCGATGAGGATCAATTGCATGGATTAGAGTCCAACTAATGAGACAAGTAGCTGGCTGCATGCTCACCCTTGGTCATAATTATAGTAGTCCTGCGCGTAGTAGTCCTGGCCTGGGTCGATACCTGATTCCATGGAGAGCTCCTGCATTTCAAAGAGCCAGACACAGAAATTACTCAGCATTCCACAGATAAAAAAACAGCAGCAGAAGAACATCAGCAGCATACAGAGTGAGTATACAGAGAATCCCTGTGAATTAGAAAAGCAGGAGTGTTTCTACCTCGGGTCTTAGAAGAGACGGCCTCAGCAGTTGCTGCCAAAGATTAGTACAGAAGAGGGGCAAGGTAATGGAAAGAAGGGATGATCAGGAAAGGCTCAAACACATAAGGACTTCACCATTTCATTTCTGATTAAAAGCCAGAAAATGCTGCTCCCCTTTAAGGTTGCTGCTCAGTCTTTGCTATAAACCATGGAGGAGAAAGGTGATAAAATATTGATGGAAACAAAGCAAGGAAAGAAAGATTTTAACTAAACAATGGAGGGCTAAAACTGCAACAAAAACGGAGATTTTGCGTCGAGATTTTGTAAGGACCTTTACATTTTTACTACAGAACAGCAAAACTCATTCAAGCGCTTATCTGTTCTTTCACATGAACTACGGAGAAGGAAAAGAAAAACAAATGAAACCTAAAAGGGAACGTAAGTGTTACAAGTTGTTCCACTCTGATCTCATCTTAATCTAATTCAACATTTTCCATCAAGTCAGCTGAAGATAAGAATAATAGGATGTAAAACGGCTCCAAGTTGCCCTCAGTGACAAAATGTGTCAGCACAACAGCAACATTAAAACATCACAACAAGACTGCTTACCTGTCTGCCGTAGCCTCGCCTCCTGTGTGTTGCAGAAAGGAAGAAATAAGACAGATAATGAGCGTGGACAGACGGTAACATTTCAAGTGCTTTTAGATGAATGCAATGCTAAGGCTACAGGACTAATGTGTCTACGTTCTGCTGACCAGGAAGGAAACAGCAGCTTTACTTACTGTGCGTTTTCATGTGCTAAATCACAAACAGGAATGTGCAGATATTGTTCGGTTTTCAAAAGAAGGCCTAAGGTTGCAAACTTATCACACTGGTGTAGGCTGTTTTCTCCCCCTGTTATCTCATCCGAATGGAAAGGAGTAAAGATGTAATACATGCTAACATCAAAGAAGCCAGTAAGAATAAAAATGGGAAAAAAGTCATGTTGAGATAAATCACTGTCAGACCTCACAATTAAGGGACAGCATGTCTTGACTTAATTAAATTGTCTTTATCATGTCGCCATATGCTTACTAAAACATTTACTGCTAAAGTTAAGTGCATAAATCTGAGAAATTCAATTCTATCAAGCCTAATCATCCCAGATCTGTTCCTGAGGACAAGGGTGCCTCTGCAGTGCTTTTAGTACAAATCACTGAGAAACAGGCACTAATGGAGAAGCTGAAAACCTCCAGTTTTACAAGTATACAACTGTTACTTGTCTGGGGCCATAAATGATGGTAACTTTCACACACATGGATATATGGCCAAGCAATGATGTGACATTCCTCTGGAGAGCTGTAATCTGTTATTACAGGCAGAGTCCAGGGGACAGGGTAGAGCCATATGCCACACCTCCCAGGCAGAATGGATGTTGGTAGTGGAATCTGATGGATGACCTGTTGGCTTGCCTGCTGGCCGCTGCTACTTCATGCGACAACAAGAAAAATGGGGTAGTGGACAGTAGCCATAGGAAGTTCACACTAAAGGGGATTTAGTGGGAAACGTGATCAAGTACTGTATAACAGGATTTTGATGCCTTAGAATCAAAGCAAGACAAAGTCTAAATACCCTAATGTACATTATCTGTGACAACTGGGTAATGTTTATTCTGATTACCACTTTTACACACTGATTACAGCATAAAAAGGAGAATTTTTTATTTTTTATTTTGAAATTGAGAAAGCTTTCTCACTAATCATTATAACTAAGTTTACATCTACTTGTTGAAAATGAATGTTGACTAATGTTTCGTTTTAGATTGATGCAAAGCCATCAGTAAAAATTGCAACGATCATTGTGAGAATATTAGACCCTCCCCCAGAAACTGGCGGTTTGGTGCTGAACTACTGTGAACACAAACTTTGGGCATAACTCTTGTTCCACAGACATGGGGAGTTCATAAATGTTGAAAATAACTTAACTTCAGCTGTTTGACGGGAAATAGATGTGAGACAGAAGATGTAAGACATAATGTGTGTAACCGTTGAACCAACTGAGTGTATGCATGAACTGGCAGATCTTTGAAATAGGAAAAGGAACTGTAAATAGCTGCAGGCAGGATGTTGGCTATTGAGTTAGCTTTATGTGCAAGCCTGATAAAAAAAACAGACTGTTGAATTTCTGTTAGTTGTTCTGATTGCGCTTGAGCAAACAGGAACAGTACATAAAGGCATCTTAAAGCCTGACAAAAACTTTGCAAAAAAAAAAAAAAAAAAAAAAAGAAAAAACCTGGTACTATCATATCTATCATAGTCACATGTCTGTTAAGCATAGCACAAAGATACAAGGGACAGAGCTTGGATGTGTCAAAGAGGGATATATTTCTGTCCATACTAAACTGCCAGTTATGTAAATATCTTATAAGCAATGAAAAAAAGCCTTTAAAATTTATTAGCTGTCCAGAAAGTAACATGTTTCTTGAAAAGATGAGTTCACACATTATATGGATTCTATACAGTTTTCACAAAGAACAAATGCAGTCTTCTGTGTTGTCTCTGGATAATGTCACAATGTTAGGGCTAGAACACGTGTTCAATCTAAACTAAATACATAAAACTGCATTTGGTATAAGACGAGGTTGCCGTGTTAATGATAAGTTTACCACTTTTTCAATCCCAGTCACTTTAGTTTTCCATTTGAGACATTTCCCTTATGTTTGTTTTCTTTTGCATGCAACTTTTCTGAATCATCAGCGAGGACACAAAGGAATTTAATAAAACCAATTATAAAAATGGAAAATTAAGAAACTTGTGGTTTGCCATTCTTCGTGTTGATAGGAACAGCATGTGAACTGCTAGCCTTTTTACAAAAGACATTACCCCATGCAGTGAACATGGAATACAAAATTAGCCAACCTTCAATCTGCTCATCGGGGGGAAAATGTGATGAATCAAACATGACTTTGCTCTGGATGTGAGGTATGCTAAGTCCATTTGCCTTAGGGCATGGAGAGTAAAATAAAAACATGAGGCATAGGTAGCTGAAAAATAGAGAGGAGAGAGTGAAAAAACTTGAATGCAGGAAAAGAAAAGGGAGCAAGAGAGAAATTGCACTGAAACAAACCAAAAGACATTAATAGTGTGTCTTGACAACCACAAGTAAAGCTTAACAAGAACAGGTCAAGGATTGGAAAGCTTTCTAACTAACTAGGGGGAGGGGGTTAGTAAGTAAGTGAGAGAAACATAGACAGACAGACAGAGGGTCAGAATGATGTTGGAGGAAAGGAAAAAGGTAAGAGTAGCTGACAGTCCCACAGGCAGCAGCCTTGGTTAACGATTGATCGGTTCTCTAATTAGCCTTTTTCACTGTAGACGAACATCACAGTGACTACTTCATCATGCTGAGAAGATCTCTGGAGAGGTGTAAAAAGACAGGTTTCATGGGGGTCAGTTCTCTTAATTCAACAAGAGCCTGCTGGGTATTTAGTTTTCCACAGACATGCTTGGTATATCTTGTCATAATGACTACAAATATAATGAGCCATAATATTACGGTTATTATAGTAACATCTCTTTAATAAATGCCACCTGTTGACTCTTTTTAGAAAATCCTACAACATTTAAAGTAATTCATTTATATATTTGTATGATCTGTTCACTATTTAAGATGCATTATCATGAATGCAATTTAAACACATTTAATTCAGTTATTATGTATATATTTCAGTTAAAAACACGAGCAACAAAACAAAATAAGTTTAATTGACAGCAGCATCTTTGTAAATATATTTAATCATAAAATACCCTTGCTCAATTTGCAGAAGGCTATTTTACACAATATGTCCTGAGGAGAACTAGCTATTTTTCTTTTGTTTTGGGGAAAAAAAGATTTTTTTAATTTCTTGACATATACATAATAGAATTTGAAGGAAGGAATAGCATCCTACCTGTCAATGTAGGAGTAAAAAAAAAAAAAGAGAATTCTGAATCGTCAACGTACAAACAGCAAGAAATGGGCCTTGGAGCTGTGTGAGTTTCCAATACTGGCATTCAGTATCATTAAATTAAAATAGTTTTGGCTGTGAAATTTCAATACAAAGCTAATAAAGTGAAATGACACACACACACACACACACACGATAACCTCATTAATCTGTGAACCCTGGGGAATATGAAACACCCACAGAAATGATGTTAAGATAATTAAAATGAGTAAATAAAGTAAGCGGAACTCATAGGGAATATTCATATTTCTTTTATGTTCTAATGCAAGCCTACGAGGATAGTGGCAAACTTGAACAAATTTCAGCCTAATTTCCACACAAAGTATTAAGTAAAAAACCGTAACAAAACATTTGTTCTTCTAATAATCTCAGTAAATTTGTTCGACATGACTAGAATTTATACAAAATACTGCTAATTGTGCAAAATGTAAACAGTGGAAACAGAATAAAAACAGGCATGAGAATGTAGAGATGGAAATAAAAGGTTATGAAAACAAGAAGTCACAAAACTGTAGACTGAGAAGAAGAGAGTTCACTGAGCTCTTCTGTGTTTGAAATGTCCGAGTTCAGTTGGCATATCTGCTGAACCGCTTCTGCTATGTTTTCTTGACTTCCTCTGTTTTCAGCAGAGTTTATCCTTGTAAAATCGATTTGGACTTCAGAGCTGGAGTCAGTTGTATCTGGCCCACTCAGCTCATCACCCGAATCAAAGCTTTGGGGTTTGTTCCCACTCTCTGATTCCTCGGTCATGTGCTGCTTCTTGTTAAACTTGGGCACCTTGCAATTTTTGTCTACTTGACTGTAGAGGTTGGCAACGGATCTTTCTATGTCAGCTAGATTCTGGATGTTTTTTAGGATCCCTTTAAGCTCCTTCTTACTCCCAACGTCAGTTTCCGATGGGGTAAGACGAGGTGGGTGTTTTCGCTCTGAGACAGGACGAAGAGATGACACTGGTGGTAGAACAGTTGGGACAAACTGGACAACTGGACGCGGCTGATCACGAGCAGGTGAGACAGGAGGAAGTGGTGGTGGGGGTGGAGGAGGAATAGGCTTATTGGAGTGTGGAGGAGAGGATGGAGGGGTAGAGTGTTTATGAAGGTAAAGGGGTGAAGGAGGAGCAGAAGGAGGAGTTGAGGGAGAAGATGATGGGGGAGATGTAAGTGGAGATGGAGGACATGGCTTTGAAGGAAGAGGAGGCGGAGGTGGGGGATTTTCTGGTGGGTCTGGTATGATCTCTACCGTGATCTGGCAAGGCTGCACTGTCATGTAGCTGGAGATGCTTGAGCTGAACTTTCTCAGAACAGGTGGTGTAGGTTTCTGATTGGAAGATGGCCACAATTCGTTTGACTGACTGATGATAATACTGGGGGGTATATCTCTGCCCACAGAAATCGGGCTATTTGGGTAATCCATGATGGAAAGAAGCGCTTCTGAAGACAGCTCCAACATATCATCACTCTCCATATCCCTGACAAGGATGGAAGAGATTGAGCCATGAGACTCCCTGTTCTGTTTGAAGGTTTGTTCTTGGAAGGCTTGTTGCTCAAACTGCCTGGCCTGCTCACGAACTGACAATTTATTCTCCAAGCTGTCACTCCGATGAAGCATATCCGAACTCTTCGGCCTTTCCTTGCTTCTCATAGCTGCTTGGAGTATTTTCAGCTCCCAGTCGGCTTGGTCTATAAGACCTTGTCTTCTTGGCATTTCGTAGTCTTGCAGCCCTCCATGAATGCGAGCAGGCATTGACCACGTGCAGCCTGAACCTGCTGAGTGGGAGGGAGAAAAGGAGAACCACTTTCCAGACGGACTGTCCCCACTTGCAAAGATGTCCGGACTGGCAATGGGACTGTTACCATCGTAGACAGGGTTGTGGGTGGTGAGCGGATTGCCATCAGAGAGAAGGGTCACGTTGCTCTCGGACTTGGGTAAGTTGACGGGCAATGCTCCGTTGCTACGGGCTGCAATGGCACGACGGGCAAAGGAGCTAAGAATCCTCTGGCGGTCGGCCTCTTCAATGACCAACTTTTTAGCCCTATCCCGGTGAAAGATGGAGGTAAAGAAGAAAGAAGACTTGAAACAGATGACAATAGATGGTTTAGGGTTCAGCGAAGCAAAGAAAAAAAAAAAAAAGGATGCAGAAGCAACAGTGTAATTCTATGTTTTTCTTTTTACCACCCTCTGTTTGGTGACTGACCTTAACAGGAACACTTAATATTTTTTTTGCATATTTCATAGGGAAAATACATTGCCTGTACAGATTAAGTCCAACATGGCAAACATATTGTTGGATCAAATTTAGCTTTAATTGCATGGCACATATTTACCATGCCATCATTTTGATCAGCTCATCCAATGTTGCCATAGAAATTTATTTTCAAAGTTGCACTAATCTTTCTCAAAGATCATTTATTAAAGCTTGGAGAGTCTGAGAACTTCACATATTCTCACAAATATCCCATATTTTCTAAATAAGCCAAGGTGTTAGATCCTTCACAGTTTGATCCTTATGAATCCAAGTCATCTTAGAGAAATGTTTGTGGTATCCGAGAAGAAAAAGTATCAACTGATAAAAAAAAAAAAAAAAAAAAAAGCTCACCATTCCGTGTATGTGGGCCAGTGGAACTCATTCAACATTTGCTTAGTTAATTCTTAGAAAAAAAGCATTGCTTCCTTACTTTCTTTCTTTAAGCAGTGAAAGTACTAGTTTCTCTGCTGGGTTTTAAGAGTTTTCAGCGTGGAGAAAAAAACACCTCTTTGAGGAAAATAAAATGACAGACTCTTCAAAACCTTCTAATCTTAGACAGAAAAATGTGCAATTAAATGACTGTAAAAACAGTAAAATTACAAAGCTCATGAGAATAATATAAGTGTTTTGTAAGTTTTGTACAGATGAAACAAGTCCATTCTTATGCACTAGTACAATCAGTCACAACACAGAGGGATGTGAAAAGATGTGAGAATACGAAGGGCACAACACAAAAGGAGAAACTAGTCAAATGAAAAGGGTGACATCTATAGAGATCTTTTTTTATGTGTGCTACCTCTGAACAAAGGGAGCTATGCTTTTCCTGACAGCACAGAAGCAAGTTATACTGAAGATGTTTGCACACCAAGTTTGTATTTTTCCTTTAATATTTTTAATATATTTATACTGCAAAGAGACAGAAGCCTGAGCCTGATGCATTTTATGCATATTGTAGTAGTAGATGTTTAAAATATTACGCTAAATCAGGTCGAGAAGAGCAACCGGTACCTGACAAAATAGCTGCAGTTACACAGATTGTTTTCATCTGAACCTAAATAAGTTTTACACTTTAATGTGCTGCTGACAGTGTTGTGCAAGTTCATGCGTGTGAACCAGTTCAGATTTCAAGTCATTCAGCTCACCATTTCAATTTTGAACTAGTTCAAAGTAAAGTTAATTTTAGTTGTTTCACACTTAATGAATCTAATCAATTATTATTATTTTATATAATTAATATTAGCATTATTATTGAAATACTTGGAAATTAGACTTTTCAACCATAGAAAAAAGTGTAAAAATAATTTGAGAAAGAAGATAACAGGCGTGCTGCAGGTCTCAAACCACCGGTGCTCATGGGAAGGACAGCTGAAGCATAAAAAAAGGATTCTGAAAAAACCCAGGTCCTGGCATTTAAAGTGGTGAGAATTAAAAGGTCTTTCATAAAAGTGGGCAAGAAACATTAAAATACTAAAATGTTAAAATAATTTGTTGGTAGATATTACAAGACTTGAAAACTTGTATATATTTTTATAAAATGACTAAAGTTATATAGACAGTACGTGCTCAGGAAAGTTAATTTGATTAGATTAAATCTGTAGATCTAAATGAAATCACTGCTGGTTCATTTTTGACGATTGGTGTGGAGAACCTAGAGTGGTTCTACAGTTTCATGATTTAGAATGCAGAGAAATTTTTATTTATGTCGAATGAAGTGTGCTTTGACCAGTAAAGGGTTAAGACAGAACTGAGAACAAAAGACTGAACATGAGAAACTTGTAACTAATCAACTAGCCTGTTGCATGGAAGTCAAACCCTTGATGGCTCCAGGCAGTGCAATCTGTGTCTTTTGGGGTTATTTGCAAAGGGTTTTTAGTCTTTTCTTCTTCTTTCTTTTAATGGCAAGGACTTGCAGATATATTTCTCAAACTGGATGGATGCATCAATTCAACATGTTACTACATATTTGAGGTCAAGGATACTGATGTTCTAACCTGTTTCTTAAGTGCAGGCACACATAATTGCATAGAAAAACTAGATTTTTACTGTCTGAATCTTTTGCAGACAGTATGTAAAATTCCAGTATGTCATAAGAACATGAAGTGTATGATGTGCACGCTGCGTCTGGAGGTCTTCTGCTTTCATCTCCACTTGCCATTTCAGAGTGAAACTGCACAGATGTAAATGGGGAGTGTTGCAGATTTGTGATGGTAAAGTGTGCAATGCATGCTGGATAATGCAGCATGAAGTGACTGCAGCGCTGGTGATAGTGTCGACAGTGACTTTATTTACAAATGCTTTGCCTTCAGTTCAAAGTTAATTGAAATATGAGTATATTCAATGAAGGTGGTAATTTCATCACATTCATGCACAACCGTCTGCCCATCACTGAAACAACTCATTAAATATTAGACTATTACAATCCATTTAACCAAGTATTCTAAATAGTTGTCACAGTCTTAGGTGCATTTTATCCATAAAATTTTATTTTGAAAAATTTAAATTTAAATGCATGTTTGCTCTGAACTTCGAGGGATTTAATTATGCAAACAGGCAGAAAATCAAAACTGCTTTTAACAATATTAATGATAGACAAGGGTTTTGGCATCAGTGTACAACGATGACTGAGGTGATGACATACTTATTCTGAATTTGTTTAAATGTCATTTCACAAATACTTGGTGTGCAAAGATCTAAAAAAATGGCCAAACTTAACACCCTTCTAACTGCTACCCTTTTAGAGTTCTTCACAGTTCTTCACAGTGGTTTACAAAGTCTTTTTACGCTAATATAAGAGTAAATTTCAGCATTTACATCACTCAGACCAAAACACAGCTATATGTGGCCAACATATGTTGAGCAAAAAGCAGGAGAGAAAACCGAGGTGCAGCTGTTGGGTGATATTTACACACAATATTATTCATTTACATGGACCTCATATGGCATGATTACTTACTGCAGTCTGAATCCAGAGAGACAAGGGAATAAAAATGATGGAAAGATAAAAACACACAGATGGTAAGAGGACTAAAAGACAAATGTCAAAAGAATTGATGAGAAATGAGGACACAACAATGAAGTGTCGGTGCAAAGTGTACCAAATTTCTGCATTCTGAGCTGTGCCATACTAACACACACACACACACACACACACACACACACACACACACACACACACACACACACACACACACACACAATGTAACTTTCAGCAAAGAAAGTTTTGAAGTCATTTAAATGCAACTGTTTGTACGCAATATAACATCCCTTTAAAGAAGTTTTATAGTAATTTAAGTGCAAGTGTTTGAAATCAGCTCCTCTTACTTCTGTAACAGGTTGGAAAATGAACCACTAATAAATGGCAGTCTGCCTACAATGCAAATAAGAGGGAGAATGACAGAGTTTGTGCTGCAACTGAATAAAAAGCTGCTTGTTACGTCCTGTTGGATAACATCTGTTGTGCTCGATACAGCTTGACATTGATTTGCCATTTTCCTTTTCAAACAGCTTTTGCAACTGTGCCAGTTTTGTTATAATATACTGTCAATCAAAATA
The DNA here is from genome assembly GCF_933228915.1 of Telmatherina bonti. Taxonomy (NCBI): domain Eukaryota; kingdom Metazoa; phylum Chordata; class Actinopteri; order Atheriniformes; family Telmatherinidae; genus Telmatherina; species Telmatherina bonti. The sequence goes on along the minus strand of NC_136629.1, from coordinate 28,715,920 downwards.
TCTTAAACCCTCAGGGCATGGCAAGGTTTCAATTCATACTCCTTTGATCAGCGGGCATTAACATTTCTATACAGACTAAAGACAGTTTTTCATATTAAAGGTGAAATTTCATTGCACCGTGTGTAAAATACTTTGGACATATTTTATGGGGACTCTTCACATACTGTTGGTATCAACCAAAGCAATTTATAAACTGAAACACATTCCTACCTTGAGGTAGGGACTTGCAAAAATGCATACACATTCAAATTAGAAACACACACATATAGGTTGAAGTGTAACCACCAGCTGCTCTGCAGCAAAGGGTGAAATTGCAGACTGAATTCATCTTCCATTTAGAAAAAAAGGAAGAAAAAAAAAGTCACTGGAAACAGCTACTAATATGTCAAAAGAAGCAAGGAGATATATGAGTCAACATCCATAGGAGCCAGTATTCATTTAGAAGTGATGACTGTTTTTGGGATCTCAAACTGTTGCTTTGAAAAAAAGCAGAAAAATATGAAGGTACGCATTCAAGCCCTTCTCCTGAACAACAAGGAATAAAACCTACTTACTATGTCCTGTACCTGCTGACCGTGGGAATTATTAGGATGTGCAGGATGAGAGATAAATAGCAATGGGACATGACTCACATGCTACTGTCACCCAGCTCTTCATAGAGGTTAGCACTGGGGGCAGCTGCTGGAGCGGCTTTCCCTCCTGGTGGTAAAGCCATCTGAATCCGAGCAGTTTTGGCACATTCTGCCTGTCGCCTGTGCAAAGTAATAAAATATGCACATGTCATTATCTTCAATCTTAGCTCCCTCGCAACAGATATGACAGAAAAACTTATAAACACACATGTAAAGAAAAAATCAGACAACAACAAAGACAGTTTCTTTCACATTTAAATTAGCAAACAACTAATGGTATTTGCCCCAAGGGCCTCTGTGGTTGTTTTCATCTGTAATATTTGCAAAGACTGGTTAAACTAAAAGTACCATTATATGTTATGGAAATATAAAACATTTCTTTATGCTGCTTTGAACATGACAACGCAAGTTATGCACAATCAGGTTTTAAATAATGAAGGGAAAGTAAAGTTTCAAACTTATCTCAAACCTTTGATTTGATAAGTTCCTCTATATTTAAAACTGCCATCTGTGCCATTTGTTATTTTCACGGAACCAGTAGCACATAGATAATTGTAGACGGAGTTAAGCCATGGGACACTTGATAAATGATATGGCAGACTGAAAATATGTATCTGGATGGCTTTGGGTTACTTTTCCTTCAGAATTTTATTGGATTTTCTGTGTAAAGGGAAACTGTTCTGCCAAATTACACATTCAGTTTGCAATCTACAAGTTGAGTCAGTGTTGTTTCGTGTCATTATGTCAGCGGCATTTCAGAAAGGTTGAATTAATGAGCACACGCTTAGTTTGTCACACTGTCACAACATTCAGCCCATCTTTAGATAAATAATGAATAATGGACACAAGTGAAAGTGTACTTTTTACACAACCATACACACAGTGAGCAACAAAAGCAAAACGAAACAAGGCTTGTTACTTACTCTTTGAACCTGAAGACAGTTTTTTTTGCAGCAAAAAGGAAATAAGAGAGAAAAAGTGGACAAAATGAGCATATATACATGTATATTTACATGACACAATTTAGCTGATCACA
>NC_136629.1:28671752-28709252 GCF_933228915.1 Telmatherina bonti | reverse complement strand
TCCTAAGAAAAATGACAGACACTGCTCATAAGTGCTTCACTCTAACATTGACCATCCCATTGTGAAGCAATTTGCCACTCCACACTTGGCTCTTGGCAAAGCAAGGCTCTGATAATCCTTTGTTGGCAGGGACAAATCCACACCTTAAAATAGCGCTTATAATGGAAAACCTTGGCATGGTGAACAAATAGTTTAAAGACTCAGATAAAATGGTCCTCAATCTCCATCAGCAGTCTGCAAACCACAGAGCTTTTAAATGGCATCACTGTGAGGAGCTTAGCTCAACAAATGTATGTGTTTGTTCTTAAATTTAAAGACCTGTGTCATTTAGAAGACACGTAAGCTCTGGATATACAAATTTTAACTCTCATTTGCCTTTCAGATTAATTTGGTTATACACTGTTCTCCAAGAGGTACAAAAAAGATGAGTCACGAATGACTGTCATTAATTATTTGGCCTAGCAGATCCCACTCCAGAGAGACTTAAATAGTCTTGTTTAACTCCCAGCACATCTCACATAATGCCCCACTTCCACTGCAACCCCTTCAGTGTGAGGTTAATATTACACAGCAGTGCATTTTAGGTACAGTGGCATAGTGGTTAGCACAGTGGACTCACAGCAAGAAGGTCGCTGGTACGGTCCTTGGAGTTTGCATGTTCTCCCTGTGAATGCGTGGGTTTCTCTTAGGGTACTCTGGCTTCCTCCCACCATCCAAAGACATGCATGTAAGGTTAATTGGTTACTCTAAAATTGCCCACAGGAATGACTGTGAGCATGAGTGGTTGTTTGTCTCTGTGTGGACTGGCGAGCTGTCCAGGGTGTACCCTGCCTTTTGCCCAAAGACTGCTGGGATAGGCTCTTTTATTAGGCTCCAGCTTCCCCGCGAGCCTCAGTTGGATTAAGCGGTTAGGATAATGAATGAATGAATAAAGGCATTTTAGGTACAATTTTATTAATCTGGAGTGGTGACATGTGTTTGTCATAATACAAACTAGAAGCAGACCTCCACTAAGCCATTGTTCCGTTTTTGCCAATGACTGTAGGCATTATTTTGAGTCAGAAAGTCCAACAGCAAAATGATCCAAATTCCTCATGGTAAAATATCTTTTAAAAAACATTCACGGATACAGACTATGATCTGGATCACCCCCAAATGTAAATCACTTCATCTAAATCTTATTTCTGAGATTTTCTGAAAATTTAATCAGAATCCATCCATCACTTTGAGTTATCTTGCTCAACGATAGACAGACTAACCATCACCGTCCAACACATGATCTCTGCTGCAGTATTCAACATCCACTTGATCCAAAACAAAAAAAAAGGAAGGAAAAGGGAAGCTAAAGCACAAATTTATCTTGCAAGGAATAGTTTTGTTAAGACTTGAAGGGATGTGAACTCCAAGTAAAACTGAGTTACAACAAGGCCAAAGAACATCCTGTATTTGTCTCGGGCTTTGAAATATAGCCCGTCTTTTGTAAATTAGAATGAAATATAATAAACTGACTCCCTGGCTCATTTATTGGCTTAATATATTTATCATTATCATCAATAAAATATAACTGGAAAAAACAAGATAAGGGAACAAAAGTTGCACATAATATCAATATTTTTATTGGCATAACAGAAACTACAGTGTCATTGTGTCACTTGGAAAGGGGACAAAAGAAGTAGTTAGAGGCCAAGAAAATGTACCACAGAATCATGTTTCATATAGAAGCATGAGGGATTTCATATAAAAAAAGAAAAAAACCTTCATTTTCTATTGCAGCAAGAAGTCTAATATAAAATGTAGAACCAAAAAAGAACTCCTACTAGTGAGCATGCATTGATTTGCTTTTTTTTTTTTTTTTTTTTTTTTTATATGAGAGGAACAATATCACTTTTTTCTTACCTTATGAGTTCCTCTTTTTTCTCTTCCACCAAAGTGGGAGGCACAGTGGACACAACCACCTGCATGTCCAGTGCATTGACCACAGAAACCTGAGAGAATGAGCGCAGCAAACAGAGGGAAAAAAAGGTACGAACAGTTTAAAAAGAAAAGAGAAAAACATCTGCAGGAAATCAAGATAAATTGTGATTAAGCCATTTATTCACGTGTCCCACTGTGGGTTTGGTTGAATGATTCAAATGATTCTTCTAGCACACTAAGTCATGCCTTCTAATTGTGTGATTGTATTGGTGACATGCGACACACCTCACAGGGCATAATTCTGATGCCACAGTTAAGTGCATAGGCAACAGTCTCTGTGCTCTGAAGCCAAGTCTTCCATGTGGCTCCTGTGAAATTAGCTTTCCCCTTGAAAATTAACGAGCACTGTGGTTAAGCACTCGATTCTCTCTCATATTCAGGCAAAGTCCCAGGCCCTCCTTCTGTCTCATTAGAGACTTGTTAGCCAGACATATTTCACTGGAACGAAAAATAATTCTGCCCACAGTCAGGAAAAAATAAGCACTGAATTGGGGGTAAAGCCGAGCCCAAACAGTGGGTGTGTGTTGAAATTACTTGGAAAAAGGCAAACAGACAGGACAGCAGATGCACATAATGTGTATAGAGTTAATTCTCAAGGCTGGAAGAATTACTTTAATTGGATCATCAGCGAGTGGCATGGGCCACACGTTGAGTGTTTTGTACCTTCTGTGAATAATTCAACAGAATGAAACTAAAGCATTTAGTAAAGCTGAGTAAACAAAGCAAATAACAAAAGATTAAAGTTAATAATTTCAGATCATTATGACAAGTTATCACTATAAAAAAAAAAAAAAAAAATATATAAAATATAAAAAAAAACCAAAAAACCTTAAAACAAATAAACCAAGTATTCTCTAACATATTTGATCTTTATAGCAGACTTTTGACCATTTAATTGGAGAAACCTTTAATTTTCTCATTATATATTGCATTGCTGGTTCCAAAGTAATTAATATCTGCTAATAATTACTGTCTTATAACAGCACACAAATACATGATCACAATTTATTATGGAGCACACAGTTTGAAATGAACATGATTAAAAAACATACACAAATGAAGCAATTTGGAAGGATATAAGCCTCTTTTCACTGAACTTGTGCATGTATATGTACTTTAACTATTGCAGTATGCTCTACGTACATTACACACAGCCTTCAACATATTTTCATCAGATGTTTCAGTGACACTCAGCAGGGTTGACAGAGAACAAGGAAAAGCGCATCATGATTATTTTTTTCCCTTTTATAAGCATTACTTAGAGACGGGAGGTGGAGTTGAGAGGTTCTGAGGACCAAAGAGATTGGAAAACCTTCATCTTAACCCATAAATATCTGAAGCACTTGCTTCATCAGTCTTAATAGGATAAGACAATGACTGTTTGATGTGAACTCACCTTTATGTACTTTCACTTGACCATATTTCTCTTCATGTTTTGTAATCAGTCACAAATAATTAAGAGGTTGTATGATCCCTCATCAGGTTTGAAAAACATCAATATCTCAATGTCTTTAAAACCAATGCTGCTTTTTCTTTGTATAGACAGTTGAATAAACAACGAAAAATAAATCTAGTCTACTGCCTTTCCTGTAGCCAAGATCACATTCTTACAGGCTCTTCTATCTGAAATTGTTCCAAAGATAGGATAGATTTTTACATCATAAAAACAAAAACAAAAGAACAAATAAACAAAGAAAAACAGAATGTTTACTGGAAATAGATATCACAAAAATTCCATGCAGGGAAATTTTGATGAACCCTTTTTCATTGCGAACCCAAAACCTTCCAAATGATGCTTGCATCAGGCACTCGTGAGACAAAAATGCAGATGTAAAAATCTATGCAGCAAATACTACGCTTTTGCTGTAAAAGCCACGCAAAGCATGCATCAATAAATCTCTGCTGCACTACTGTCATGTAAGTCAGGGACTCTAAGTGTGTGTGCATCTTGTGTACGTTTATTGATGACCACACAGTTAAATGCACACTCACCATAAAAAAGCCTCACACTCCCACCCTGGATACTCACCACCACGTCTGCACGGCTGCTGAATCCTTTCCCGTAGTCATCTGTGGCAATAACTTCAAAAGTGAAATAGGATCTGCGCATATTTCGAAACATGATCGCTGACTTTATGATGCCAGTGTAGGTTTCGATGACAAAGCTGTCTTGACCCTCTGCTGTGGGTGGGATAATCAGGCGGTATGCCATGGCACTGAAATTCCCAGTGTCCTTATCAGTGGCCTGTAATACACAAAACATTAATATTAGGAATCAGGTTTCCATTACAAATAATCCTGCCACCATTAACACGCCTGTGCTTCTCTTTCTATGATACACAATTGTTAGCTGTCAGAATTTCTGTTCTGATGTATTCAAGGCCATTGGATGCTGTATCTTGGATAGTGGTGCTGTACAGTAAACTTGGGATGGAACCCTCCATCCATCCGTGTTTTAAAATCTGTGGTCTCATCTGACACATATCTCATTGGTTTACTATCTGAGCAGGGTATCTGATCCCTAGCAGGACATTGCTGTTAATTGTCCGGACCATGATCTTGCCATTTAGTTGAATTTTCAATAATTGCTTTATTTGTCACAAGTATTTGGTCGTGGCAGCTTTGCTTGCGGCATCTTCGTGGTTGCCATTTGCTTATGCTATGTCAAGCAAATCAATCAATTAACCAACCAATCCATCTATCTAGATTTTTATTTGCATATTATATATACAGAACATCTGGTTATCTGGCAAATATAATCTTTTGTAGCTGTTGTTGCGTCTTCACAAAACCCAATGGGGAAATATCTACTCTTTAGCTGCAAAGTGCTACACTATGTTCACCAGCTTGTTGCTAAATGCCTGACTGCCACTTGGGGTTGATCAGGTAGTGTACATTGAGTTTTTCCCTGGATAACAGCTGCCTGCTCTGTTCAGAAAGGATCCAAAGAAAGTGCTGTAAACGAACAAAAGAAAAGTTGTGGCCAGACCACTAAACAATGACCTCCATAAAAGTGCAATAAAAGTCCTATAAGTGCTGCAGATGCCTCAATGGTTTCCTCACTTTGTCCAACAAACATCAGACACACTAATCTAAAGTACTGATGATACCGAACATTTCACAAGGAAATCCATTTTCTTAATAATATTTTCAGTTTGGTAAAATCTATCGTTCCTACCATGTTTTAAATCAGATCAAGAAATTCAAAATGAAAAGAAATCTTCAAAAACAATATCTAAAGATTACAGTCTTCATGATGGGCATGAAACCATTTTATCTTGCAGCAGAAAATTCCACAAACCTGCTTGTCAACCTCTGAGCCAAACGTTCTGATTGGCCACTGGCTTCACATGCAGGCATCAATTCTCTGAGTGCCTGTCTGAGATCAGTGACACTGATAAATAGGAGCAATCGCTTCTTTTTTTCTCTTGCAATTGTCACAGAAGGGTAGGTGGTGCAGGGCCATGTCTCAATGAAAGGATGGCATAAATCAAGACAGTCAGACATTCTCACAGGGCAAAATATGACCAAATATGTGTACCAACATCATTTATGTAGGGCAAACCTTTAAAAGTTTTATAGACACTCAGGGGAGAAGATGTCACACAGCGAGGTATGGCTGCATGCTTTCACCGGCAGTAATGGCAAAAATGCAAAGATCAAATAATAGAAAAAAATAGGATTTTAACACTGGAGAATAAACTTTTTTTTTTTTTTTTTTTTTTATCAATCTGCTTCTCATTTTGAAGAAAGAACAAGGAAAGCCATTGTCATCTTTGTTACAGCAAGGAGAACAAGCAGTCTAGGGCAAGCTGATAAAAGCAATTTGCCTCCCCATGAGTCCTACTTACTGATTTAACGTGAGTGTCACTTAAAGCAGCAAGTAATCATCTAATTACACCTTATTCATTTCTCATGTTTATTAATACACTTTCTCTTTACTTCACTACAAAATGAGACTGTGGAAAGTTCATCAACTTGAGAACCAGATGTGACTATTTGTGTTGAAACTATTTCTGGCAGTGAGTAAAAAAACATGACAACCCAGAGGATTTCAACTGTTAGAATGTCAAAATGTAATTAGTTTCTTTTTATTACATGGCAACATCTTTAGTAATCACCTCAAGGGAGGTACATGGGCACTTGGCTTTGTAACTTATTAAATAGTACAAACATTTTAAACATGCCGGATGCCAAAGAACTCTTGGCTGGTGATAAAACAAAGGATTCACTTGACTTATAAATGTGTAGTTAAATTGAAATGACACAGATTTCTAATTGCTTTTAGCAACTCTATGTTTTTTCATTTTCTAATGTGATACCAATGCACATCTAAGAGTTGTTTTATACTTTAAATAGATGTTTCCATTAATGTGTCTCCTTCCAAGCAGATAGGAAGATGTGTAGTTTTTCAAACTCTTAACGGCTGGAGCTATACATTTGCTGATTACTAATTGACCGGAAGTTAGCATGAGAACAGCACTTTGTTTCCTTTTTTTCTCATGCAGAACAAAGCCAAAAGCAGCAAAACAAGCAACACTAAGACCAGTCCGCAGCTTCAACTATTGGACATTTTTCTTAGCTTATTTCTAAGTAATCACAGATAGCACCAGCAATACCACCTGAGGACCTGGAAGTTTGCGCATGATTACACTTTTGTTGTTCTTTTCCTTCATACTTTCTATGAACCTCACCCCACGGTACTTTCTGATGGTAATGGCCTTCATTTGATCATAGCTGGATGTGATGACATGCAGCAAAAAGCCAAAGGCTGGCTTTAATGAGGGCGTACAACCAGCTGTGCACTTAACTTTCTTTTTGCTTACTAAAATATTCTTCTGGAAGTTGTTAAGGCAGAAATAAGTCACTCCTCCTGTTCTTTTTTATTATCATTTTCTAAAAGGCAAACAAATGGCATGCATATTTTCTGTCTTTCTTTTTTAGCACAAACGGTAGCTTCCTCTCGGTAGACACCAATGCTCTCTTTACGTACCAGATTACAACATGGACCGTAGATTGCAAAAAAAACATCTTTCCAGTTTTAGGAATTTAGACTTAATGGAAATGCCTCAGTAAAATACTGTATATCACTGTTTGCTAGCATTATGAGTTGTTTCTCTGTAGAAATCTGGTTTGTGATACAATAAATAAGTTAAGGGCATAAAAACTTATTACTGAATAAAATAAAATAAAATAAAATAAAATAAAATAAAATAAAATAAAATAAAATAAAATAAAATAAAAGTAAATAATCATGTGTGTCTGACATACACATAAAACGGACAAAACATCCTTGACAGAACAGGCTGATAAGGAGGCTGTGTCCAGCCATGCCTGTGTGAACATTAGGGGATTACAGTACTAAGCTCTATCTCATCCCACCTGCTTGTGAATGAGGCAGATAGTGGGGAGAACGAAACTGACACAGAGATGTAACAAGTGATGGCAGAAGAAGATCAAATTGTGCAGTATAGCACTGATTGGATTAATTATCACATCATGGCTACAAAGGGAAGTTTTGAAAAGTGGAAGCAAAATCAGGCAAGTCGGTTTCAACCAGTCTCCAGATATGCAGACCCAAAAACTAGTTACTACACATGTCAGAGCAGATGTTTTACTTACCACTATCTTTAGCACAGAGGTGAAAATCTTGGTGTCTTCTGTCACACCACCTATGTAGCGCTGCCTGGAGAAGACGGGAGGGTGGTCATTCTCATCCTCCACCTCAATGAAGACTTTAGCCGTATTTGCTGCAAAAAAAAACCAAACAAACAAACAAATAAAAAAAAGAACAGATGATACAAGGATGAATGACAGAAATGTATTCACAATCTTAGAAAGCAGCCAGTAGTTGCTTAAAACCTCTTGTTTAGCCGTGCTTCCAGGTAATCATATGCTGCAAGATTTGCCCTCAAAACTATCTGACAATATTAAAGTTTTGGATAATCATCAGCTGATTTACATTCTCAGAAGAGATCCTGTAGACTTAAATTTATCAACCGCTGAAAATATCGCAATATGTCAAAAATAAGCTGTTTAAAATACAATCCAGTTATAATTGTATTTTAGCAGTACTAGTTACATTTTATGCATATTTGTAATGGCATACAAAAGAAATTCCACTATTTCAAATGTTTCCATCCATTTGTAAAATTTAGCACCTCTGAGGTCAATACTGAACCGTTATAGTTGATTTTTTTTTTCCTCCCACAGCTGGATGTGTAGCAATGCAACCAGGCATGTAGATAACACGTTACTGGGAACAATACTTCAGGGCTGAACTCTGTTGTAATTTTTTATAGGTTTATTTTTATTATACTTTTTGAACTTTATTTTTTTCTAATGGGGGTCTTCTGCACCATGGGCAATGCCTACTCTACCGAATGCCACACTTAGGTGGTAGGGCGGGCCCTGCAATGCAGCCCTTGCAGGGGTTGTGAGCCCTGCCTGTCCTGATCATCCTACCTTTTGTGGTCCTTGGTGAGGTGGCTCTTGGCGTGGACATATCTACAAGATATCATTTCCTCCCCTCAGTGTCAAGCTAGAGGTTTATCTTCAGATGTTTACACCCAGTTATATTTCTATACAGATGTTTTGGTTAAAGAAAGCAAAACTAGAAGTAAGATTCTAAGATTGTGCACAGAGAGATGGGGGTTGATCATATGAGCTATGTGGGTGTGAGTGTGGTGTCTGTAAAATAAAGTATGGTCAGGTGTATGTTCTTGAATTTAGATGTTTCATACCTGAATGTATCAAAGTATTGTTTATATATATGTTTATTTATTTTGTAAATCAATTTTTCTTCAATAAATAAGAAATCAAATCGATTTTTTTTTTTTATCAGAGTAAACAAACAAGTAAGAAAGAAAAAAGCTAAACAATCTATCATCTTAATACTCAGTTTTCTAACTGAAGATAAAGCGGTAGGATGTCATGTAGTGTTTGTTTGCTTATGTGGCTGTAGCTCAGGATGAAGAGCTTTTGTCCACCAACTGAAAAGTCAGTGGATTGATTCCAAATTTTCCCAGACTACATGCTGAAGTTTCCGAGGGTAACAAACCAAGTGCCCCTTCCCCATCTGGCACCTGGTGTGCTGGGAGACCCTGTTTCCCCACCTCACCCGATTGTATTACTTGTGTTGTGACTGTCTAAGTATTTGCTTGTTTGTACTGAAGTGCTTTTTGTCGGATCCCCTGACTGCCCTTGAAGGGGCAGTGCAGAGACACTTCTTTTTTTTCCCTCAATCCTCCTTTTGCCTCATGTTTCTTTGTAATCTGCAGAAAAGGCGTGCTGTGTCGAGCTGCACTGCGGTTTGCCTGATCTTGTATATGTGTGTTTGATCAATTGTGTCTGACTACTCTGATCAGGTTGCACTGCAAGTCAAATTTCTTTATACTGGGATACCAGTTCATTAACAATAAATAAATTCTATAATCGCGATTGTGTCTATCAGTGTATGAATGTGTACGATAAGATTAAGCATTTGGTATAGAACAGGAGAGGTGCTGTACGAGTGCGAGTGTGTTTGACTGGATGAATGTGACATGTAGTGTAAAAGTGCTTTGAGTGGTCAACGTGGGACTAGAAAAATGCTGTATAAGTAGAGTCTACTTAACATTTATTTGAGAAAAAAAAAGTCTCCCTTTAAAAGAGACTCAAGGTTTCAATGATATCTGTTGTGTAAGTAAAGGTTAAATAGAAAAAAAAAAAAACTGTACAAACCGCAACCAGCTAAATAACCCCCACCTACTCACAAACTGCAATGCGCTCCAGGAAAACAAACTAGTATTTTGTTTGTCCCTTTTGGTGTTCAGTAGTAGAAGGTGTGGATGCAATATGGCAGAAGGCAATCTCAGTCTGAATAAAAATAAGTAATAAATACCTGCTGTGTTACACATTGGAATGTTAACTGTAAACACTGAAACAAACATTGTGTCCCACATTGTGCACTTACAGTCAGTATAAACCCTCTTCCCCCCTAATTTGTCAGTGTTATGCCGATGCAATATGCACCATAAATATGTAGTGTGCAAATTCTTTCTAACACTGCAGTTTAGGTTAAAGAAAAAAAAAAAGCAATGTCAAGGACCATTTTTCTTCCTGTGGTATACAAAAATGAAAAGTCGTGTGGCACTGGAACTGAGGATGCATCAGGGGAACAGGACAAACAAAACACAGCACATCAAATTACATGCACAATAGCTGTAGTGTGAGAAACAGAGGGGACGACTCGAGGGGACGGGAGAGAGGTCTGCAGAGTTTCAGTCTTTTCCTTCTCTTGGTAAAAAGTGGAGACATTCCCCCGAGATGTAAAAACATAAATAGTTTATCCCCTGTTCCACTCCACTCCACTTCACTTACTCTCACATACTCATGAACATGCATGAAAGAAAAAAGTCCATTAAGAGGAAGGATTTCTTCTAAAGCAGAGTAAGTTGGAGTGCATCTTAGAGCCCATTATCCTTGTGAAAACTTATTCCGGATTTAAACACAAGCATATAAATGTCTGTGTACCGTGTGCATCTATGCATTCTGATTATGTAGTTGTACACACAGTGTGCTTGTCCTATGAATACTGAAGCAATAAACCTGACAAAAAAAGTCCACTAATGTTCAGATAAATACAGTCAATTAAATTATAACTAGAAAAATGTGTTTCATCATAAAACCCACATACAATAACATAAATAAGGAGACAGTATCAGCTCACCTGCACAGAGCAGTTGACTTTTCTATTTTAAATCTGCTGCAATGTGTGCCTGACAGTTGTTTACTTGTAATTACTTTCATTAGTATCTGAGAGATACACAAAGTTAGGAAAAGATGCAGGAAGAACGGGTCGTAGATTATTTGTTGAACCCTATTTGTTGCTAGTACTTCATCCATCATTATACAGAAGATGTCAGTGAACAGGCCATAAGCAACCCTAACGATATTCCAGTTGAAGTGTGGATACCAGACACAGTGCAGCCTCAAGTCGTCCTTTTGCGCTGCAAACACTGTTTTCTAAGTAGCATTTGAAACCTCTCTTTGTAAAAGTGCAAGCATCCCATTACTTGCATTTACACAACTCTCCAAAACAGACAACTCTACTTTCATTCTCACTCTTCCAAGCAAGACCAGGTATCAGTACCTGGAGCTCATTTCCCTTACTCTTTGTATATACTATACAACTAAGCACAAGTATAACGGGCTGAATGAGACGCCATCTAGTTGGTGTTCATGTTCTCTATGCAAATGCATTTTGATCCAGTGCACATGCATGTGCACTTCATGTTGGCTATATCTTGAGTGCAGCTACAAAAAGAAGAGACTAAATACTAAAACAACACCTACTGATGCACAATGCACAAGTGCTGCTGTTGTTTACTGGCACATGCTTTAAAGCACACTTAGACTAACACACATGAGTTCCTTTTACTGAAGGTTTCATGTGATTAATGTTTTTCCACCCACCCACATTCTAGTGGTGGCCTACCTAAATTAAAACAGATGAGCCTGGGTGGGGTAAAAAAAAAGTACAGATATACAGACTGGGATAGTAAACTTGTGTGTATAATTCTACAATGAGTTATGATGGTACCCTGTCTGTTTAAAAGGTAAATCTAAATTTGTCAGTCTGAAATTAAAAATAAATATCCTGAGCTAAACAGAGACTCATAGGAAAAAAGTTGGTTCAGTCCTGGCTAATGACCCATTAAAAGTTTGTGCCGGTGTATTTCTCTGCACAGACATATCACTACAGGTCTTTGTTATTTTTCATTTTTTGCTGTGTTGATGATGTAAAAAAAAAAAAAGACAGCAAATGTTCAGTAGTTTTGTTCCCCATCTTCCCTCGTTTTTCCTTTGTAGAGTTCTTTATTCAATACAAAAAAGATTCACAAAATACACAACACTGGCATCTGCAGACTTTGAACAAAAGTCCAATCAAGAAACATTTCCCCATGAGAGTGTGTGAAGATGTGGATATTTTGTGCTTTATAATTAACACTAGAGGGAAAAATTCAGCTCACTTACATTTAATTTTATTTAGATTTTCCTTTTTTCTCTGTTTTTTAATTATTTATTTTCTAAATGGGTTTGTTACTAGCAACACCAGGGCCATGGTGGAATACTGCACTTACAAACACTAACCCACTGCTATTTGTCTCCTTAGATTATATTCCTGAGTATGAAAAACAACAGTCAGCTACATTTATGGCTGCTTTGTGTTGCAACCACAAACTTATAGTGAGCTGTACAAACAGAGGCAAAAACTTCCCCAAGTGAAAAACAGCAGGGTGAATTTCATGTCGTTACAGATTTCATTTGAACAGATCTGTTTTGTGACTAGCTAAGCTGTGCTTTTTTTGTCCCTGGCTCTGGAGTACCACTTTCCTTTCTGGAGTCATTATAACCATCCTTGGGCATTCATGCAGAAGTGACTGACAACAGTTCTCAATGTCACTGTTTTGTCACTCTTTGAAGATGCTTTGGGTCCTTGACAGAGCCCAGCTTTTAAAAGATTACTGTAAGCATACCAGCAAGAGAGATTGTAATGCTATAGGAAATGTGTAGTTTTATCATGAAGGTAAAACTAGGAAAAAGTTCTTTTAAATGCCAAAGAATCAGGTTGATCCTGTTTACAGTACTGATTTCTTACTGGACTAAACAAAATTAGTTACAGCGCACCACAGAAATGTGTCAATGTGTTTGACTAAATTCAACAGGAGTCTCATTAAAAAAAAGAAAAAAAAGAAGTATTTCATGAAATAATCTCTCCTGACAAGGCCCACAGGCCCTCGCCTTGTCTGATTCACGGTGTTATGCTTCACACACCAGACGTTGCTGATATCTCCATGGTACCAACAAGAGTATATGTTTAATATTTCTGTAGTAGTTCTAAAGATTTTCCTTCAGTAAGTTCCTTGTAAGGCAGAAATAAGCATGCAATAACCCATGCATGAAAATGTCAACTACAAATGGGTTGATTTAAATGCAGCAAACATTATAAATGATAAAACAGGCTGCTGAACCATTTCTGCAACTGGAATCGACTATTATAAGTCATATTCCAACAAAACAACACAATAGAATCTCAGCATGAAGTGGCTGATATGTCTTACTTTTAGAAGGCACACGCAGGTTGGACATGACGACTATCATAGAGTCTGCCTGGACCCTGAGGATGTAGCTGGTCACATTTTCATAATCCAGAGGTCTTGCTGTGGAGATTACACCTGTTCGGTTGTCTACCTTAAAATGACCTGAAAGCAAGAAAATGGAGATTTTATGAACACATAATGAATAAATACTCTATGAAGAATACAAGTGTGTGACATGGATAGCAGAAATAATCCCGATTCCTGATCAGTAGCTTAATATTTTTATATTATTTACTCGATCACGTTCAACTTTCACAGTATCTAAAATAGACAGTAGGAAGGGACTTCTGAACGACATCTTCCTTATTCTCTATTTGCTTTTGACTTTAAAAAATAGATCTATCAGCTATTTTCCCACAGCCTGAGTATCACTACAATCTTCAGAGTCTATTGATCGGTGTTACAAGCACTCTACAGCTGTGAGTATGTTTAAACTGTCTTTTCTACCTCAATTTTTTTGCTGCGTATATAACATGATGCATCCACGTTACATTAACATGTATAAAAGATGGAAAAAAAAAGAAAAAAACAGCAGATGAACTTTGGTTTACTCTCAGATATTGTATTTGCCAGGGTGTGCCAGGAAATAACACAATCGTACAGAAATCTGAGAAAACATTCACTTCTGGTTGAATTCCTTCAGGATATATCATCTGTTGCTCATACCTTGTTCATTTCCTGCAACAATAGAATAGAAGATAGTTTGATTCAAAGCAGCAGCAAAAATAGTCCCCACTGGTGTGCCAATTGGAGCCAGCTCTCTGACTGGGGGGAACCTGGAAAGACAATGAATACAAATCATAAGGCACCCAGTACTGCAACAGAGTGACAACAATCCATATTTCAGGAGCAGAGGATGGAAAGACACATATATAAGGCAGCTAAAGAAAATTTCTGGTGGTATCAAAAACAGAGACTCTAAATATTTGGTGTTTTATGGATTTTTTTTCATGACATTTTACAATGCATTGGTAGGAAGGAAGTAATATGCCAGAGTCTTGGCCTTTAGCTACGAGTGAATTAAAGCAGCTCCAGGACACTTGAAACTACCTACCAGCTCCATATGTTATTCATGTCTGCTCAGCACTATGTGTAAAGCATGTTGGAACCCCCCCGCCATTGTTCCAGCTGCTTTCGCTTGCTTTCATCACATTGTTTGGTCTATTAATATTTACATCTCTTTAACTCTGGATAACAAAACACCCTTGAATCTGTTTTTCCTTCCTGGTAAATTACGTCTATAATTTTTCTCTAGAAGAAAAGTGTAATTTGTGAAATAAAACTAAACCAAAACAAACAAACAAACAAAAAAAAAAAAAAAATAAAACAAACAACTTATAAATAAAAAATCAAGCCCTTCTTGGAGTGGTGCCAAATCTCTCCACATACCTAATAATAGCTGCAGAGCAGAGCATAAGAGCTCTGTGATATTTACAGCTCAATCCTTACTTTAACTCAAATTCATGATCACAAAGTTCGGCGAGGACGACGACCTAAGGTTACAGCCATGAACCTTTCCAGATTCTGCATAACGCGGGTATTTATAACTGAAAAGCCTTAAATGAATGTTAATTATTTTCAGCGAGTTTCACAGGATGGTATTGCAAGAGGTAAAACATATTTGTTGAGGCCTGCTGGAGGAGCCCTGATCAGGACAAACAATGAGAACTGGATAACAGAAAAATGCTGTTTTTGAAGTAGTGGGCGCAAAAGGCCAAAACGGAATTATTCTCCATTGCTCATTTCATCCATTAATTCAACAAATAATTGAATATGATGTTCCTCAATCAGTTTGGAGCTAAGACCTTTCACTTTTAGTTAAACTGACAGGCACTAGAGTTTATTATCACAGTAAAAATGTTTTTCTCATAAGCCACATTATTAATGCTTGCTAATATTATCAAATATATTTAGTTATGATTTCCCCAGCTCTTCACATAAGTTATAGCCATCATAAATAAAAGGGCATCCTACGGTACTGTTTTGGTGAGAGGTGGTATGCCCTCTGTGGAAGTGTGCATTCAAAGTTTGACCACGGTTCACATCAGCAGCAGGACATCTGTGTCTGTATCGTATGGGTGGCACAACTATAACTTATGATTGTTGCATTTTATTATAATCAGTGTCAAGGTTACAGAGTATCTTTGGCATTAGCAGCTATCTTGGCAGGATAACTTACAAACTGAGTGGAAGAAGTTAGATGCACCCACTCTCCGTTCATCACATGTTATTTAATGCTTTCTTTTCTTTCTGCTCTTCAGTGACCAATTGGTTAAAACACCATTAAAGTGTGAATGGTAAATGAAAAAAATATTGGAAGAACAAAAATGTGATCAGTCAAGGTTTCTCTTCAACGTTTAATGGGATTTTATCTTGCGACTCTGGCTCAGAGAAATGCAGGTCAGAGAAAGGTTTCACAAGGAGAAAACTAATCATTTCTAAGGGTAGAAAATGAAAAGTAACAAGTAGTTTGTTTACACAAAGACAAAGGCAAAACAAATGCATTAGCCATTTTGAAAGTCTTTGAGGCAAAGAAAGGTGGAAACAGTGTGCGTTTGAAGGGCAAAGACAAAAAAAAAAAAAAAAGGCCCATCTATTCCCTGTGCTGGTTACAGTTATTGTCACGCTCCACACTGACAGTTACTTTCCCCATAGACAAACAACCTCCAAGGACATCTTGGATTGAGAATAAATTTGGAGTATAGCAGCCATTCTGTTGTACAGTGGATGATATAGCACACCATCCAAAGAGATAATATTGGGGAATTTATGCTGCACTGAAACGACCAACCTGAATGTGCTCACAAAGCCTCTCATAAAAAAAATACCTTGCCATTATTGACATGTGAATAATGTGTTGTTTGGATAATGCTTAACGACTTCTGTTCAATTCCCTCTGGGTGTACTATTGGGCTGTCACTAAATAATTGGTGTCTCTGTGGATTTCAGGGGCAAGAGGCAACACAAAGCTCCACCCTGACGGGAACCAATTTATTAATGTGACCCTCACATAAGTAGATTACCTGCTTGGCTCAGGAACAGGATGACAAAAAAAACACACAGAGGCAAACCTTGAACAGTGTGCACACAGTGATGTGTTGCACAGCTCAAAATGTGATTTCAAATCAATCCCATAAATGTGTAATTCACTGAAACCAAAAATAAAACTGTGATTGCAACTGAATGGACCAATGCTCCCTAAGAATTTGTCAGGTATATAATGTTTTTTTTTTTTCTAGAAAGGAGTTATGGTGACACCATCGGAAATATAAAGTTGTTTTCACGACTACTTTTGTGTCTGCTAAGCAACAGGGTTTGAATCTAAAACAAGTCATACAAACCTTGTGTATAACATAGGTTAGAAGGCCTCTCTAGGTGGCAGATTAAGAGTCAGAAGGTGAAGTCCTGCTCTAGAAGCTGTCATGGGCTGAAGGCTTTTGACATGAACATTTTGTATTTGTCAGAGTGGATGACTTAAAACTTGCATATTGATTAATCAATTAGGTCTTTGTGTTGATGTTTTTTTTTTTCTAACTTATTGTACAAGACAGCTCCAATAATAATCTTCATCATGTCAGACGTGAATATTTTGCACACACCTAACACATGACCACCATTAACTGTGAATGCCAGCTGGTATCAGCCTCGTGTAGCATTTTGGAAGCCTGAAGCTGAGTTCTGTGCTATTTCCATCTCAGCTCTACATGCAGTTGTTGCAGCCAGAAAATAACACAGTTGGTTTTAAGTGTGGAGCCTGACTTAGGTTGAAGAGGAAGAAAAGTATAGACTATTCTGACTTTATAAGAGGAGAGGCCCTGCAATCAAGGCAAGAAACACCAGTATTTCCAAAATCCCCGCCAAAACACAATTATATCGTAATGTGAGCTATTAATATCCCAAAATGATGAAAAATGGTGCAATTGTGTAATACTACATGGCCTACTTCATCCTGTTGTGATTGAGTTTACAATAAAACCTCAGAAAAAGACCATCTTTCAATTGCTGCTTGTTATCCTGGATAATTGGGGTATTAAAATGACTCTGGACAATGTCATTTAAAGGTTTTTAATTTAATTAAATTGGCATGCCTTAACCAGGATTGTACAGTGAAATTGCTCCACAGTGGAGGAAGGTACACAATCTGTATGAGACTAATTTCCACCACTAAAACCCTTGTGGGTGGTGTTTTCTGAAAATGTTGGACCAAAGCAAAGCTCGATGACCTGCGCTGGCCTATTCATATATTTATCTCAGGTTGCTCTTTAAATTTGAGTGGAGTATAAAAGGCAGTTTGGAGGTAACACTGAGCTGGATGATGTGATTGCCAGGAAGAGGCAGAGCTGACATGTTATCACTTCCCTACAAAGTGGCTCTGCCTGAGGGCTGTAAACTGCTGTGAAATGCCAGGGTGGGTGTGAAGGTGATTGAAGGGTACAGATTAGTATAAACATGTATCTCTATGTAGACAGAAAGTATGACAGAAAGGTTAGTAGATACTGATAGGTAGACAGACAGCGAGGCAAACTAAAGGAAATGCAGACTGCAGACACATGATAATGATCAATCAAAGTGGAATGGCTGAACAACCCCTTCATCAAATTCCCTCTTTTAACATTTGTTAATTACCTTGTAGGAACTTTAAGCATATACTGAAACCTAAAACAGTTTCCACACTAGAATACACTCTAGAAAACATCAAATCCTAAATGAGTTGAAGAGGATGCGGGGTAGAAGCAAGACTGAGAGAAAAACAGTTAAAACTGAAGCCTTTTCTTCCAACCACTCTGATTGGTAATAGCTAACCAAATGGATGAGCTACAAGTGCTTAAATAGAATACAGGGAATGCAGTGCCTTTTTTTCCCCCACCATCATTGGTGCCATTCATGTCCACTTAAAAGCCCATCGTTCAGCAGCAACCAGTCATCACACAGAGTATAAAAAGCTGGTGTAATGAAGTTAAAGATGCTATGACAGGTTTCTCTGAGGTCATAGACTGGAATATCCTCCATAAACTATTTGGAGAGGATAGCAATGCATTGACTGTGTGGGCCATATTTTCCAAACAACAAAGTGTATTTTCCAATAACAAGTCATGGATCACCAGCAGAAGTGTATAATCCAGGTGCCATAAAGTAAAAGTCCTGTAGGGCAGCTGCTCCAACCAGTCACTAAACCAGTTGAATTTAATTAGCTCAGCTCCACTGCAAGGTAGATAAGCCAGTTAGTAATAACACCTGTCTAAATGCACAGATAGATCCAAAAACATAACAAGACTTCTACTTTAAAAAGCTACTAAATACCAAAAAGACCACACACACTCTCCATGAGCTCATAGCTGTCCTGTCACACCTCCTTGCAGCTCAGTCCTGGACCCAAACACAGCCTCATCTTCCTCCACACAAGACCTCATTTGCCTTCACCCCTAGCCTGTCTGTCTCTTGCAGTCAGGTGAAGAAGCAACTGGAGAAACTGAGCTGGAACCAGGCTGCAGGTTTAGATCCAACTATGTCAAATTCTACATCATCTTTTCAACACCAGCTTAATCAGAAAGCTGGTCATGTGCTGTGGAAAACACCCTGCCTTGTCCCAGAACCTAAAAAACAATCCCAAGCATGCAAACCAAATGATTACATCTGACATTATGAATGTGTTTGAGAGACTGTTATTACCTCACCTAGATAAGCAAGTGAGCACCTTTCAGGACCCATTACAGTTTGCTTATCGTAATGGGCTCTGGGTTGCAGATGACATCATCGACCTGCTTCAGAGAGCACACTCTCATCTGGACAACTCAGTTAGAACTTTGTTCTTTAACCCCAAGCGCTTTAAATACTATTCACCCTGTTCTATTATCTGAGAAGCTCTATGAATTCCAGGTGGATATCTACACAACCACCTGGATTTCTGACTACCCAGCAAACTGACACAGTTTGTGAGACTGAAATGTTGTGTGTCTGATGACATGGTGGACAGCAACACAGGGGATCCACAAGGGACTGTACCCCCCCTATTTTTCTTCTCGCTGTACACCTCAGACTGTCAATACAACTCAGGGTCCTCTACACTGCAAAAATACTCTGATTACTCTGCAGTTGTGGGGCGTATCAGTGATGGACCAGAAGCTGAGTACAGAGAACTGGTCAGTTGATTTTTGCAATGATGGTTCTTGAACACAAACAAAACAAAAAAAAGATTGTTGACTTCAGGAGAAACAGGAGTAAAAAAATGTTGTTTAAATCCTGGGAGAAGAGATAGAGGTGGTGGAGGAATACAAGCCGAATACAAGGAAGGGGTAGACTCATTCAATGTCTGCATCAAAGTCTGCTGTGCAAAGTGCAATCAGCTTTGCAGTATCTACTGGGACAGAAGGATCAGAACCAGGGGCTTAAAGAGACTGAGCAAAATGATCAAAAAAGCTGGGGGACAATTGTGGAGCCACTGGAGCTGATTGTCCAGAAAATAATGCTGCTGAAATAGTGCAATATTCCTCTACACAACACACTGAGGAGAGAACAAAGCATGTTCACAGAGAGACTTCTTCAACTCCAATTTAAAACAGAAGGGTTCTAGAGATCATTACTGTCAGCAGTCATCACCCTCTGGAGCTATCCTCATCATCTTCTAGTTAATTACTGTGCCTTTCTTTTAAAAGACAAACAAAAAAAGAAAGAAAAAAAGCAAAAATGAAATCCCCTTCTCAGATAAAGTATTTCTCATTTAGTTTAATTTAGTTTGATATTAAGAAAAAAGATCCAGAAAGTTGTGGGCAAACTCAGTAATATATAATTCAACTTAATGTGTAACTGAGCAGGACCAAAGGAACTTTTCAAATTCAAATGAGGAAAAATCCCATCTGAAAGAGGATAGGAGCGGCAGAGACAAAAAAAAGGAAGATGCTGATATGTCTATAGGCAATATAGAGTCCTCTTGTCAACATGAGACAGGGTGAATGACATGCCACCGAGAGGCGTGGGCGGCTCACAGGTGTCAGCAAGCGCTCTGCCTCAGGGCCGCTGGCATAGAGATGCTTACGAGAACAGGCAGAGGCAGATAAACCTTCTTTTGTGCCACAGGGGTCGCTGTTACCATGTTTACCATCTACCACTTTCTGCCTCCCCCTTCCTCCTGGGCACTGCACTACAAACTGAATATAAGGCAATGGACATGCCAGTAGATGCAAGGATTGACTTTGCCTGAGTCCATGTTCTAGTGGTTACACTGTGAACTGCTACTTCAAGGTCTTGGACAGCATCATGCGCAGATGTGAGTCATTTGACAGTGATGAGCTTTCAAGCAAGAATGAAAACGGTGCAGAAATAACCATGAAAGTATGCTTACATATGTTTCTGCATGACTTTTGATGGAGATATTATCATATGTTTGTTAAGCAACTGAATCAGTTAAATTCAATGGTTGAGATAATAGAAGGAGGATGATATGATGTAATATGGGCTTGGAAGTTAGTCAACCTGGGGTTAATTTCTCTTTTCATGAATAGAAGTCAAGTTTTAAATTGACCTAAGAGACAAGTTATCTATACCAAAGTGAGTGTGTCTCTGTCCACCAAATTCATGGATAATTCATTCATTCATTCATTTTCCGAACCGCTTATTCCAATTCAGGGTCGCGGGGAAGCTGGAGCCTATCCCAGCCGGCTTTGGGCGACAGGCAGGGTACACCCTGGACAGCTCGCCAGTCCATCGCAGGGCCACACACTGAGACGAACAACCACTCACGCTCACACTCACACTCACTCCTAGGGGCAATTTAGAGTGACCAATTAACCTATCATGCATGTCTTTGGATGGTGGGAGGAAGCCGGAGTACCTGGAGAGAACCCACGCATACACGGGGAGAACATGCAAACTCCACGCAGAAAGGCCACTGACCAAACCAGCCAAGGATCGAACCAGTGACCGTCTTGCTGTGAGGCCACAGTGCTAACCACTGCGCCACCGTGCAGCCCCGAGTTGGAATTATTCACCGTTATTTACTATTTTGGGTAAACTACAGTAATAAGTTAGAATTTACAGGTAAATTAGTGTTTTGCCTTAACTATGTGTAAACTTGCCACCTTGCACATACTTATCTAGAAAGGTAATCTCAGCCACAAACGGTAAGTCATGTTGCTTTCTTCACTATGCATCGACCTTTATCTGATATTTAGGCTGAGCACAATGAGTGGGACTTTGTGTCTGTTAGACAGCTAAGTGATGCCTGCCTATTTAGCGGAGACAAGTGAAAGGTCAGCATGCCCCTGGTGTTTTAAGGCTCACTGCAGCAGATTCAAACCTGCGGCTGAAAATCAATCATGCCCTTCAGAGGAATGAAAAAGCTCCACACCTTTGGGCTGTGATTTGGAAAAGGAGGGGGGTGGGGTTCTGCAAGGAAGGAATTATATCTCAATGGGTAGATCCAAATGCAATTGTCTTTTGCTTTATGTGTTTTTTTTTTTTTTTTTGTCTTGTCCAGCATTTAAGCAAGCAGACTGATGTTCTGGATGCTGTGTTCTGCTGAGCAAATTTATTTTGCCAAGGGGAACTTTTGTAGATGTAATGATCCCCTTGTATTTCTTGATTCTTATTTTATTTTTCAATTTGTTTTGGATAATAGCTTGTATTACAGAGTTTATGCTGCTGGACCCGACCAGAAAGGACAGGAAAGGGGCAGAAAGAGAACAGAAAACAGAACATAAAAAAACAAAAAAAAAACCAAAAGAAAGAGATCAATGCATACATGTATATGCACATACATACCCACCTACATATATATGTATATACACTCGCACATACATTATATATATACATATATACATACATACATACATATACACATACATACACATGCATACACACACATGTACACATACATGCATACATAAAGATAGATATACATACATACATATACACATACATACACACACACATATATATATATATATATATATATATATATATATATACATATATACACATATACATACTCACATACATACACATACATATACACATACACATACACACACATACATATACATACATACACACACATACACATACATATACATACATACACATACACTCACACATATGCATACATATATACATATCCATACACATACATACATACACATACACATACACATAAGTACACACACATACCCACCCACACACATAAATATATACACCCACACAAGCCAACTCTAGATTCGTGGAGAACAAAACCGTTGACAATCATGAGGACCAGAAACTAGCAAGTTAAGTCAAAAAGACAGAACAAGAGCTACCTGCTGTTAGTGAATAAACTTGCTGGATGACTCAGTGACTGTGACACATGCAGAACATTCATGCAGAACATTCAGAGTGGAACGTGTTTAGAGAAGAGTGATCATGCCAATGTGACCCCGCCCGCCTACAGCTAGAGGAAGGCCAGGAGAACCCAGAGACCCGGGTAACCGACAGTCACCCCCAGGTACAGATCCCAACCCCCCCACTCCAGAGCCAGCCATGCCTCTGCCCAGGAGGTGGCGAAGGAGGTGCCCAACCAGAGTCCCCCGCAGTCAGGGGGAACAGGCCCCAGCAGGCCCAGGCCGGCAAGGGCCGATCCCGCCGGGCACCGGCCACCTAGGGCAGGCCCCAGGGCCCCAAGAGCCCGTGAGCAGCCCCCCGTCCCCGCAGGCAGAGGGCACAGCCCACACCGACGGAGGACCAGGATCCCCAGACCGCCACCCAGCGGCAGCCAGGTCGCACCCCAGCGCACCAGCTGCACCCCAGCTGCGCCCCCGGGTACAGGACACCACCCCCCCACCACCAAACCACACACACATATACATGCATACCCCCCCCCCCCCCCCCCCCCCAAACACGCACTCCCCTCTCAACCCCCATCCACACAACCCTCTGCAATCCATGCACATCATCCATCACATATACAACCCCACCCCACCTCTACTCACTCACCCATACCAAGTCACACGAACCCCAATCGCCCCCGCCCCCACACACGCTCACCCCCCCCACACACACGCTCACACCCCACCACCCCATCCCTCTACTTCTACCCAACCACACATGCCCCACCAAATACCCCTCCACCACCCATAGCCCCCCTCCAAACTTCACCCTCACTCACACATCCCATTCCGCATATACACCCCCCCCTACACACACACACACACACACACACACACACACACACATACCCTCACTCCTCCAACACAGGCACACCCCAATACAACCCACGCGCCAACATACCCCTCCACACACACATCTACTCATCCTCACACATCCCTATCCCCTACCCACCTATATCCCCAACCCTAATCCCCCCCCCAGCCATCCCACCATCCATCTGTAACCCCATACACCCACTCCCACACATCCTCACCTCACCCCTCCATCATGTCCCATGTGAGATACCTCAGAGGGGGCAGAGGACAGGATGGCCCCGATCAGGGCCCCCTTAATTACCGCCCACCACTCCCAGCGTCCCCCCCACCACCCCACAGATGCAGCCGACCCAGCACCCCCCCCAGGGCCGGCGACAACCCTCCTACAGCCAGGCCAGCCCAGACTTAGGCCTAATGGACGGCACTCTTCCCCCACCCGTACCCCCCCCCAGTAAAGCCCCGAGAGCAGGGGCATGAGAAGACCCTATCGTCCCTGCCTCCCCCCCGCTTATGACTGATTGTGAAGTATGTATTAGTTGCAATTAAAATTGAGGGAAGTGCCACGCGGTGTTGGGAGAGGGACCACCTAAGCAGCCCCGCCCACCATACACCGCATGCTCTTCCCCCTAATCATGTGAGTCGTCAGTGTTTTGGTGTTTGGTGTCTAAGTGTAATTAAAACTGGGAGGTGAGCCGAGGCTGGGTGCAGCGATCAAGACCACCTTGATGGCCTTTCTCACCACCCAGCGCCACGTGCACACCTCCCAATACCCTGCCTGTGTGTGATGGGGAGCGGGGAGGAAGAGGGGTTGAGGGATCTAAGTCTGGAGGAAAGTGAGCTTTCCTCCAGAAGGTGAGCCGCCCGCGGCACTGGGCATGCCCCCTACTCCCAGGGCCCCCCAAGGACCAGGACAAGCCGGGGACAGCCATCCCCGTAACCAGAGCCTTCGGCGACTCTAACCAGAGAGTCATCACCGACCCAAGAGGGGACCAACTCACCACATGCAGAAGGGGGGCATGAGGACAAAGAGGAGGCAGGGCGGCAGAAGGGGAATCCCAGACCGATTGTCCACCGCCCCCTCACTCACAGAGGACACCCCCACCTGGGGACATGAAGTCCCCCCTTGTCCACACATCGGCACTTCACACTGTCTCAGCACACACCTACAGCCACACACACACACACACTTCCGGACACATTCAGGTCCACCCAGCCACCCGTTCAGCCCACCCTTAAAACCATCCTCCTGACCCCCACGTCACATCCAAATCTCCCCCACTCCCATCCATCATATCTACACTTATCCACCAACCTACCACACTCATGCACCACCCACTCCCCCATACATACACCCCTGCCCCCCCCCCCCCCCCCCCACACACACAGACAGCACGCCCCCCCTCCCCCATCCTCCCCCCCCCCACACACACACCCGTATACATGCACCACCGCCACTCCCCACATACACGCATCACCCCACTCCCCTACACACACGGCACTACCCTCCCCACAGACACCACGACACCCCCCCCACACACGCATCATCACACTTCCCCACCCACACACATCCACATACCTATGTACCGCCACCAGTCCTCAACGCACACCCCCTACACACATCCCTCCATACACACTCACATCCCATCCACACTATCAAACACCCCCCACTCAACAAGTCCCAGGGTCGCAACCAGGCACCAGAGCACGTACCTGCCCGCCGCCGCAGCGGCAGGTCCAGGTCAGCCCAGCCCCCCCCCCCCGGCACAAGCCGACCCCCCACCCCCAAGAGACAGGGGACAACCCCGGGCACCGGAGCCCGGGACCCCGCCCAGCCCACCCCACGGCGGCACAGGCGCCCGTTACGGAGTCACGCCCGCCAACCCATCCCCCACCAGCGACCTCGCCCCGCCGCTGCGCGGCAACTCCAGCCGCTGGCCCATCCAGGTCCACAGTAGGGCTAGAAACCTAGCCACTCCAGCAATGGAGCAGTCAAAATCCCCCCCCCCCCAGGAGCCCACCACAGACCCACAGCCCCCAGAGAACTCCAACCGGCCACCAACCCCGAGCGCAATAAGGTCACATTCTCCCCCCATACTAAGTGATGGAGCTGATCACAGGGGACCAGAGGGAATAAAGTTCAGCTGACTGATCTCTTGAGGAGGCAGACATCATCTCGACACTGATGTGATCTAATAAGAGATTTCTGAACTGCTGGATACACAGACTTTGTTTGCTTTTCCAGTTTAGAAGGATAGTTTTCTTTGCGATACATAAACTGGTGAGGATTAAGTTTGCAGAATTAAATTCTATGTTAATTTCACCCAAGTAACCCAGTAGGCCCAGTTTGGGGTTTGTAGGGATGTTACATTTGAAGCAATTTGACAGATCTTTACATACCTGAAACCAGAATTCCTGGACAGGTGGGCAAGACCACAAAGCATGGTAGTAGCTGTCAATTGTGTTGCCAGTGCAGTGTGGACAGATGTGTGATTGTGACAGACCCATCCTGAACATCCTGTGTCCTGTATAATGAGTTCTATGCAGAATTTTAAATTGTATTAGTTGCATGTTTGAATTCTTAGTCATTGTAAATGTATTTGAACAGATTTGTGACCATTCATTTTGGTCAAAGTTACTGGATAAGTCTGCTTCCCATTTAGAAGTTGGGAGACATATGGAATCGTCTAGCTTTGATAGTAATCTATATATTTTGGATAACAGTTTCGGGGCATTGAGATTTAAGAATTCTGCAGCCCTGATAGGTAGCTGCAAGTTTAATTGATCAGGGGTGTATTTCTTACCTATAATAGATTTAAGTTGGTGGTATTCTAAGAATTTTGTGCTGCTGATTTCATATCGTGAAGTAATTGTATCAAAAGGGAGAAAGTTCCCATTTTCTATTAAATGTTCTAACTGTTTTATTCCTTTATTCTTCCACTGAGGGAAGTTTATCATTTTCCGGTTTTGCTGGATGTCGGGATTGTTCCAAATAGGTGTAAGTTTGCATGGAATAAGCAAGGATTTGGTTAGTTTAAGAAATTCCCACCAAGCCATTAGTGAGGGGCTGATATTAATGCTTTTAAAGCATTTTTGGCGTTTGACAGCTGTGCTGATAAATGGCAGGTCTGAAATTGCCATATCCTCACACATAGCTTCTTCTATATTAAGCCATGGTTCATCTAGATAGCTAGGTTTAAGCCATTTAGAGATGTATTGTAGTCTATTGCTTATAAAGTAATTTTGGAAATTAGGCAAGTCTAAGCCACCGCTATCTTTAGTCTTCTGGAGTGTTTTTAGACTAATCCGTGGTGGTTTGTCTTTCCAGAGAAATCTAGTAACATTAGAGTCCAGCGATTTAAACCAGGTGGAGGGAGGTTTAATGGGGATCATTGAAAACAGATAATAGATTTTAGGTAGAATCATCATTTTTATAGTTGCAACTCTTCCCATTAGTGATATGGGTAAAGATTTCCACCGTGTGAGATCGTCCTCAATTGTTTTTAGTAGGGGGACATAATTTAGCTTTATAAGGTCTGACAGTCTGGGTGAGATGTTTATTCCCAAGTATCTAATATCTCCTGACTGTAAAGCAGTGTCAGGAGTATTATGGAAGGAACAGTTGATGGGTAGAACGGTGGTTTTAGACCAATTAATGGAATATTCAGAAATTGATGAGAATTTATTGATGAGTGCGATTGTCTGACAGATGGATGATTGTGAATTTTGAAGGAAAAGTAATACATCATCAGCATAAAGACTGGTCTTATGCTCCATATTTCTACAGTTAATGCCTTTAATGTCTTTGTTTTGTCTAATGCTAGCTGCTAAGGGTTCAATAAAGATTGCAAAAAGTGAGGGGGAGAGTGGACAGCCTTGTCTGGTGCCTCTCTGCAAGGTGAAGCTGTGAGAAGTTTGATCATTTGTCCTGACGCATGCATTTGGATTGCTATACAGTATCTTTATCCAGTCGATAAACGATGAGCCAAACCCGAATTTTCTTAATGTTGCAAATAAGAATTTCCAGTTCACCCTGTCAAATGCTTTTTCAGCATCTAGAGAGATTATTGTAGTTTCCAGGTTATGTATGGTGGCATAATCAATTAGATTTATTAGTCTGCGCGTATTAGTGGTGGAATGTCGTCCCTTGATAAATCCTGTTTGATCAGGATGTATGATAAGTGGAGTTATTTTTTCTAGTCTTGTAGCAAGCACTTTACTGATTATTTTAAGATCTACGTTCATTAGTGATATTGGACGATAACTAGATGGGAGTTTGGGGTCTTTTCCTGGTTTTACTATTACTGTAATACTAGCCAAATTCATGTTTTGAGATATTCGACCTTTTTCCTTAATTTCTGAAGCCATTTTATAAAAAGTGGGTGCTAGTATAGACCAAAATTCTTTATAATATTCAACTGGAAAACCGTCTGGTCCTGGAGCTTTATTGCTGGGCATGTGTTTTAAAGCTTCATGTAGTTCCCCTACTGAAATGGGTGCGTCCAAAACCATTTCCTGATCATGATGTAACTTTGGAAGATTGAGGTAGCTGAGAAATTCCTCAATGCTGTTGTCTGATGGATCTGTTTCTGAGGAATATAATGTTTTATAGAAATCCCTAAATGTGTCATTTATTCCATCAAGATCATGGAGGATATTTCCTCTTGAATCTTTAACAGAGGAGATGGTTGTTTTCTCCTTGTTTGCTTTTAATTAATTTGCGAGAAATCTTCCAGATTTGTTGCTATGTTCAAAATTCTCTAAGCGAAGTCTTTGTAGCAAAAACTGGGTTTTTTGGTTAATTATTTCATTCAGCTCTAGTTTAGCCTTTCTTATGTGATTCAGCACTTGCTCTTCTGGAGAAGCCTTGTAGGCATCTTCTAGTGATTTTATTTTAAGCTCTAGTTCAGATATTTTTGAACTCTCCTTCTTTTTCTTATGTGATGAAAATGAAATTATTTTCCCTCTCATTACTGCTTTTCCTGCCTCCCAAAGAACACATGCTGATGTTCCTGGTATGTCATTGTTTTCTATATACAAATACCACTCCCGTTTGAAGTAACTGATAAAATCAGGATCTTTAAGTAATGATGTATTAAGTCTCCATTTGCTATAAGATGGTTTAGTTTTCTTATTCATTAGGGTAAATGATACTGGTGCGTGATCACTGATAGTGATGGAATGGATTTTAGTTTCTGAGATACTGTTCATCATAGAGCTGTTAGCGAGGAAGTAGTCTATTCTGGAGTATGAGTGGTGGACAGATGAAAAGTAAGTGTACCCTCTAGCAGTGAGGTGTTGTGAGCGCCAGACATCACAAAGACCAAAATCCTCCATATATTGTTTAACAACTCTTGCTGACTGCCAGACCCTATGTTTCCCTGCTCCGCCCCCCTTGTCCATCCCAGAGTTTAAGGTCATGTTGAGGTCGCCCCCAATGATAAGTGTATTATCAAGGTGATCATATAGTAAGGAGAAGAAGGAATGAAAAAAGGAGGGGTCATCAGTGTTTGGGCCATAAATATTTGCAATGCATAACTTCATGTTTAGGATAGATAATGTCATTATTATGAATCTTCCACCTGGGTCTAAAATTATATTATTAGCAGTAAAATGAATTTTCCTGTTTATCAGAATGGCTACTCCTCTTTGTCTTGAGTTGGTTTACATCGAGGCATGATGCTGGAAAGTAGAAGAACTTACTGTACGATTTACTGCTCCCACTTTATATGCCTAGCAATGGGCATGGATGAGCCTGCTTTGGAGCACTTTCATTACTTCTCGATCTTGGCAAAACATCAGTCAGATGAAGGATTGTTGATTAGGTAGGTAATGGCTTGGAAGTCCAGAGTGGCTTTTATTTCAGCTGTTCCAGATATTGTAGAGCCATTTGTGAGTCAGACTGTCAGGAACACTGACTCACTGCAGTTAGTAGATATTAACAGGAAGTATGTGCACGTTGTCCTTGTAGTTACTCATGTCAAAAGATCCGATCTGATATATTTCAAGGCAGAAATTTTGCCTTTGCTATTGATGAACAGAGAAACAAGAATGTAAAAACTAAAGGGAAGCTTTGTATAGTTCACTCAAATGGCAACTTCAAGAGATTAAGTGAGCTGAAAACACAAAAATAGTTTTGCACAAAAAATGCATATTAAAACCAACGAGGAAGCCAGGACAAGGAGATTGACACTGTACACAATGCTGACAGAAAGTAAGAGCATTTCTCAATTATGGACTACTATGCTATAATGATCTTGGCCTTCCAGGATTAAAAAACATTCGAACTGGATTAAACAATAATTGTCATCTCTCTCTCTGCAGTAAGACTGGTCCACACAGGACGAGAAGGGTGACCATTTGACCCAAAGGAGGATAACACTCAGAGATTTACACTTTTCTCTCTACAGAATGCAGCTGCATCAACAAAGGAGTGGAATGCAATTTATAGTTGCAGGTCGGGGGGGTGCCGAGAGTCGCATCTGACCAAACTCTGGTTCTTGTCAAAAATGACACCTTTCATCAAAGTACCAGACTTCATGGCGCCTGAACAACCCCTCCCCTGACTGAGAAGGAGACTGGAAAGAAATTCAAACTTCATCCCCCAATTAAAGGAAACTTTAGATGCTTAACCTCATTGATCTTATTTTACAAGTTTGTCTAACCGATTTAACTTAGTCTTAATGACTGTGGTTAATTGTTTTGATTGAATTTTATCTTGATATGTGATTTAATTCTTTGAACTGATCACACACGTATATTAATCATAAACACTACATTAAATAATCTTGATTATGTTTTCCAAACTTCAGACCTCTCTTAAGCTACTAATGTGAATGAATAAAATGTGAATTTTCCTTTTGACGTACAAATACATGTAGCCAATCTTTTCATGTGTGAAAGTAATACTATAAGTTAATGCTTTTCTTCCCAGCAAACGAGGAGTCTGCATAACTCTTAAGAATGTGATTTGATCTATTGGGGTCAAACAAAGTAAAGGATTTGAGTATCATGTTCACATTAATGAGATGCAGAGGGAAGGAACTAGAGCTGACCTGATTGGATAAGGTTGGTCAGCCTCTGACAGAAGCAACTCATGATTGGCTGGAAGTTCGAAAAACAGGTCTGTTTAAATTAGACTGGCAGCCTGACTTCCTCAGTCTTCCTTTTTAGCTTTTTAGTCTTCTTTCAGCTTTTTGTCTTCTTTTCCCTTTTTCAGCTTTCGTCTTCTTTTTCTTTTTAGTTTTATTTCGTTATAAGTCTTTTACCTCTCCGTTCTTCCGAACGGGAGAAAGTACAACAAGTGTTTATTTGTAACCAGTCATTTTTCCCGAGATCAGTAATTAACTAGAACCGAAGCTCCAACTTTTTCCACTGCATCTTTACATGTAAAATCTGGAACTATCAATTTTTGGGACAATCTGGATCATCATCACGCCGCTCTGGAACTCCGCTGAACGGACCCAGAAGCCCAGAGTAGCTGCATAGACCTACTGATGCTCCAGGGATCCAATCACCCGGAAACGCGCCGAATAGGGAACCAACCACCCGCTTCGACCCACACTCCGGACATCCAGCGTCCAAGTAGGATCTGATAGCACATTTGTGATGTCCCAAACCAGTACATCAAATTCTAACTAAATAATTAAATTTGAATTCTTATCCAAATTTAGAATTATTGAACACGTTCTTATCAAAGATTTAAGTAAGATAATCATCCCGATTTATTTGCTTAATTCCAACCAGTTTCTTCCTGCTCCATCTCATTTAATTAATTTCAGTGTTCCTTATTAATGTCAGAATTGAAAACCCATGCAGACATCCATTAACCCATTCCATTAATAATCTCTTTTGAACTGTTTGGTTTCTTCTACTGTGTTGTTTATCATCACTGTCAATAAATATGTAATCAATTCATCCGATCTTGTCATAATTTCTGAATGCACAATTTCTGGTTCATTCGTTCTTAGAATTTACTCCTTTAAATTGAGACTGTGTCTATTGAATTGAGTTTATTTCAGGTGTCTCATCCGTCTGAATCTTAGGTTAATTAAAAGTGATGAGTGGTGCTCCGAGGTAATGAATAAATTAAGAATTAGTAGAGGCATATTCCGCCACAATGCTCTTCTCAGGATGGGGAATGAAGTGGAGCACGGACATCTGCTGTTTGTAACGTCAATGAACTATTGTTAAAGGAATACAAGATAATTATGTCAAAAACAACAACAAAAAATTAAAACAAAAACAAGAACAAAAACCTTTAAGACACATAAATCTGTTGAAGTAAGACAGCTTTTATAGGGAGGAAAATCCAAAACTACAATCTGGAATAATAACTTCAGTGAAGCTAAATCCAGGTGCTAAACTGGATTTTCTGGAGGTTCAGAACAGTTGCCAATTTATTAAATTGGAGCACTGTGGTGTAACGATTACAACATATGAAATATTGGACTTTTAAGCAGCTGAATTCTACTTCTGCGAATAGCTAATTTTATTATTTCCAAGTTTTCGAATGTGTCTGAGACAGTGTTGGAAATCTCATTGGATTTTTTTTTTTCTAAATGTCTCAACAATCTGCAGAAAGGTCACTTTGTCAAACTTTTGTCAGGTTGAAGAGATCATGTTCAGTCCTCCAGTACAAACTCAAGAAATACTAAATGATAAAAATCAACTTTACTCTATACTCGTATGCTGACTAAGCTACCAGCTGCTAAGAGAGGAGAAACAAGACTGGGAGATACATGTGCTTCGTGGCAAAACTCAGGGAGCTTGTCTGTAAAGGAAAACACAGAGGAGACTGAGAAGAAGAACGTAAAATGATACATTCAGAGTCAGAGACACAAAAATCCCAAACGATTCTGAGGAAGCTTTAGAAGCAGAACTGCTGTGGGGAAATGGGAAGCAAAGAAAAACTCCTCAGATTAGAGGTTTGTTTCTCTGGACCAGGAAAATAGCTTTTGAACAACATGAGTAACATATTCCTATATTTGCACAATGCTAGACAGCAGCTTTCCATCTGTCCACAGCCACACACAAGAAAATAATAAATATGGAGTTTGTTTCCCTTGTGCTTTTGTTTAACACTCCTCTGAGGTTTGTGCAGCTAAGTTCTGTGTAAAAATACATACATAAATAAATACAATCATTAAGGTTTAATGATACTTTGTTTACTACCTTAAAATTGAATACACAAGTAGTTAGAATTTGGTAAAAAGCAACTTTTGCATCTTAATTTCATGCAGTTTTATTTGCACATGATATGATTCTATTTTATTTGATCCAACAAGTACAACACTCTACACAGAACAGAAGAGTAGGAGGACAGAAATGAACAAAAAAGTAATTTAACAGAAAGATGACTGGGAGATGCACATCTTACTTATAGCCTATTTAAAGATATATAAATCTCTAATCAACGATGATGGACCAGAGCTAAGTCATCAGCTCCATGGATGTTTGAATGGGCAGAAATTCTGTCATCACTAACATTTAAGTTGGTTGAAATGATATTAGACATATATTATTGCCAATATCTTCGAGTTTGAAGTGCTTCTGTCTAAATTGTTAAGAAAATTATATAAATTATACTGTAATTGTGGGATAAATATTCCAAATGGCAAAATCAAAAACTGAACAAAAACCCCAAACAAATACAGAATGTTTCAGTTCTGAAAGGCTTCAAAATACAAATGAAGAGATGTGTTGAAAATCTTGCTATGTGTCTGAACTTTTTGAGTTTGCTGTTGCTACGTGCTTTTGTCCAATGACACCACCTGCAATTGAAAGTCACTTGATCCAGCATGAAATGTCTAAACAGAGTATTATGTCTCACAGTCTGCGTGCAATAGTGAAAAGATACATCAAATGGTCCAGCAGTGCCATGTTATGAAAGAGATGCCGCAAAACAACAGTCTAGATTTCAAGGGAAACGCAAACAGTAACAGAATATAATGGAATCCCACAGTCAAGCAAACCCGACACACAGTGGAAAAGAGAAGGACACATTGCTTTGTTGGGCTGACGAAAACTACTTACAAAATTATCCCAACAAGTATAATCTACCAAAACATAACATTTGCAAAAATCCACAGCATTCTAGTTTTAAAGTAAGTGGCTGATTATAATCTTGGGTTTTAGGAAAAGCTGCTGTTTTAGTTGTGTTGACGAGTTATGTTAAGTGGAGTTGCAAACAGGAGCAGGGAAATGAAAAGAGCTGCAGCCAGGAGAGCTAGGGATATTACATTTTGTAGATACAGATTAGATTCCCAAACACAAACTGAATCTACTAATTGGATACTAAAAAACCTCAGTATGACTTTGAAAAAGATTTTTTTTTCCTTCATATGAATCAAGGAGTATTTGCTTCCCATTGGGCAATTAGTGCACACGACCAAATCTGGAATGACTGTACATGCAAGGTTAATGAGGGTGGTTAGATTCAATCACCATCTGCTTCAGGCTAAAAGATGTAAATCAGTGAGATTATATCCATTGTTTCAGTAATAATCACACATATTGTTTCATCCAGGGTTTACGGTGTGTTCAGACCAAACACTTAAAAAACTTCTTAAATTTACGGCGCGTTCCGTGCGGAATGCCGACGCCCAAATTGCTCAAAACGCGATGCGAGAAAGCTCGACGCCCCCTTGGTATGCCTCCCCATAGACTTTACATTGAAACCTGCTGCTCTTGACGCTCAAAACGCGTTTGGTCTGAACACACCGTAAGAACAAGTTTCAGAGTTGTTAATTCAAGTATTAAAATATTTCCATCCATCCATTTTCTTAAACGCATTTGTCCAACAAGGGTCATGGGGAAGCTGGAGCCTATTCCAGCAATCATTTGGTGAGAAGCAGGGTACAACCTGGACAGGTCAAAAGTCAATCATAGGTAGTATAAGAAAACTTAACACATAATATCTGTATTTTTACAGAAACAACACCAAGATGCTCTTTTTTTCTCCCCATACTTCTGAAAAGAAGATGGTGACATGCTGCTACAATAGCAACAACAGCATAAGCCATTTATTCTAGCCAACAACGACTGGGAGCCCCTCATTTCCCTCTGACAGATGGAGGGGTGCAACCATAAAGCAGGAGAAGAAATCATTAAGTCAGCCAAAGCCCTGCAGAGTTGTTTTTAATTGCATGCTCTGGAACTGTAGGCATAGCTTACCTGATTGCTGCTATAACTAACTGCCATCACAGAGACAGACGAGACCTTCTGTGGACATTTAGAACGTGATTTGTGTTCAGAAAGTTTCTTGGGGAGACGACAATGCCGATCGAGGCGAAGAATGAGCAGACAGTTCATTGCAGAGCCAGCAGACTGGATACTCTCCACTGGAGAGAAGCTTGTCCAGCAGGAGAGGCTTGAGCACCTGGCTAATGCCTCCATGACTTATGATTTACTGCAGATCTGCCACTGTGTTAGCTTAGCATTGGCATTGTTACTCTATACAGAAGTCTGCGCTGGTGGTCCCGACCTTTTTGGGTGCCTTTCAGACAGGCCACTCATTCAAAACGTTAATCAATGCCCTTTCAGCGGCTATGCAGCTGTTCCATTCTTCCATCCGTAAATAAAGCCGAGCAACAGTAGAATATGAGCCCAAATAAAAAAAAAAAAAGATGTATTACAAACCATGTAATCCAACCAAGTATTTATGTTATGCATGCCCACACTGATCTAAAGACAGAATTGCACACATGGAGACACACACCTCAGCATGGATAGATCAACAAAAGGCTGTGTCATGTGAAGACAAAACCTGTGCACCAAGTCGCAACACCTCAGCTTGAAGTGTTGACAGGTTGGCCGGGACTTACATTCCAAGTGTTATGCACAAAGGCGTATCAAATGAAGTAACAAAAGCACAGTCTGCCAACAAATAAGCAAGCAAATCAATCCACTTAAAACAAGCTTTACTTTAAGCTCCTAATAACTGCTTTGTGCCAGGTAACTTTGCCATCAAAGGCCTTGAAGCTTAGCACTCTGGCGAGGATCCTCTAAACACTGCAGAAAGATACCTGCCTTCATTCTGGTATTGCCTCACCCCTAAAATATATTTCAAAGCAGCTGCCAATGCCATGTTATTAATCTGTGTTTATTTTTACAAAAGAAAAGACTTGTTGGCCTCCCTCCAAGTCACAGCAACATCAGCTGAGACAAATTCAGCACATCTGGGAAACAGCCTGTCATTTCAGAGCAGTATGGTTGATGCCTCCTTATCCTGCATTTTCTCTGCAGCTTTAATACTCACAACAGTTAATCTGGTCAGAAGTGATGCTTAACGTAGCCAAAAAGTAGTCAGGTTGTTCCTTAAGACTTACACAAATGGTCTAAACTTTGAAGGCGACATGCAGCATCCTCTTCATATATAACTCTACATAAATGTAGACACTCGGAAAAGGAAGCGTTACAAAGACAGAAAGACAATCACACACAGAAATGGCACAATGATGAAACTTCTACTATCAATGTTGCACGCTATCATATGCATGAGGAGCAGGGGTCTTCACAGCAGTTCAAAGTGCAATATATAATTTACCAAATGATTAAATATTGATCCAAACATTACAGAAGGTCAATGGAAGATGTGACCAAAGATGTAACTATGTGTCAAAGTGCTCTTGTCTGCCCTCTTCAACCATTTTCACCTTCTTCTCCTTGTCTGGCAGTCCAGCCTAAGCCGTTCCAAGGTGTGTGAAGCTACATATGCAGACAGCCACATCAACAGTGTGTCAGAAAGACTTACCTGTACTCTTCCTCTGTAAAAATTGGAATGCGAGAAGGCTGAAGTACTGTGATCTCGACCAAAGAGCTGTTAGTCTTGACTGGCTCCCCATCATCAAAGGCTATCACATACAGCTAAAGAGGGAGAAAGAAAACCTATGTAAACACTACAAACATGCAAATACAAGAATGAAATTATGACTGATATGAAAAATAATGCTCTTTTTTTGCGATTTATTTTGAGCTACTTTTTGGTATATATGTCAGTATCCTAATAAAGACAGGCTGCCAGAATAGGATCTGGCAAGCAGCCTGCAAAGGGAGTGAGCATGAAAATGTATTGATCTTCATTCATAGACTGCAGGAAGGAGCTGGGAGAATAGACCAGCAGAGAGGGAAGGATAGGGAGAGAGGCTTTTTAAAAAAAACACGAAAAAAAGGAGACAGATCGACAAAAGAGAAGGGAAACAATTCAAAAGCATCTCACACAGAAGACCCACCTCACTACAAGCATAGATGCTGTTTACACCTGGCATTAACATGTGTCTCGGGTGATCTAATCTCAAAAGGTCAGCTCTAAGCATATCAGTTTACACCTGGTATTAAACTGTGTCTCCACATGAGTCTCCGGTGACCAGTTGTGATCAAATCGCACTATATGCAAACAAACACAGAGCTACCGCACGCACACACACAGGGAGGCAGCTATTAATGCGATCCTACTTCATTCTGCAAAATCTATAATTCCCAAATTAAACAGTATTGTTCTCAGTTCATCTACTTAAGCTACACTAATAGATCAATTTGAAGAAATACTTTTACAGTTTACACTATGTGATACACGTAACATAAAGGAGAAATGAACATTGACTTTTTTCACTGTATAATGTTAACTGAGTGTGTTTAATGCAACAACAATTCTTTGTTCAAAAAACCCATCTAAAACCTTCAATGCTTATCTTAAGATTGCACTGAAATATCATTTCTACGAAACAGTAAGTAAGGTTCAGTCCTACACCATCTGTGTGAGGACTACCGAGCAGGAACTACAGGACAGACTTACAACGGTGGTGGTCTGCTCAATGCTTTGGCACAAGGACGAAGGAGGTGGGAAAAGTTTTCACAGAATCATTCTTGAAATGTCTTAGCACTCACTTTTACATAGAACCACTTTTTTGTGGTTTACCAGATGGGCAATGAAAAAATGAACAACTATAGTAATAAAAATAAAAGCAAGCACATCACATAAGTAGCTGCAGGTGGTACAGTGGGACAGAACATAATTTGGAATTAAAGAGTTGTATGTGACCATATGCTGCCCAGACAAGGTCTGAATGTGCTCATAACTACAAAATCTCAGTGTATCTTAAATGTCTTCCATGTGCCTTCATGTCTGCACATGACTGGTTTAACAAAGATACATGATAATGTCAGATGTACCAGATACAGATAAGCTTTTAGCAAAATCAAATTTATACAGAAAC
>NC_136629.1:28509252-28666752 GCF_933228915.1 Telmatherina bonti | reverse complement strand
TTTGCATAAACTTTAATGATCCTATTAAATGTGAACCTAATAAATTCTAAAATTAAGTTAAAATTTTTTTATATAAACTATACATAGTTTGTACTGTGGCTGGCTCTAGACTGGAATTCTTTATTTTTTTTTATTTTTAAACAAGATTGGTATTTAAAATGTGAGAAAACAATCCTCTCACCACCGGGGTGACATTACAAAGATTATAATCTTTAGGGACTAGAAAAGCATATTGTAAATGACTATTTAAATGACCACAAAGGTATGGTTGGAAAAATACATACTCTGTCCTGTTCAGAAATCTCTAACAAGTCAAAACGTTCATGTTAAAGACATCTTTTAGTGACAAACAATTTGGTAACCTTGCTAGAGAACCCTGTTTTCTTGGCAGGATTAAGGACATGTTTAAGAAAAATCTATCAACATGACTGAAAATTACAACCTTGGAATTGCTTGGTAACATCAACAGTTCTGAAAAACACAGAATAAAAGAGCCAATATTTATGATATAACAAATCCTAACACCTCAAAGGGCTGGTATATTAAAAAAAAAAAGTCACCGCTGTTATTAAAGATGCAACTTTAATAACACAGCAGTAGCAACTGGATAACACAGTCAAGCTAAAGAGAGTTAAAGTAAGGTAGAGGGTGAGAAATTACAGCTGAATAAAGGGTACAGAGAGAATTTAAGTTAATTTGCATATCCAGTGTTTCCCACACAGTGCATTAATTCAGCTTCTCCATCTACCTCATATGCACAAACGTATAAAATCTTCCTCATACTGCACCAGATCAATTATGATAATGTAAAGGAGGACTGAATAAATAAATAAGTAAATAAATAAATAAATAAATAATCAAATGAAACTCAAGTATTACATCCTTCCACAACCGGTGGATCAAAAGGTCCGGGAATACTAAAGACCGTAGAACTAACCATTCTAAGGTATGAATATATTTTCTTGTAAGCAAAAAATAGAGCAGACAATCAAATGAGGACAAAAAGAAATTATTTCATGTCAGAAAGACTTGAATATACAATCTGACACTTGACAGAACAGTTCGACTTTCAAGTGTAAACTTTAAATAAACTTAAATGGAAAACCTAACTTTAACTAGAAAAATAAATAAATAAACAACCTTGCAGACTTGACAGCTGAAAAAGCATAGCATAAAATGATCTAGCATGAAAAGAACTTTTAATGTTGGCCCTTTCTGTGAACCCCACAATGAATGAAATTAGAAGTAAGGTACAGCATTTTTCTCTGTATGAAAAAAAGCTCTTTCAGGGACCAAATACTTTGTCATTCTGAACCACTGAAAGAAGTTAATCACACTGCTGCAGCTTATTGTGGGTCTGCATAGAATCGAGTTGAGTGCAAAATCTTTCTTAAACTCAGTAAGCCATTCACATGTGTCCAAAGAATAACTCAACTGTATAAAATAAAAAACGAGAGCTTGATCTTTCTTTCTCTTGGGCTTTCTCTTTACTTTCCACCATTTTGGCTGAGCCACAGGCAACAGTCTGTGTTCTATAAACTCAGTGGTGGAGGCTAGTCTCACTTTGATCTATACACAGGTTTAGCGTTTCCTAGCAGAAAATCTATGATCCAGCTTTTGCTTTCAACAACAAAGGCTCATCCTTGTGCTACAAATGTTCACAAGGGGAGCTGTGACAAGATGCATGCACACAGACACTCCTACGTTTGCTTAAAATATGCATGTGCTACAAGTGCACAAACAAATAAATAAATAACATTGGATAAAGAATACTTTATCTCCATGCACATGGTGGCACATACCAACACACTTTACTGAGGCACAAAATAGACAAGTATGAGATTCGTTCGGAAATGTGAGAAACGCACAGAATAAATGAGACAACAAAACAATAAAAGGGGAAATCAAACACAAATGACTTCAATATCTTTTTGGAGGCATCATACTAGAGGAAGCAGAATCAGCCCCATCTCTGGACCTCTCGAAGTTCGCATTAATCCACTGGGCTCATTCAAAGTCATTTCAAATGGCAGACACTAGCCTGATACCAGTGGCTGTGCAATTCCTTATTCTATCAAACTCTGTTTGTGAGTGACAAAACTCAGAGTGCAACAAAGCTTCTCTTCATTGGGGGACAATGCCTCTCCACAGGCTGAAAGACCTTCCTTAATAAGGCACTTCGGCTCCTTCCTGCTCATCACTGACAGCTTAATTCTGCCGACTTTGAAGGGGGGAACTAAACTCATAAGCATAAATAACTGTGCACACATTTTAAAGAATTCCTCAGAGTAAAAATACACAACCATTAATTTGTACAGTACACACACATGAAGAGTATCACAACACAATCCGTTTGTTCGCTCAGCTGTTAATCTCTTAAAAGGCAACAAAGGGAACATGAGCGCTCATAAAAACTTGGCATAATTGCTGTCACAAAGCTAATGAGTCATTCAAAGCTGGAACAGCAATGTGGGGAAGACAGAAACACCTTTGTGTCTATTCTATTTTCAGTGGTGATGCAGTGAGGGCCAACAGGTCAGGAGGCTAAAATGTGTTTTAAAAAGGTAATGCGTTCACCTGTTGTAATGGCTGGCGAAGTACAATAGCAGTGCAATTCAAATCCCTTTTGTATTATGGTCTTTGGTCGCTATTACTACTGTGAAACTATGCTAATGATTCACCACATCTTCACAGCCAGCGCTGCACCTCCAGAGGGAAAATGAGGTTAGGTAAAAAGAGAGCAGAACGCAGAGAAGTGAGGGTACACTGGCTATCTTGGGGCTCTTACTGTGATTCGGACTGTGACGGTAGCTTGCCCTGGGGGCATTATCCCTCCTTGGTCGACAGCTTCCACCTGGAAAGTGTAAGATGCCCCCATGCCCATAGCTACCAGGTTCTCAAAGTCCAGGGTCTGCAGCACAGCCAACTCCCCTGTGACTGGGTTCAGAGAAAAAAGCTGCTTGGCCGATTCAGTCTTGATCCGATATGTGACATTGGAGAAGAGGTCTAAGTCCAAAGCCTGGGGAAAGGAGGAGGAAAATATAGGGAATTAGTCCACGAAAGACTATGGAAGCGAAAACAAAGCCAGCTTAATAGATTCTTAAAACTTGTGGCCATACCTTTAGAAATACAAGCTAGTGGGTATTGGTTATCAGCAATTAATGTTAATATTTCTACTTTAATTATGCATATTTTCTGCTGCAAGGGTTATTTCCATCAATCATTATTCAGGCTCTAATGAGGTAAGCCACTGTAGAGAGCTTAAGTTCACTGAATTAAAACACAAGTCTCAAAGCAGAAATAATATCCAAAGGCCACTGCAAGAGATTATCGGACGAGATGTACAAAGATAAAACTAGAATTATTCATTCCCTGGCCAAAGTTTATATAGATGGTTTAAACAAAAATGTTTCTCCAGGCTGGAAACGAACAAAATTGAACAATGACTTGAACACACTGCATAATTGTGTTGCTAGTTACTAAAGCACAAGGACTTTTATTTTCACTTTAAAAAAAAAAAAAAAAAAAATTACTCTTATTTTGAAATTTGGTTTAGTCTTCCTTAGATTCCAATCTTCATCAGATTTATTTTATACTTGTAAAGATAGTTTAATTTGATTTTTTTTCGCATTCTCTACTTTCAACTACTTGACTGTCTGATAACTAACATGTGTTTGACAAAGTAAATAGAACAGTAAAGCTGTAGTTGGTCAAGGCCTTTTTCTAGCTTGTGCAGACTTTTAAATGAAATCCTCAGATAACTTGACAGTAACATTTGTAAACATAACTCAAAAAGGTATGGATTTTAATTACATTTTTAGGAAATGGAATAAGGAAGAAGTGATCAGACTTTGTGGTGATCCAGATCACCACCTGGATCCGGATGTGTTATAAAGGATGGGAAGACAGCAACAATTTTCCCATTTGATTTCAACTTTAAAAATAATGTCTACAATCACTGGCAATTAATGAATTAGAAAAACTACAATGGCCTGACAGAGGTCAATTTCATGTCTTAACCTGTGGAGCAAACCAAGCTCCACAAATGGTGGTGGAGGTGGAAAGGATCCAAATGCGGAGCCGGGAGCCAGACATTCAAAATAAGGGCGCCCACTGAAGAGACCACATGAGCCTAACGCAAACACAAGCAAACACAATGGACCAGCACTGAGAACAGAAACCAAGTGGTATAAATGCAGAAAAACCAAACAAGACGCAGGTGTGGTGAATGAACTAAATGAGACCAGGTGAACCTAATGAACAACAAAAAAAAACTAGAAACAAGAGAACTAAACAGGGAAGACCAGAACAAAAGATACAAAACAAGAAACCAAAACTAAAAATACAAAACACATATCATGACATGAAGTTAATATTGAGAAAAGTGGCCAACAGGAAATTAAAAAAAAAAAAATAGAAGTGACCCTAAACTCAACCTCATTCAGCACAAGGTACTGTTAATTTGATGTTTCCAAAAAAAAAAAAAAAAAAAAAGCAACAATAAAAAAAAACATCAACCTCTGATCTTACTGATATGGACTGTTTGGTATCTTGCCTGCCATCCATGTCCGTTAAGTGTCAGAAATGTTATCTAGGACATTCTAGTTTGACACAGCAACTGAAATGTAAACTCCTCACATTCTCTCATCCTCACCCATTTCTCACCCTCCCCACCTCCTGCTATATCCTATCTGGGAGATGTCACTCACAATGTGCCAGCAATTATTCGGCCCTCTGCTCATGTTTGCTCTGCATGCACAAGGTTTTCCAGGTAACTTACTGCTGTGCAAACATGTGCACTGATATCTGACAGAGTCAAAACCGAAGAGTGATTCTGAGTGTTTTCTTTTATATGTTTTTCCAAAATTCATGGCATATTATTGTTTGTCAGAAAAGAGGGATTTTCAACTAAAGCTTGGATGTGAATACAGAAGAACGGCTTTAAGTCTTTATTTTGTCAAAAGCTCCCAGAGGCTTGCCATGTCTATAGTGGAAATGTGTTTGCTGTATATAGAAGGATGTATTTTTCTGTTTGTGCAAATGTTTCAAGACTGGAAGCATTTCGCATTGTAAAATCACAAAATTGCCGGCTCATGAGGTTAAAACAATGTTTACATCTTGATATTAAGACACGCAGGAGACATAAAAGAAAAGAAACAGACTATGCTTGAGGTGATTTTAACTTACACTTAGTTTTAGCACCACAGTTCCAACAGGGCTGTTCTCAGGTACATTCACCACATAGGTATCCTGTGAGAACACGGGGCTGTTGTCGTCAATATCTTCAACCTGGATCAAGAGCGTCAACATAGTCCGTCGAGGGTCCACTGCTCCATCTGAAGCCTCCACTACCAAGTTATACTTGTTCGTTGTCTCCCTGTCAAGTGGCACTCTTGTGTAGATGCTTCCATTACTGCTGATTATAAACAAGTTGGGGTGATTCACAATCCGGTAGTAAACCTGGCCATTGGCTCCTGCATCTGGATCTGTCGCCTAGGGAGA
The DNA here is from genome assembly GCF_933228915.1 of Telmatherina bonti. Taxonomy (NCBI): domain Eukaryota; kingdom Metazoa; phylum Chordata; class Actinopteri; order Atheriniformes; family Telmatherinidae; genus Telmatherina; species Telmatherina bonti. The sequence continues at coordinate 28,661,250 of NC_136629.1, read as the reverse complement.
GAGAAAGCTATCAACAATGGGAAAACAAATTGATGTCTTTGTGTCACTATGCCCTCATAAATTATCTGCTTGAAAAAAAAAAAAGTCTATTTGTTTGCCTTCAGTCTGAGTAACCTGATGTCAGGTATCTGCAGCTTTTGCTGTTTTCGTGTAATGATTTAATGTTGCCAGATTTTCAACGCAGGCAAGGGCGCCACAATGAGCACGATTAATTGGACCTGCACATCTGCATTTGATGGAGAATTTGCAAACGTGAGCTGAAAAGAAATGCTGCATTATACAGCTTAGATAATCAGATGGAAGCATAGTTGGCTAATGAGCTGTAAAATGAAACATCAGTAAACTAATATTAATAAACTATGATTAATTTCTGAGGCTGCTCTCGTAAGCCGACAACCTGCGGGAAACAATGAGAATTCATTTGCACACATCAATAATATACGACAGGTAAATGAATAACAAATATTAAGAGACAAATGCAGAAGGATTTCACTTGTAGTAAACCACAACCGAAGAGGCCTTGATTCATTACATGATCCATTAGAGCTTGGCTTTATCTTGTCGCCCTGAGTGTTTATATAGCTTTCAAGAACAAAGTCATGCAGGCTTCAGTAATGCAGCCGAGTCAAAACAACCCTCACATGAGTCGGATTTCTAGGTCATGACACTGAAACTCAAATGAATATGTAATTCGTGAGTCAAGAAGAAAAGCATATTTTTTACTCAAAGTATCATTTAAAAGCCTTTTCTTAAAAAAAAAAAAAGAAGAAGACCCAAATAGAAGAGAAAGAATGAAATGATGAAAGAAATGAGAAAAAAAAAAGGCTAAATTAGCTGATCTGCTAATCTGAAAGAGCCGAAACATACATGTGTGATTTAATGTTATCATCTGAGGTGGTGCCCCTATTTGTTCATAAATGAGACACAGAGAACAAAAGGATGAAGTTGAAAGACTGACCTAAATCAAGCTAGATTTGATCTGCAGTTCTAAGCCTTGGTGAAAATAAGGACAAAGGATAACAGGAAGAAAAAAGAAAGAAGTCTCTGAGAACCAGTGGATGAGGAAGTGGGATAAAGACACACATGACTAGTAAAACCAGCCCTGACATTACCTTTAGCATTAAGCCACGATAAAATATTGTTTTTTTGTTTAGTGGAGGAGGAGGTCAACTGCTGACATTTGAAATACTGGCATAAAAATAGTTATGTGGCTCTTTTAAGACCCTTCTGCACCCTTTTTTCCCTACCCCCAAACTGAATCCTGCTGTTTGACTGCTGAAAGAGTGAAACGTATCACATCAATTTGTCCATGTGCATCCCTACCTCTCTGCAGTATTATATAACAGAAACTATCGCCATATCTTCCATGTGAAAGCCAATGCAGTACTACAGGGGAATATGTTTATCTGAAGGCCAGAGTTTCCATTTCACATAGACGCTTGCACTTTAACCTGGCTGGATCACCAAGGAACCTTAATAGATATATAACCTGCTCATAGGAGTGTAACTGTAAAAAAAATATGTATAATAAATAAAAACAAATAGATCTTTCACCCACTCTTATATTTTATTTTTATCATATTAAGTCCACACTGCAGAACATTTTCATGATTTTATATGAGGGGACCAAGTTTGTTTCCAAATTTTATATTCATACATACCTATGCTGACATATGATATGATTTTTTTCAGCTTAATACATTTTATTTGGCAAAATTTTGGGACATAGTGACATCTGAATACACTTCTTGAGTATCATGCTTAAATCTACTAAATTGGGTGCGGTGGCGCCAAAATAGCTCAGCACAATGCTCTTCTGCTAACCCTCATGTACATTTCCATGAAAAATGATTGATAGGTTTAGCAATTTATTTAATTTATTGGCAAATACAGAGTTTAGATAATTCCAACAAGCTGAAAACATTTGATTTAACCACTTTTATTCTTCTGCATAGTCTCAACCATATCATAAAAGATTTCTTTTAACTTCTTTAAGTACTCTTCAGAAACAGTTGTTTGTTAGTTGGCATCGCCAGAGAAATATCTACCTGGTTCCTTTGCTACAAAATGGATTCATTAGAGCCAAGAAGACCATTTCTGAAGAGGTTACAGTGAATAGTACATTGATCCGCTGGTGAATACATCTCTTAGATCCTGCATCACACACTGGCGCAAATACACACAAAAGTGCTCTTCTAACATTCAGCAAATGCAATAGGGAAGCTAAGAAAAAAAAGTTAATGTTAAGTAAAAATATATATAAAAAGAAGATATATTTATTACAGCAAACAAACTTTAAAATTAAATTAAGGTAAATTTGTCATGGGTCTGAGGGCCCTGGTGTGTGTGTGTCTAGGTGTGTCTTGTTTTAAGGTGGAGCCTTTGTTCCTGGCAGGTTTTCCTCACAGTTGAAGGCAATCATCTCGTTTCATGGCTGCAGTATATCTACCCTGATTTGAGCACTACTCTCTGCCGGGTTGCTGTACACTTCTCTGGTAACGTCTGGGCCTTGTGATAGGGTGTGACCGCTGTCTTTGCTTTTTGAAGGAATTTTTCCTTGTTTTTTCAGAAACTCTTCCACCAACCAGCCATTCCAGTCCCTCAGCTGCCATCCCTGCCTGCTCGCCTGCCAACTTGCACCACCGACTCCACCTTTTTATAAATAAACTGTCTTTTGTCAACACAAGTTTACTCATCCGCCATTGGGTCCTCTTATTTCCCACCTGACAAAATTAAATTGAATTAAATTAAATGTATATTATAGTCCAAAAAAAATCAAAAGCTTTCCTATAATCTTAAGTTGCTTTGTAAAAATATGAATAGTAGACAGGCAGTTGAGTTTTGTAAAATCTGTATTGGACTTAAAGGCGTTTTAGGAAGACTAGGAAAGTACAGTGTTCTATTCTACAGGTGACATGTTAATGGATCAATATTGCTGCACTCTGAAAAATATTTCTGAGATGAAAGAGACCTATCTTCATTATATTTTTGATGTGAGATATACAACAATGATTATATTAATAATAAAACTGAGGTTCTTCTTCAAAGGGATTAAAAGAAAGTGATTAAAGTTTTATGAACAGTTCCTCTTTGTGTGCCGATGAATAAAACTTCTTGTCCTTGTCAAGCTGAAGTACGTTTTCTGCCTTCCATGTCTTAATATATATAATGCAGTTAACAAAAAAATCATCATTAGTGTGAGTGTCACAAGAAGACAAAGCCATATAAACCTGCGTATCATCAGCATAACTGAAAGTTTTTACCATGTCTCCCGAAGACATCCCCAAGGGGCAAGTAGATTAAAAGTGATCAAAAATCAGCTTTTATGATCTGGAAGCTGATTCGTCAATGCTTAAAAAAAACAAAAACAAAACTATGTTTGTAAGATAAGGCCTGAAGCAGTTTAAAAGAGTACCAGAGGGGCCAGCCGAGTTCTCGAGTCTGTCTAATTGTATGGTATGATCCATAGTATCAAAGAAGGCACTGAGGTGAAGCAGGACAAGAACTGGTAGATTTTTTTTTCTTTCCAGGTTTATTCTGATGTTACAATTTTAATTGGTGCTGCCTCCGTATTGTGTTTTGCTCTTAACCTAAACTGGTATTCCTCAAATATATCGTTGTCTTTCAGAAAATCTTCCAGTTAATTAAAATTGGGTTTTCTAAAAATTTACTTAAAAATACAAATAGGATATAGGTCTGTGACTGTTAATATCAAAGGTCAAATGACACATGTTAAGCTGGGGTAGGTAATCTTGCTCAGAGACATTTTTTTTTTTACTCAGGGTGAAATGGTTCCTCGTCCTGATAGTAGTCTATACATTTTGAAACCATGAAAAATAAGAAATATAGTTAGACTCCTCAGTTTAATGGAAAATCTGTAAAAACTCTGACCAATCCAAACATTTGGACTGAATTGAAGTTGTTCATTTCTTATATTTCACAAGCTTCTTCTACCAGCTCCCCTCCTCCCCCTCCCGCAATGCATACCTGATAGCGACACCTTGCATATCAATAGTGTGTTAGGATGAAAATACAAAGTAGTGAAGAAGAAACTTGGGAGGCAAACATGGCTGAGAGAATGCAGGAAGGATTTCCCCGACCCGGCTCGGTTTATTTGCCTCCTCCCGCTAAACAACAGAGAAAGAGAAAAACAATTGGTGGAAAAATCTGCGAATAAAAAAAAGCCTTGGATCATGCAAGGAGCAAAACCAGAGGGGGATGAGCCAAGACCGAGTGCCTCTTTCTAATCTTGCTAGCTCCCCAATATTACCTGCCCAAGCTTTCAGTTAGGTTTCCACTCAATAGCTCTTTGAGATATGCTTTTTAAAAAAAAAAAAAAAAAAAAAATCTACCTACGTGCTGTTATTTTGGGCCTTTTGCATAGATGCAACTAAAGAAATTGTAGCAAATAATGTGTCTTCATGACAGGCTGCTTTTGAAAAAAAGAGCCTAAAGATAGAACTTTTACAGTGGTGCTTTGCTAATTTGACTATTGTGTGTCAACGCAACATTTATTTCTTGTATGAGATGCCTTTGTACATGCTTCCGTGACTCATATGTCAGTGCTAAAGTGGCTGGCTTTACACACATAGAACTCATTCCTCTGAAAATTGTCACGTAAAAAGACTAAATGAGTGGAAAAACAGCCAATGTACAAAGAAAACCTTCTAAAAAGACCTTCAGAGAGCCTTGAAGACTATCGCTCAAGAGCACTTTAAAAGATTGTAACAAGGTCTGCTTGTTCCAAAGTAAAATATAAAGGAGTGCTGTTCAAGGCCATTTTTACAGCACTTCAGAATTCTATCAAAATTTTCCACCCATTTCAAACTTAAAGTGTACAATGATGTCATTGTCTTAACACTGAAAAAAGAGTTTGTGTTGTGTGCCAAATAGGATTGTTTACGATTTTCTTGAAACATCTGACACATTTCAGCCCACCGATTAAAACTTGATTGGCACATTTCACATGATGTGCTTTTGATAGTCGTACACAAGCTCTTGTGGATTTGTCCACCAGTCATCCACAATCTAAGATTACGGCCCTGCTAAACAGTAAACAGAATGAGCTTTTATAGTGTGGTGTTTATCAGTGGTAGAATTGAGGACTCTGCTGTCAGGGGTGATAACTGGATAAATTGTCTTCAATTTATGTTTGTGTGTGTAAAATAAGAACAGGTGGGAACCAGCTCCAATTACAGCAACGATAATCCGAAACGCTTTACAGCAAGCAGTAAGCTACTTAAAAGCATTATACATTTGCACTGCAGTCATCTTCTCTGTTGGCAGCTGCCTGAAGCCTTGAGACTGGCTGGATTATGACTCCCTCCCTGCAGGTGAATTCAAACCAGTAAGGGAATAAAATGAGCTGATTTTAGAGTGACATTGGATTTAAATGTGAAACACTTGAGTGGACATACACTACCATACAAAACACACATTTTACAGTTAGGTTCAATGGGAAAGTGTGTCCAAACCTATGACTGGTAGTGTAAATAACAGCTTAACTCAAGCAGTGTGCATCTCATCCATCCCACGTCTGCCAATTGGAGTCTTACTGTGTCATGAGACAGTGAGCTGTAGGCTACTTTTTTGATTGGGGCAACATTTGTTACACTTGCACAAGGCACCAAAATCTGCAGAGCACAAGTTGTAATTCAGGCCTGCAGAAACAGAGCTAATATTTTCTGATCATTTGTCAGCCTATCAGAGGGAGTGATGAAACACAGAGAAATAGTCTATGAACAGTAAATGGTTTATGTTAACAACGAACAGGCTGCACAAGTTGTTAGTAGGATATTTTAACAAAGTCAGGTGCAATCAGTTCCATATGTATTTGGACACTGACAATATTTGTTATTTCAGGTGTTTACCAAAACATATTTATGATACAGTTTTCTAATCAATATGGGCTTAAAGTGCAGGAACCACACTTCTTTAAAATCTAGGTGCCTTTTTTCCAGTACACGCTCTCTTCAGATTGACCCAAACACAGCAAAAGTTGTAATATTTACTGTGTTTTTAGGCAAAGAAGTACAATATTCTGCAATGGAGGAATCGATCATCAGATCTTAACCCAACTGATGATGCATTTCATGACAAAACTTAAAGGAAAAAAAGACCCACAGGCAACAGCTGAAATCTGCTATGGTAAATGTTGCCCAACAACTCATAAAGGAAGAACCCCAGCATTTGGAGACGTCAGAAACTGTCTCCTTATATATCCTTATATAAATATTAGACAGCCTTTTAATGAAAATCATGTATACTTACTGACAGTTTTAAATGTCTTACTGTTAGATGGCATTATACATTAAAATATTAGCCAAACGCTATAAGCCTTCGGTGTGAAATAAATACCGATTTTCCTTCACTTCAACTATACTTTTGGAGATGGACGTTAAGGCTCCTGGTATGATTAATAATGAGTCTTCACCTTAAAAGAATTAAGCCAAGGAGATGAACATGACAGAAATGAAAGGATATTTTAGACAGACAGATAAATAATGAATACAAAGGATTTATGGGTTTTGTTGCTGGACATTATTAAAAATCTAGAAGTATACACTGGATTTTTCAAACAATTTTAACTCAAAGAACGTCCTCAAAGAAAACATTTAAACTGAGAATTAAGGATAACTGATAATGGAATATGTGTACAGGAGGTATAATGTGTATATGCATCTTAAAGGTGGATTTTAGTCTTTAACTTTCTGAAGAATTGTAACTATAGGGACGTTTTCATATGTCAAGCAGCACAGAAGCTTCATACAGCCCCCCCTCACGTTTGGTTTTGACTCCAGGCACGACTGGATGACTGCTTTCTAAAGATGTAAGGAACCCGCTGGCTTTATATTTTTCAAGCATGTCAGAAATTTATTTATGGTTTAAGCTCGTAAGTGATTTATAAAATGAGAGCAGCTCTTTTGAAATTTAATCTCTAACCACCTGGAGGTCAAGCCGGACAATTTAAAAAGGAGGTGTAATATACTCAGAACTCCTGGATCTTCTTGGAACATTAGTTGTAAAGGCTCAAGCAGAATGTAGTTTACTGCAGGTTTATAATGTGTTTTATAGTACACCTGCTGCAAGGCTCCGACTTCTTTGAATTTTTGGCCAAATTTGTCTGTCAATGATGAACAAGTGATGCATGAATATATGGTTAAACAGCATACTTAGTATTTGACTACTTTTAAATAATCAGTAAACAAAATTTAACCTTCTCCTTCGTAGCAAATGGAAACAATGTTTCACTGCACTTTTTAAGCAAATTCAGATATTTACATGGTAATATGTTAATGCATCAAGAAAGTAATAGTTTAAAATATGCTTAAAAGGAAAAGGACTGTGTTTCACTGAATTTAAGGATTATTTGTCAAACAATTTGTCATTAATTTGCTATTTGACATTCTTAGGAAAATCACACTTACAGGACAGAGTGATGGGAATATTTAAGATGAAAAATTGTGTTAGCCTCAAGCTAGCAGCTAGCTAGAAAACTGTGCCCAGTGGATTGAAGGGATGTGTTAACATTGTTGGGCCATGCTATGACTGTACTCCCATGTTCATAAATTGCTATTACAACATACTGTGGATTCATATTTTGAATACCCAACACTGCAGTAGGGCGGTTCGAGGGAGTTCAGGTATATTCTACACTAAAAACATACATTTCAGAATCACCTTTGATCAGTTGGTGCTATGTGGATTGATTCTGTGCAGAGACACAGGAACAGAGCAGGGACTCCCTACCAACACTTCAATTTTCACATGGTTGTTATACAAACTTCTAGTGGAGAGAACTGAGCCTTAACACATCTCAAAGAAGACTTTGATACACTACTATGATTGTTGGACTACAATAGACTTACAAATACAATTTGCATGATTTAAAAATGTTGAGAACTTTTTCCCAAACTAAAATATGATGGACACATTTTGCATCTACAGTGTGCATCTTTCATTTTTACAGATAAGTAGATTTCTTCAGTTATAATGAGCCGTCTTTGATCCATTAGTGTTTGAAGTCATCTGAGATCTGCCAATAAGGGCATTGAGGAGACACACCCCTGCATCTCAGAGCAGAAAGCCATGCTCATTTTCTTATGATCTTGAGGGATTATTTTATTTACTTGGCGATGGCTTTAATCATTCATGTTTGGCTGATTGGCTGAGTTGTTAATAACCTATTTTTCTGTGATGTGACAAATTAAACATAAATTAATGCTTGCTTTATTCAGACCTGAATGTTTCAAAGGGTCCCAATCAGGGCTGAGAAATTCCACATGAAGGTCTTCTTGAAGCGATGGCTTAGCAAGGTTGATAAAAGAGCAACATAATTCATCTGTCATCTCTGTAGCTACAAAAATAAATGTCATGTTTAGGGATTTAACTTTGATCAGGTTGTAAAAGGTCAAGATATTAAAGCCCTCTCTGTTTCAGCATTTCTTTGTTTAAATAAAAACCTACAATCCTGCCTTTTTAGATTTCTTTCTGCAAAAACAAAATTAAAGAAGTTAGACATGAAAGTGGTGACTATACACAGCAAAATTAGTGGAAATAAATATTCAATTCATAGATGTCACATAATGTAATGGACTGTTATGAAATTTTATTTGTGTTTAGCATATGCAAGCTGCTTTCATAAGCTGTGCTTATTGTATTTACAGTGATTTTATGAAACAAAACTTCTCAAAGTTCCTCTCAAAAACGTCTCCATGCCTTCTTCTCCTAACAGGGGCTAAACTTCAGCCTTCCTGTGTGCATGTGCATGGAGTGCAGATCGATGTTGAGCCAAGTACTGTAATGCACTTTTCTTTTCAGTCAGAATCTTGGCTCAAGCTGGCCAAGTGCCAGCACAGAAAACCTTCCAAAGCCGGACAGAGGGAGAGTTGCTGTGATAGTCTAAGCCCCATTCTAGCAGATGGATGCATTTCTGAGGGAACATCCAGCTTCTTGCATGAGTGTTTTTTCCCTTTTTCACATTTCACAAAGTCCGAAGACTAAACTTGTATATTCATTTATCCTTTTCTAACAATATAACAGGATACTTATAGATAAAACTGCATACTGAGAGCTGACATACATCATTGTTATACAAATGAATGCCAACCCGAAGTCACACTGATATAACAAGGCGCTATAATGACACCCAGATGAATACTGTAATCAAAACCAACTCATCCCTCTAAACGGATTGTAACAGAGCAGCAAAAAGTTTTATATCTATAAAACATATCTTTGGAATTATCAGCACCTACACAAAGATAGAGGTATGGTTTAGAAATCTGGTAGATAGAGATAATTAGGACCATTATGTTAGCATGGAAGTGCATGTCTGCTGCTCTCAGCCCCCGCAGAATGAAAGATTTTGGTATTTAGTCAAATCCATCCATCCATCCATCCATCCATCCATCTATCCATCCATCCATATTCTTCTGCTTGTTCAGAGTCGGGTTGCAGGAGCAGCTGCCTAAGCAGGGAAACCCAGACCTCCTTTAACATATTGAGTTAAAACAAATGCAACCTTCCAAAAACCTGATAGGAAACAGGCCATGGAGATGTGGTTCCACCAATCAGTCAAATGTTAATTTGTTGAAACTTACTTGAACCAATCAACATCAATCATCCAATCATAACAGTAGAAGCTGCTGAAAACAATAGATTCATCACAGAACGCTCGAAAAAGAAAATCATTTTAACACTTCATTTTACTCCATTACAAACACGTCTTTCTCCACTTCAGCTTTGCTCTGATTCCAAATCGAAGCCAAAGAACCAACACAACTAGACGCAGAAAGCAGCTCACACAGCTTCACACATTTCTAAAATTGCCTTTAGTGGCAACAGAACATTTTTATTGTACAGAACTACGTTTGCCAAGTTGCATTGCAGAGAAGTCACAGAAACACAAAGTATTTCCCAGCTTACTCAGACCAAAGTTTTTCTCGGATCTGGGGATAAACTGAACCTCTGCATCCCCCTCAGCATTTTAACTATTTACAGTTCAACGTTAAACTACGAGCTATGCTGGATTTTCAACTATTTCAAAGCTACGAGTTACAGAAATGTGGAGATTTGTGTGAGAATGAATGCTCATCGGTGTGAAATAGAAGAGATATATATGTGAAAAAAATAAAATGAATAAACAAGAAGCCTGGATGGATTGTATTCCCTCATTTCCCACGTTGAGAGCATATGTGTGCTGATAAATTATGTCAGCGATCATATTTTCATGATTAATCCACTGACAAACGTCAAGCCAATTAATCTAAAGTAGTAATTAGAAAAAATCTGGCTGCTTACTGAAGCCTAGCCAAAGTAGCCAACAGGGAATCAGCTTTGGGTCCACCATGTTCTCTAAAGCCAAGCGATTTTTAATGGGTAGCAACAATACAAACTGAGCTATGATCATCCCTCTATGGCCACTCAGGAAAAAGATTGGACTTCAACAACTGGAGAATCAATAATTCTGTCCCACTCTCCAGAGTCTGTGTCAAAGAGTCTTTGGGCAAGATGTTAAGGCTTATTTCACCTCCAGCGTCATCAATGTGAGTGCAAGTAAGAAAAGCACTTCAAAGGTAAAGACTGAATAGACTTAACGTTGGTGTATAAAGGACCGTATGAGCCAGTTATTGTGACCAGCAGTGTAATACACTTAGAGTAGTAATCAAGGCTTAGAAGGGGTCAATAAATTGATTTACCAAATAAATTAATATAAAACATGATGACAAGCAACAGTGAAAATGACATGACAAATAGGTGGTAGTGTCATTTCAAAGGGACAAATATTATTGTTTGAATGAATGAAAAAATAATACTCACCTCAACTCTTCCGACATACAAATCGGCCTTTTCTTCCTGGACCGTAAAATTAGTGGTGATGTTGAGGTTAAATGCAGGATCGTTGTCATTGACATCAGTCACCACTATGTTCACAGTAGTAGTAGATGTCTAAATGGGAAAAAGAAAAAAAACAAAAACTTAATTTAAAAAGTCTTTAATGTGTTTTTTTTTTTTTGTTTGTTTGTTTTCTTTAGACAAAGACCATAAAATAGAAAAATATAAATAGAATTTGGACTTAAGGAATAATTTTTGAATGATTCAACTAGCTAAAAATATAGGATGATTGTCCAAAAACATTGTTACGTCTATTTTTTAAGTATAAAGATAATCCTAACACTAGTAAGACTTTATTTGCAAGCAAACCCAATGAATGAAAGAAAATCAGAGGAAAACAAGTTAAATCATTAACTTTTTTTTTTTTTTTAACCCATGTCCTGGTTAATATTAAAGTAAAATGACTTTTGACATTGTAGGTAGATATTACGAACATGTAACAATAATGTCTCCCAAACACCACAGTAAAGTATGGATGTATGTCCTGTGGAGACAAAAAAAAGTTTTATTCATTAGTTCAACCATTCATGTTTTATGAAGATGCTTGGAGAGAAGGCTGTATGTGTAGGATCTATATGCCTTCTGTCTCTGTGTCTAAAACTGTTTGATGCTCAAATAAAAAAATAAAAAAAATCCCTGACTCCCTGATTTTCTTGGCACTAATGAACAGTATGTTTGGCTCATGTGGAAACATTTAATTTATTCTAATACTTTGATATAATGATTTGATGAAAACAAACAAAAACAAAACAATCACAATTGAGTTAGATTTCCTAACGGTAATTGGTTAGTTACTGCAGTTCTGGTTTACTTGACATGTGACTGCGTAATTTCCGTGCACTAAATCCTTCAAAAGCCATTATTGGACTCAAATAATTCTCAGATTTAGGAATGTTTTAAAGTCAATAAATTGGATAAAAAGCTTAGCTATTTGTAATAACATTTTTATAATGCGGAAAAAAAGCCCCTAAATGTCACCATTTTTCTTTCACTACTTGACTATGTGGGACAAAGAAAAGAAAGAGGCAAACACACTTCTGTTAGGGGAAAAGAAAAAACACAAACAAAAAAAGTGAACATTATGCAATGTATAAGACTGAAGAATTGAGAAAGAAGTGCTTTATAATATTTCCAGGAAAGATGCATTTATGTCACTGAAACACTATAACAGTGTAACATAATTAGATATATAACAGCTTCTACCTTTTAGAGTATGACCTTTTACTTTGAATAAAGGTCCAAGGACACAGAGTCAGTTATTCAAGAAAATTACATAAGTTGGTACTTATTGCATCAGATAAAGGCAACATTATACTATTTTACTCATCACACTGATTACACAATAAATTAAATACGTATTTGTTAATCATTTCTCTTCTCGATTTGATGTTGAGGCTTTGATTGCGAAGCTCACTGGGCAAATCCAATTCCCTCCAGCTTTAATTCATGTTATCATTCATTTGCAAGGCCAGTGTGGACAATTGTGCTGCTGTTAACCTTCAAACAATGACATAGTTCATACACATACAGCACTTCTATAAATCAACATACAGAATGGCTGAATATGCACAATCTATAATCTCTCAGTGCCCTGGGGCGAACATGCCCGCAAATAACAAAATGAATGGCCTCCTTTTGGGAGCGAAAAGATGGGTGGTTGTGGGAGGAGCTGGAACCAGCAGGATAAAATACTCCAGAGGAGACAGCTGTTTGAAGTTTCCCTGGCAAATGAGACGTGTGGTGCGCGTCATGAAGAAACAACCTAGTTAATGTCACCTTCATCTCATTGTCCGCTGGGGAATCTGTGATCATTGTTCTTTATTGGAACTTCTTAGATGTGGATAATGATGTAAGACTACTCGTGGTAACCCAACCTGAAAACAATCCCTGCCTCTGCAGCTAATGCACGACTAAAACTATTGTAGATTAAGACGATGCAGTTCACTGCAACTGTTGTACTGAGATCTGCTCATTTTTCATTTCACAGAGGACCTCGGGATAATTAGTGTCTCCATCCTAGTGTGAATGTTCTAACCCAGGACAAAAGAGAAAAGAATCCCACCTCTGTGGACATGGATGTTAATTAATGAGCTGCTATTATTTATTTAACATTAAAAAAAAGATGAGGCTCTGTGATATCTCAATTTCGGGGCCATGTGAGAAATCCAAAGGTGGCTGATAATGTTTCTGTTTGATAAGTGATAATCCTGAACAGAGATTTGATTGCAACGGCCAGTATAGATAGAATCAAGCATTTGGAAGCGATGCACTCCTTCCTGCTATGGGCAATCCAGCAAAATAGGGTGAAATTTAGCGATCTGTATCTGCTTGGCAGCTCTGATTAAAGCCATCACTGGTGAGAATTCACATTTTTAGTTCTTTCAAATATGGATAAGTGCATTTTTTTTCATGCAAGAAAAGATGAAGAGCTAATAAAATGAATTAGGGGGTGTGTATTTTGGCTGCTATGCGCAGAGACCAGCAGCAAAAGGAAGAGAAGGCTTTCTTCAGTCCTTGTTTCAAGTTTCCTTGGTAACCAAAGTTCTGCATTAATTGGGCATCAAAATCCCTGGTGTACCTTCTCTTGTCTCTATTGCTCTCCATGTCATTTGTGTCTCATCCATCTAATTTTGCAGAGGAATGCAAACGTGTGAGCACGTCTGCTCAAAGTTTCTGCTAATGCGATTAGCTGAACAAGGAAAAGAGTTTCACAAGCAGCTCACCCAGATTCCCAGAAGGTGAAAAGTCGAAATTTTTTCTTGATATTTAGTGCCAGATCGCTTTTCCATTTCAGTCTTCTTCATTGAAATAATTGTTATTAAAAAAAAATAATAATAAAAAAAAAAAAAAAAAAAATAAGACTAAGCAGAAACAGTTAGGCACCGTGGCTGATCAAACCTGCATTTCAGTTCTATTTTAGCACTTTTACGTCCAAAAATACATCAAGGCTATTTTGACAGGAATTTGCAAAACTTTGTAAGCTGAATTTTATCGTGAGGAGACTTCTTAAATTTACTATGAACTCATATTTGTGTGAGTAAAGGTGTCTTGCTCCTTCAGAACTCAGCTTGACCTCCATCATTTTTATACTGACTAAGTTGAGTTAAAAGCAGACCACTCGAGGATGTTGTGCTGTTTTTATCATGGCTGCTGATGACTAAAATAAGGCCAAAGGAGTCAGAGTATTTATACAGCTTTGAAATTAGCATCAATTGCCCTTTCCCTTGAAAAAGCCAACGTCCTTACAGGGTAATTAAGATCTCAATGCCCTGATAAAAGACAAGCTTTCCCTTGTCAGGGTGTCCAAACTTTTACATTAAGCACCTTTGCTGTTTCCCACTCTCCACAGTTTTACAGAAGAAAAATAATCTTGGTTCAGGTAGATTTTGATCTTTTCCCTGATTCAGGTCTGAATGAGATCTTTACCTCTGTACTCCCACAAACCTTCACTCCTCTCTCACATTCAATTTCCTTCCCGTTGTGACAGCATTTCTTCCTAGCTGTGACTTGAAGCCCACACAAATCAAACATCAATATACCCCGTGGACAAGATGCTTTATACAGCACAAGCATGTATAGTACCTGCAGGTAAAGGTTGTTGGTTTGTCTATCAACATGAATGCAGAATACCAGCTTGTGGTTGCCTTACTTTGAGAGGTGAAGCTTCATCTTACATGGCACTCATTTACTTCCTCTTTTTCTCCCCGACCCGTCACTATCCATATGTTGTGTTACTAATACTATGTTGCATAAAACACATAGGACATATATAGGGCATACAATCCTAGCTGCCAGTGGTTTATGAATGTGGAGTCAAGAGGGGCAGTAATCGACATAAGTCTTGTGACATCTCATCAGTTAATTCATTACCCGGCACGCACTGCATCTTAAAAAGGAGACAGCATTTCACCTCTACCTGGACCAGAGACAACTGCATGAAAGGAGCCAACTGAGGTGAAGCCTAATTGAATTAAGACAGTTTATGTTATTATCGGTGTCTGGTGGGAAACACAGCAGCCAACATTGACAATGGTCATCTCTGTCAAAGCGAATCAAAGACCTGGCAGTCTACTCAAGCTTTTGCGATACAACTGAATGTTTTACGGTTTTAGAAATGTGCGCGTAATGAGGTTTAAACTTTAATGTGAATTTAACTTTTCCATCCATTATTAAACGACCTCATGCTAATGATGTGACATTATTGTGATGGCCTCACCAAGACAGATCTGTGGCAGACAGCTCGCTTTAAAATTCTGGGTTTGAGGAAAAAAACTTCTCCTGGGTGTACTCCTGTGTTATAGCAGCTGGCTTATGGTCAAGCCCCCCCAGCTACCTTTAATTAAGCAGGTAGAGAAAATGGATGGAAATATCATTGTAGCCAATTCTGGTGAGACAAAGGACCCACATCTAAGAAACACACACACCTGCAAAGTCAGGCACTGGAATTTTTTTGGTAAACAACTGTCACAGTGGCTTTTAAGTAGATGACCAATGGATTAGCTATTCCCCAAGAAGAGGATGAATATATTAGAGTTTGAAGCAACTTGTGAAAAACCTCCTTAACCACACATCCATCATTGGAGTTATTCACTATCAGCTCAAGTCAGAATAAAACGGCAGCTATCACCTAAAGAATCATCACAGTCTTTGACTTAAGATGGGTGAGTCGCAGACGAGCGGCAACTTCCACGGGTTAAAAGTGAAGCCCATGTGGAAGTGCATAAAACTGCAGTTCCACCCTCATCCGCTAGGGGCTGGCTCCAAAACAGAGCAAATCCCCTTAGACTCAAATTTTTAAAAAGGCCAACTTCCCAGCAGAAATAAATGTGTTTACAGCTTGGTTAAAAAATCCATTTTCGGTTTAATATGTCAGGTTTGCCTTCATGACAACTGTTGGGGAGTAAATTTTTTTCTAACTCGCCCGTTTAAAATTGATTTAATGTCGAAATTCGGCATATTTAGGGCGTGTTCTTTTGATTGACAGGTACTCAATCTCCCGCTTCAAGTAAGAAGAATGCAGAACAACCACAGTTTTTAGCCAGTTAACAACATGACTTAACTTTAGCCCGCTTACCTCTGTTAGCTGGTTAGCTACTATTATCTCCAGATTAGCTCGGTTAGATCTTAGCTACAGGCAGCTTGGAGTTAGTTCGATGTCATTCATCCACCCTGGCACTCACAGTCCACCTCTCAGTTCTACCTCTTTGACAATATTTGTATTTTCCAGGCGAGCAGACAGATATGCCTCTGCCAAGATGGCAATAGTAGGAACCGCCCACCGAGCTTCAATTCAGCTCTTCAGAAATCTATGGGTGAGGTCACTGAGGCTATTTCCATCTTTTTATATACAGTCTATGGACGCAGAGCAGGCGACAAAGACAATCATGTCGACCCTGCTCAGTTTAGTTGATTTGTTTTCCTAGAGCGTTCCATTCTTTGTAGCTTTTGTAAAAAAAAAAAATTAAATAAATATATATATATATATATATATATATATATATATATATATATATATATATATATATATATATATATATATATATATATATTTATATATATATATATATATATATATATATATATATATTTATTTAATTTTTTTTTTTTACAAAAGCTACAAAGAATGGAACGCTCTAGGAAAACAAATCAACTAAACTGAGCAGGGTCGGCATGATTGTCTTTGTCGCCTGCTCTGCGTCCATAGACTGTATATAAAAAGATGGAAATAGCCTCAGTGACCTCACCCATAGATTTCTGAAGAGCTGAATATATATATATATATATATATATATATATATGCATGTATATATGTGTATATATATATATATATATATATATATATATATATATATATATATATATATATATATATATATATATATATATATATATATATATATATATGTGTATATATACATATATATATATATAAATATTTCTGCTTTATTACTGGTTTTGTTGTTGTGACATTCTATAAATTCTATACTGCTGAATAATTGATCAATGTTATATGTGCATCTTATAGTGGTTTTAATATATAGTATTACATAAGATATGCTCACAGATGTTTAAATCTGATGTTAAGGTAATGGAGGAACTGGAAAATGTTTAATATTAAACCAGATGCAAATGAGAGAAG
The DNA here is from genome assembly GCF_933228915.1 of Telmatherina bonti. NCBI lineage: Eukaryota > Metazoa > Chordata > Actinopteri > Atheriniformes > Telmatherinidae > Telmatherina > Telmatherina bonti. Next base: position 28,644,215 of record NC_136629.1, on the reverse strand, counting down.
CACTTGGAGTGCACAGATCCCCGCCAAGCACTCATTTCCATCCATATTGTGATTTACACCTTCTGTTAGAGCCCTACATTCATTATTTTAGATGTATACAGTATCGGATTCTTAGTTTCAATGATAATGAATCCACTGGGTCTTGAATACATTGTTATGTTTGTTGCATGTTAATTTCTTAAAAAATTCTTTTGCAGTATTAAAATTCCAAAGATCCCTTTTTTTCCTGTTCTGGATTGTAGCATCCTGAGTTTTGTTGGGATCTGGATGCATCTTTGATATCTTGTAAAATCTGTTAAGAACTGGCCAATGACCATTTATTCAGCTTTATTTGTATAGCGCCACTTCACAATATTGTTGTCAAGTGCTGGTGAATCAATGTTGGTGTTGAAAAGGGCCCTATCTTGCAATGATGAAAAATCCTTTAAAAAAATCCTAGCACCAGACGGTGATCCGGATCACTCCCAAAATAGAATGGAATTCAAGTTAGACCAAGACCCATTCTTAGAAAATAAATCATGAAAATCTGTCCAGTAATTTTTTGCACAAAGTTGCGAAAAAACAGACAGACAGACGAATACCAGTAAAAATATAACTTCCGCTACCTCTAAGCTGGGAGGCTCCGTTTGATGTTATTGGTTAATAACAGTAAACCATGCCTCCCTACAGGCGTGGTCAGGCAAGTTGAAAGAACTCAGAGAAAGAAACAGAGAGGTGGAAGGAACCAGAGGAAGAGAGAATGTGAGAGATGATGAAAATAAAGGACGAGAACAGAGACAAGAATAGGAGAAGTAGAAAGAATTAAATTAAAAGAAAGATTGAACTTTTTTCGCATTTTTGTCTCCGTCTTCGACTCCAATTTTCGCACCGTTGTTCATGTTTAATTGATTCTGCAACACATAGGAACCCGTTTGCTCCTGCAAGATTGCAAGTTTCTTGATAAACAACCAATATTTTTGTAATTGGACCAACTCACAAAAGTTCTTTTCCTTTCCTTGACCCCTGAATCTAAAGACAGTTTTAACTTGTAAATAATTCCTGTAGATATGTTGTCTGTGACAGCAGTCCTGTTTTGTCAATCAGGACACAAAGCGAGGAAGGAACCATTGCAGAATCTACACAGAGCTAACGGCCCCCAAATAGCGAAGGACGAAATCCCTGGACATTGGGCCTGACCTGCGCTCCTTCTGGATTCCACAACTGTCCACCAGAACCAGGCGTAAGAGGGTCACCTCAGCCAAAATGGAGTCCTCTGAAAAGAACTGACTTTCTCTCATAAATTGCTGTGGACATAACTGGTGTCACAAAAGACTGGCGATCGTGAATTAATTTCTTTTTATTCGTCACTAATCTAAGCTTATCTCTTTGAATAGCTTATCAAATTTGGTTTGGTTGTATACAGAAATTCTTCCTATATTTCACGGAAACTGAATCAATTAATCATCCAGTTTAATTAAGTCGTTTTTCATTTTCCTATATGTTTACACTCCTTCACAATACAAACTTAAACATCACATTTACATACTTTTTGTTCTGCTTTAAATGTTTAAATGTATGTAGTTTGTGGTGTAATTTTAAATAAATTCTTTATATTACTGTAACTGGTTTTCTGGGTTTTCTTATGTCGTTTTCAGGTCAATTCAACCAGAACACCCCGAGTAGTGTGTGACACTTATTTGTTGAATAATATATCATTTTTACTGCAATAAATTGTGGGTAATGAGCCGAGGTTTTGTAATTTATGAGTTAATGCTACATCTTGATGATTTTATATAGTTCCATAAATTAATGTTTTCATTTTGAAATGTTACTTTTAAAATGACTTTTATCTACGTACATATACATGTAAAGTACTGTGCAGAACTCCAAGGCTATCCTTATTTTGCTTCCAAGAAGCTAGACTTGTAATCTTTTAAAGTACTATTGATTGATTGCTCTCCAGGCTTTCTGAAGGTCTTTTGAAGTTTTACTTTGGCCATTGGCTGCTTCCCCATTCACTTTCACTCCAATTCTTGTAACTCAACATTTGAAGATTTTTTTTTATCCCTTTGTTAAGTCATTTAACACTGATATATGAATTATTCAAGCATTTAAGAAAAATCTGTGTGCAGTGTAGCCTCCAAGGCTTTTCCAGGAGGGATAAAACAACTTTTATTTTCCTTTTCTTTTTCTCCTTGGCTGGATTAAATTATGGGCTCTTGATCTCCTCTTGCAGTCAGAGGGGTGTCATCCTAGAGGACTGGAGAAAATGACCTTTTTGACCCGAAAGAGGAGGACGGCTTCGGGTGTATTAGTTTTCTTCCCCCCCCCCCCCCCCCCCCCCCCCCAGATAAACACACAATTCACATTTACCTCCAGATTTCTCTTTCAGGACCTCCTGCAGACCCCAAACCAGATGGTCTGAACAAAACCTCTAACACAGTTTACAGTCCCTTAGGTCAATAGATACGGAATGTCACATCGAACTAAGCAACTGGCCCTTGTCAAAATGACGCCTTTACACCTCAAGATAAGACTCAACGGCGCCAGGAGAGAGACCCGGCAACTCTGCTTTGATCCTCCCCGAATATACATTCTGGGTGACAGATCCACCCCTCTTCCCACAGGAAGAAACTCCAGATGCACTTCTTTGTGTCTTCTTTAAATTTCCTTTCACTAACTGGTTTAACGTAGCCTACATGATTTTTGTTGATAGGTTTGACTGAAGTTTCCCTTTTTATTCATTCTCATATGTGATTTAAATCCTTGAACTGATCACACATCAGAATCAATCATGAACACTTTACTACATAATGTTGGTTATATCTTTCCAAGTTTGGAACCCCTGTTAAGCAAATAATAGGAATGGATAAGAATGTAACTCTCTTTCAGGATTCATCGGCTGAGGAAGACAAGTCATGCCAATGGATTAATCCACACTTGATAAGAAATATGTGAAATATACAACAATTGGGTTTCATGTGTAAAAGTATTACTATTGGTAAATGTTCCCTTTTCAAGCAAACAAAACATCTGCATGAGTCCCCAGAATGTTGATTGCCATGCTTAAAGCTAGGAAACAAAGTTAATAATTTGATTATCATGATCATGTTAATGAAATGGGAGAAAGGAACCAGGGCCCGCAGTGAAATAAGACCTGAATCACTCCTACCCTCTTGGTTAACAATCAAAGCTGACCTGATTGGGTAAGACTGACCAGCCTTCTGACTATTAGTGGTTTGTGATTGGTCAGGACCTAGGAGGAAGGGTCCAGTTAAATGGACCCGCGCTCTGGACTTCGTGGGTTTTTGTCCTCCCTTGTTCTTCTCTCTCGGCCCTTGACTCTCGATCGCCGTGATTCTTGTACTTTGACTTAATTTCGTTGCCCTCTCGCAACTTTCCGCTGTACGCAGCTGTTTCTTTGTTCTCATAAGTTTACTCCATCTCTCTTCTTTTGTGCGCGTAAGATCTTAACGAGATAAGTTTGAACAGAAAAGTAATATTTGTTTTGAAGGCGAAACAAGCCTTGTTTAAGTTTACCCAGCGAACATTTTTATTTTTCCTTTTTGAGATCAGTAATTCACCAGAACCGCAGTTCCACTAATTTTTGCGTCTGTACAAGTACTGCCTACCCTCAGACAGTACGCGTGGAACACAACCTTTGGAATAATTTGAGTACGAGAAACACCGCCCTTGGTTCTGGGATTCTGCTGGACAGAGATCCCAACCCGTTCATCAGAGCAGCTCCAGACCTACTTCTCCCGACGCCAGAAGGTCCATTTCCCGGAGACTTGCAGTCCAGGACAGAACCACCCGGTCCACCGGCTCCATCAACTGACCCAGCGGGAAAAAGTAGGATCTTCATAGCGCTTTGATATCACTTGTGGTGTTCAACAGTACATCAAATTTAACCAAAGTATAAATTTGAATTCTCATTCAAACACAATATCACTAAGTATAATTTTAACAAAGATTTAAGTGAAATAACGATACCGATTTAATTGCTTCAATTCCAACCAGTTCCTTTCTGCCCCATTTCATTCAATTCATTTTTACCTCTCATTATTACTGTCATAAATGAAAATCCCTGTAAACAAATTCACATGACCATCTCACCAATAACCTCTCCATCATTGCTCATTTTCACTGCTGTATGTTTACCATCATTGTAATAAATATGTATAATCAATTCATCCGTTCTTGTCATAATTTCTGAATGTACAATTTCTGGTTCATTCGTTCTGAGAATTTACTACTTTAAGTGAGACTGTGTTTATTGAATTAAGTATATTTCAGGTTTTCTCATCCTCCTGAATCTTAAGTTAAGTAAAAGTGATGAGTGGTGTTCCGAGGTAATTAAAATTTAATAAGTAGTAATTGATAGAGGCATAGTTTTACTACAGCAGTGTGTCCTTAGAAAATGTGAAGAAACTTGACAAGTGAAGGGCAAGTGAAGAAGCAAAACGGGTTAAAAATGTGTGTACAACAGATAAACTGTATCTGAAAGAAATGTTTCTTGGAAAAATAGGGAAAAATTCCAGCCAAGACCTGACACAAGACCTGAGAGATGCATTTGACCCTTCAGTTGATCCGTCTACCGTTCACTGAAGCCTCATTCAAAATAGTCCAAAGAAAAACAATTCTTGCGGAAAGGAGGAGAAAAGCCTGAGGTATCCTAAATTCCTGGAAATGGGCTGAAATTCTTCTGAAACGGAGGATCCTTTTCAGAGCCCAGACCTGAACATTACTGAAGCAGTGTGGGATCATCTTGATAGAAAATGGAACAAAAGGGAGCTAACATCCACAGAAGAGCTATGTAATATTCTTCATGAAACGTGGGGAAAGATTCCTGAAGAGTACTTAGAGGAATGCTTCTATGAGAGAATTCAGACTGTACTGAAGAATAAAGTCATCTGAAATTGAACAAAATCAATTTTGCCTCATGTACTGCTTTTCCATTGATATTTCCTCATGTTCACATGACCTTCACTCATTTCTAGTTTTTCAACGAACTAGATTATATTTGTAATGCAAAATTAATTTGATTGATCATGAAAATAGTTATTTCAGTGGTACAAATGCCAAATTTGCACTGAAAGCAACAAGGCTATGTGCAATACTGCATAAACAAAATTTAGTAGTGGTGGGAAAATTCAATAAAAAAATTGAATATCGGGACGTTTCACTTGACAATTTTAAAATAGATTTTTTTTTTTTTTGTTAAAAAATAATTTTGTTTCAAATAAATAAAAATAATCCATTATAAATTTTTTATATTTTTATATATATTTTTTAAATTGTTTTTATTGATCTTTTTACTTGTTTTCTTGGGTATTATAGCAGCAGAATGGTTGTTTGGTTACTGAGTTGAATTGTCCTAATTGAAATCAAGAAAAATGACTAGCAAAAAAAAAGGTTTTGTACATTATTTTTTGTTTAAAATTTAAAGAAATAAAAAAGTCTGCACCCAAAAAAAATTGGAATTGAATTGAATCGAATCAGGACAAAAGCATATTGTCACAGCCCAACAGCTGGTTTTCATCAACACCTTACCAAAGAGACCAAATCATCATTTTGAAATAAAGCATGCAGATCAATTGAGGCGACTTTTCATGATTAATATTGTTGCACTGACTCGGCTCTCCATACTATTAAAACAACCTCTGACTCATATCAAATCACAGAGTATAAAACACTGAACTAAATCATATTATTGTCTTTCACGACTAAAACAAGAAATTTAGTTCTTTTTATCAAAATTTCAAGCTTATAAGGGCTTTTGAGATTATTTTAATTTGTTCTTAAAGACGCCTAACCTAACTTTTTCAACTTAAAACTCTGCGTTCTTGACTTGTTTGATGATACAGTGACATCTATCTTGTGCATTTCTGGAGCTGGTGCTGCTCAGCGGCATGCCAAAGCGGAGAAACAGCACGATACAACTTTTGCATCCGGGACGTGACGTGATGATTTGCTTTACGGTAAAATAAGGAGCTGACTGTTTTGAACATGCAACGGCATTGATTCAGCAAAGAAAGAAAATTGAAAGAGAGAAAGGGAGAAAACAAGAGTCATAATAAGATGGTCTATTGCTGGCTGCAGAGAGCTAACAGGTCAGGCAGGATGCAAGGTGGATGCAGAATCAGCCGTCAATAGGGGGCGCATGATGGGAGAAATGTCAAAAGTTCTGTAGTGTCTTTTAATGTCTGTAGATCAGCAACCCTGTGGAATCAGGTCAGTAACATATTAAGAAAGGTTGTGTCTTACCCCTCCAGGGTTGCCGTCTGAAGCTGTGACAATCAGACGGTACTGATCAGTGGTCTCTCTGTCCAGAGGTTTGCCCAAAAGAAGAAGGCCAATCCTGCAGAGAGGTCAGAAAACACATGTGCATTAGCATGGGGAAGAAGGCACAATGTGTCAATCCGAATCATTTCCTTGCACGCCGTGCCACAGTGTATTCCTTTAAAGAAATGCGGTAAATACTTCTGCTGATGCAACGGAGTGACATGAAGGAAATCGTATTTGAGAGTTTATTTAATGTCAAATTTGACAGATTTTTAAGGCATGGTCACTGATAAAAGAGGATGGCTTCAGTCCGAAGAGCAGGTGGGAGTCTAAATGCTTCCAATCTGTCTTTCTCTTTGTGCAGCTCCCAAAGCACATGGGCTACAGACAGAAAGATTCATGTTTTCCTTCTAATGACTGCATCAGGCAGAGCAGGTCTCCTGCTCTTCCACATGGTATAATTTGGCTCTCTGGCATTCCAAACACAAAGTGTGGCTAGATTCCCATGCAGAACGCTGAATTATCTTTGTTTGCACACAAGACACGTGAGGACAAGTGGAGCCACACACAAACACACACGTTTCCCTGCTGCACTCAGGAGAGGCTCTGCCAGAAACCAAAGCGGAAGAAAAGACGAATGCAGCTGAACGCACTGCTAAATTAATGCCCGCAGCAATTCCCCGCTGTCCCCTGCTACTTCACATTTCTGATTTAAAGCTCTTGTGGCCACACAGTCCAAGCAGAACCTGACCAGTCCATTCCTCCTGCCTGTGCAACGTGCAACCCCACACATTATGGAGCCTCACGTTAAAGTCAGACAGGCAAATTACTAAAACCTTTATTGATAACATCATGTCAAAAGGTTATAATGAAGAGACGCTACGATTGGTGGGTCAGGAAGACTCATATGTGCTTACCAAAGCACACAGTCTTCACTGGCTAAAGTAAAAACCCCTCTGTGTGTAACATGAGGTGCTGCTGTAAATTAGCACTGAAATAACGATAATGATGTTGATGGTGATGGTGACATGGGTGAGAATTATAATGCTGCCTTCGTAGCCTGGGAGTTTTCGCCTCACTACAGCAGAAGTGTTGGACTAGACTTGAGTGAATGAATCAGAGAGGTTCACTGATCATGTGCGATAACACCCAGCCTCCTCTCCCCAGCCACCACAAATGAAAAGATGTTGTCAGATCTATGGGACGCTATTAACAACCTTGTCTGGAGTGTCAGTGGTGTGGTCCGGAGGCAACCCTCCTCAGTGACACTCACAGCTGATCCTTCATCCTGCTCAGACCGAGCCCCTGTATGGTAAATTGGAATTGATGCAGAAGATGTGAGTTCCCAGTGGCATGAGCGTTTTCACGTGAAGAAAAATCTGTCTTTCTTCCTGCATTTGCTTCTAAATCAATCTCAGCTTGGATGTAATGAAGTTCAACTTTTTCCAAACTCCTTTTAACTTTTGTTTATAAGCAGTCAAGTGTAGCAAAAAACTATAACAAATGGCAGGTACGAATAGCAGCATGACTTGTGCTTTAGGGTTCTTAAATGTGAGAAACAAATCATTTAAAGACTACATTATAGCTGCATACATATACACACATCTACATAACTGTATATCTACAGATATAATATATATATATATATATATATATATATATATATATATATATATATATATATATATATATATATGTTTCTATATTGCTGTAATGACATTTTTGATGTCCTTGTTTTACTTGGTGTCTCCAGGTAGTTTAGCAACATAATGTTTTAACCATAGACTGTATATAAAGAGATGGACGTAGCCTCTGTGACGTCACCCGTAGGTTTCTGAAGAGCTGAATTGAAGCTCGGTGGGCGGTTCCTACCATCACCATCAGAGCTGAGAGGGGCTCTGTGAGCGTCATGGTGGATGATTGACATCGAGTGAACGCCGAGCTGCCTGTAGCTAAGAGCTTACTGAGCTAACCCGGAGATAATAGGAGATAACAGGAGCTAACCAGCTAACGGAGGGAAGCGGGCTAAAGCTAAGTCACATTAACTGGCTAAAAACCGCGGTTGTTCTACGTTCTTCTGACTTGAAGCGTGAGGCTGGATATCTGTCAATCAAATGGACACGCCCCTGAATATGCCAAACTTCGAGATTAAATTACTTTTAAACAGGCGAGTTAGAAGAAAATTCACTCCCCCCACAGTTGTCATGAAGTTGAACCTGAGCTATTATGGACTTTTGAACCAGGCTATAAACATGTTTATGTTTATTTCTGAAGTTGGTCTTTTTAACAACGGACACTATGGGGATTTGCTCTGTTTTGCAGCCAGCCCCTAGTGGATGAAGGGGGAACTGCAGTTTTATACACTTCCGCATAGGCTTTACTTTTAACCGCCGAAGGCTCTGTCCATCTTTTATATACAGTCTATGGTTTTAATACATTAGTTATTTTCATCTGCAATATTAACAATTTCTTGGGAAAGAATTTATGTAGCACTGACACACGAGAGGAGGCATAGTGATGACTGAATATGAAGTATATCCAGTGCTTTCAGATTTACCTACAACATATATCAGGAGTGCTAGACTGGGAAGCTCATTATTCATACTCACTAGATTGAAACAGCCCTACATTTTGGCTGAATTTGAACAGGCAGCAATTCAAAAATCTTTTCAGTGAATCACATGACCTTGGGGAGGGTGGGGGGGGGGGGGGGGGGGGGGGGGGGGGCTGAAAAAAGGAGAGTATGAAGTAGCTTTCTGTATATATCACAGTCGTCAAGTACAGCAGCTAATCATTTTTTGATTTGTCTTGTGCTACATCAGCTCCTGCTTGGGGTTATTATATTGAAAGGCTGCTGGGAGCCTGTGATATGACTGAAATATTTTATTTTTTGGCCTCACACTGAGAATGTCCTGAAGGCAAATGTGTCTATTTGCTTTAGCAAGATTTCTGTCATATCTGTTTTAGGAGATTGCATTAGCAAAGCCAACAATAGCAATCTCCCCTTCTTTTGATTATGCACAGTGCAGCAACACAGCTTGTCCTTTCATAGCTGCGAGAATAAGGATGCAGACAAAATAGGCTTCAATCAATTAGGGAGAAATATGTCTGGCAGGGGCCTGCATTTTCTGTCTCCCCTGTGTTTCCTCTCTTCATATTTGCTTGCTTAATGGATGGAAAAAGGCACTAACCACTTCAATATGTTATGGCTTTTCCTCATTCCATATTAGCAGGTGACAGAGGAGATTCTTTTGGATGCTGATGTGTGACTGTGAGATTTGTGAGCCAGCCTCAGTCCAGAGATATTTTCTTGCTTTGTATTTAACATATGAAGGTTACAAAGAGGGCACAGCTGGACAGAAACAGGGAGATAAGCTAAACTCAGTCTGGTATCATCAGATTAAGTTTTATTTTCTATGATTACTTTTACTGAATTACTCTGTGTCGGAACCATATGTTGCTTAAACGCAATGGGTAAAAGTTAATGACTCCCGCTGTTCTGTTTTACATGACAGAGCAGAGCATAAATTGTCAGAAGATGATTAAATGATTACATGATTAAAAGAATTGAGCCTTCTTTTATATCTTTATCAGCAAATTGCACCGCCAATCAACAAATGTCTTCGAGTTAGCGGTTAGACACACTTTTGACATGATAGCACCGGTTAAAAAGTTAAATATTAGGTGATAAATCAGCCAAAATGCAGATAATAACTGGCATGTTATTATCAAGATCAACTGTTTTTTTTATCACAATTACAAAACTCTTGTCCTTTCATCCCTTCCCACTCACCACTACCGTTAACACTGTTAGCCTGTCTCATCAGAGTGCAACTAATAATAACCGAGTGGCTACTTTGAAACCTCTCTGCTCATCAAAGTGAGGGAAGGAACACTGTTCCCTGCACTGTTTCATTGTTTGTTTTAAGCCATTGCACTCAGGGAAAGACATGAAATAACAGTTCTGTTAAAGACCCATAGCTGATTTGCCCTTTTGTTTGAAGGCCTTGAATCACACATTCAATGCAGCTTATGATAAACCAAAAAAAAAAAAAAAAAGGTTCTTGTGGGCACAAGAAAAATATCCTCATTGAACCTTTAACTAATGCCAGTATCTGTAGAGGTCCCTATCAGCACAATTAGAGTTAGAATTAGAATGCATTACATGGCACTTCTTATTTCAGCTGAAATGGAGTGTAGCAGAGCGTTTTGTATTCACTCATCATACTTCATGATCATTCATCATTCCCATTCCCAGCATGCGCTAGGAGATAGGTTGCTAAACCACACACACAAACACAGTCGCACAAGCAATACACCATATATATATATATATATATATATATATATATATATATATATATATATATATATATATATATATATATATATATATACATATATATATATATATCCTGCCTCCTCTTTTTCTTTTTCTGTGACCTGAAAGAAAACCAGTCACCCTGGTGGAAAACCTTGCACTTACGTTTCAGAGAGGTTGAAGACCTTCTGGGAATCCCCACTCACAATGCGGTACGTGATTGGATCGTTCTCTCTGTCTACGGCCTGAAGTAGGAGGAAAAAGCACGGTAATGTCGCTGAAGGGTAACAGCTGAGTTGAAAAAGAAAGTATCTAAAGACTGCAGTAAAAGAAAATTCGACACATAGTGGACAGTCAACCATGAGAGAAAATAAAGAAAAAAAAAGGCTCTTTTTTTAGCAATTTCCAAAAGAAAAGAAAAGAAGAAAAACATGCTGTTGATTGAAAAACCTGCAGAATGAGACGAAAAGCGTGCGAGGAAGAGTGTTTGTGTCTAACCTGAAGATTGAGCAGAATTGCTCCAATCCTCATGGCTTCGCTGACTTCTAGGCTGTAGGTGAAGAGGGGGAAGCGTGGGGGGCTTTGATTGTTGGGTGGCAAAACCTCAACGTAGACTGTGGTGATGGAGCTCCTGACAGGCAGAAAAACAACCCACCGCCAGCATCAGTTACTGTCTGACAACCTGCTGACTTGTGCTCATCTAGTTCACCCATAACAGTGAAAAATGTTGAGAAAAGACACGATTCTTGTTCCAAAGCTCATTATAAAGACTGACTGTCGAGTTTTTTTTTCTGATTCAAGCAGATATTCAGGTTGCTTCTTTTTAAACCAAAATGTCAAACAGGGCAAATCTACCCTTCTTATTTGTTCAAGTGTGCTTGGAAAAAAAAAAAAACATTGTGTTTACAGAATCCCACATGAACATAGAGCCGATTGCTTCAATTACTCATTCATTCATATGCTGTCTTTGCAAGACATTTTTTGTTGATGTTCCTGTATGATTGCTCCTGAAAGTGTGTTACATAAGTACACATAAGTGCATTCTTCTATGCTTACTTGCAGCATGCTATGGCTTGTGTAACCCTAGACTATTGAAATGTGTTTCAGAATTTTTTCGAAGGTGAAATGATAAAAAAAAAGAAAAGAAACTTATTCCGACTTTAAATTTAATATCTTTCGATTTGAATGGAGAAAAAAAAAATTGCTGCTTTTGCACAGAGTAAAAAAAAATCTTATAACACAACAGCTTTTCAGAAACTTTGTCTTCATTATTCTGCCCAGAGAGGGCATTTTGAGTCTATCAAAGGCAAAAGTGTGACTTGTAAAATATTTCATGCGCTAACACCGCACATCTTGAGAAGATAAACCGAAATTAAACTGACTGTACACCACAAAAGAAACAAATCTGATCCTCATTAAAATGTATTAACTGTTCATCCCATTATTCAGGACACAGAAATGCTCCTGTACCTCCTCTGGCTCTCTGGTGCGTTGTCAAAAGCCTTGACAGTCAGGGCATAAGATCTTCCAACAGTTAAAGTGACACCAGGCGCAATAGTGATTCGTCCAGTCCGATTATTAATGATGAAATCTCCTTGGTCACCGGCCAGTATCTGATAGGTCACCAGACCATTTAGTCCCTCATCAGCATCTGCTGCACTCAACTGAAAGAACAGAGGGAGACAAAAAAAAAAAAGAAAGAAAACAAAGATACACATTACATGCATGGTGTCTGCATTTTGTTCTGCACTTTGTAGTTTTACGTCGAGGTTCACAGCTAACATGATTACTGAAGCAGTCAAGCGGTAAATGTTTCTCAGACGGGGGACTTCAGTCAGCTGACAAAGTTTCACAATAAGGAAAGCTGACTTCAAGCTGCTCACCTAAAGAACACATATAAAATGATCCTTAAGGATAAAACAGATCACAAATGCCCAACACAGCTGCCAGGTATTGTTTTAGTAAAGTTATGCTGAAAATAGTAAGCATATCTCTTTCGTGTTGCTTGTACTAAAGGAATTAAGCAACAACTGTTACCTTCTAGCGCATCTGGCCATCCTGCTGCTTGTAATTACCAGCCCTCACAGAGAAGTCGGCTTCATATCTTAAAGGCCTTGAAACTTTAATCCAAGTTACTCGACCTCCTTTCCTACGCTCCTGACACTGGAGTAAAGCTGTAACATCAAATAAACAGCTGCCTTTCTCGTGAGGCCTCCGGCTCTCATGAACAGCTTATAAAAATCGGTTAAGCGGTCACAGCAGACTCACTGCGACCCCTGGCCTCATTTCAGGAAGGAAGGAAATGAAGTGGTTAAAAAAAATAACAAACAAACAAGCAAAACAAAGACAATTAAACTGAACATTTTCAATATCTGACTTTTCCTTTTGCTGTTGCAGAGGGAATGCCAAGACGACCGATCAGCTTGGAGAGAAAGGATCATGCACCAAGTCAGAGGCAAAATGAGGACGTTTAGATGGACGTTGTGAAGACAAAGTGTGCACGTGAGCACGACTAGACTTGTAATACTTTAGACTATATTTAGGTTTAGATTTTTTTGTTCCATTTGTGCAAGTGTTGTTTTACGAAGAAAAAAAAAAAAAAAAAGATTAAATCCTTTAAAGTCAGTGCACTAATGAGAGCCGAACAATTATCCTAATCCAGAGAAAACAATCAAATTTGAGTCAAATATTCGGAAAACAATCCTACTTTTGAACCAAATCCCTTTTATGCATGACAGAGGATTGATAAATGGTAATCACAGAGGCCATCCACAATGAATTACCCCGGGCTGTGCACTGACAATAGAGATAAAAACATTCTCTGACTTGCCTGTTATGACTGCAGATGAGACAAAGGCAAATGTTCCTGGGATTTGCCTGTCAACACAATGCACTGGATTGTTGTGGTTATTCTCTTTGAGCATGAAAGAGCATCTGAGAGAGATTCTGTGTGATGGGGACAAAGACGTAGGGGTACAGAAGAGTGCCAGAGCGAGAGGCCGAAAGCGAAAGAGAAAGGCGAGAGCGATCGTTGGATTGATTACCTGTAGCACCGTATCCCCTGGCTGCATGTCTGTAAAGACTTCAACGCTGTAGGACACCTCAGCAAACGTGGGGGTATTGTCATTGGCATCAATAACCAGGATGTTGACAGTAACTGGGCTACTTTGCTGAACGCCATCTGATGCCACCATCTGTAAACACAGTAAATGGAAGCACTTATTCCAGAAACTAATGACCCATAACCAGTTCAATTTGTTTGCAGGAATAACTAATTACTCTTTCTACTTGAACCTTCAAGATTATTGGCTTTGACGAGTCAACGTGTCATAAAACAGTCTGTTTTTAACACCACAATAACTTTGCAGATGAATCTCTTCATTTTTCGTTCCATTAAAGTCTGAAAAGGTTTTAAAAATGAGAAGATGCTTGTTCAGTTTGTCTAAAGGACGGTTTTGGAATTGAACAAACTAAATATTTACTTGTCCGTGGCAGCACTCTGATCTTCAGCACTCTTCAGCAAAGGAGAAAAAAAATTAACTGAGCATTTACAACCAATTGTGAAGGAGACAGGAGATCTGAGCAACCATGACAGCAGTAAAGAAATACATGTTTCACTACATGGGGGGGGGGACACTTGTGATTATACTGTGCATCAGGAGGCTGATGTTGCAGCACAAAAACATTCACAGAGGAGCTGTTTGACAGAAGCACAAGATAACATATAAAACAGGGTTTTCTCTCCTTGCGATGCATCTTTGTTCTGCAGCCAGCCGCAGGAGCAAGATGCCAGGCAATTTTAGGGGAGATAGGAGGGAAAGTAGATTTGGATTTTCTGAGTCATTCCAACTGTAAGCAGACACAGTCTGTACTCACGTACATGTGTAGGAACCGACTGAAGTAAACAATGTCATGCATGTCTGCTTATCCCTATAATCCCCTCTCTTGCACACACAATAAGAGTAAAAACACAAAAACGGAACATAATCTTTGAGGAAGACTGATATCTATGCGAAGCGGATGTTTACTCTGCTTCCAGTCTGGGGTACTTAAAGTAATTACACATTTAATTTGAGACCTGCATTAAAGCAAAGATTTTTCTCAATAGCCAATTTAATAAATACATTAACTTCAAGCCTGAACCCATTTATCTTGTAAACATGTTAACAAGCTTGTGAGTAATAACTCTGAGTGCCTTCACTTCAAATAACTGATTCCATGAGCAACTTTGATTTTGTTTTTCATTTTGAGCATTGTGTGCTCAAATAAGCAGAAATATTTTAGTGTCAGATAAATGTATCCAAGATGTCAAACAAAGGCATGCAATGATTATAAAAAAAAAAAAAAAAAAAAAAAAAAAAGTCTTTTATCCCTGATACTTTTAGTGGCTGATTTGATTTCTGTCTGCTGTGCAACTCGCTAAGCCTTTAAGCAGCCACTGTGTGAAACACGTATAAACCAATATCAATACACGCAAAGCTATAAATACTCATGCAAAGCATTAAAAAGACACACATTGTGTTACTGTATGGATGCAAAGCTGGGTGGATTAAAAATAAAGAGTATACATTGGATGATAAAACACTTTTCTAAATGCAAACATCCTGCAACGACATCATGTTAAACTGTGTTGCATGTCCAGTAACATGAAAAGCATGGTGTCATACAGATAGTCTTGAAATATGCATTTAATCAAAATTTTCACACTTCTTTACACTATTGGATAAAACAAAATTGCAAACTTGGTCTAATCACATTAAAACAGTTTATGTTTACCCACTGCTTTGTGTCAAAACGGTTGGGATGACACAAATGAAAGGCTTTGGTGAAACATAACCAGGTAAACATAAAAGTGATTGTGATCATGGAAATGATAGGAATCGGGGAAACATGATCTCGCAACATGGCAGGCTTTAAGTTTTCGCAGTAAACAGAAAGCACCAAGTTTATTTGAAGAAAACAAACCTTTATGCCCAAAGCCAGATGTTAAATGTTGACACAGTATTAACTTTTTCAGGAAAAAAAAATCTGTTTATTGTTTTGCCTGAATCCAAATCTTTAAATCAGCTCAGTGAACTAAGTGGTATAATTTCCCTGACATGAATGAATAGTTTTTCTAATAGAAGAGAGCTGGTCCAGCGAGCCTCAGGCTGCACGCGGTGCCGTGTTTTCAACTGGCCGCGCTTACTTCTGCACCCCCACCGCCAAAAAGATAACACACTGACAAATAAAAGAACACATTCAGCTGAATTTACATCTTTTCCCTCAAATAATAAACTGAAACTGGCAAAAGAGGAGCCAGTTTAGAAATAATTCCATCCTTCTGTAAATATATCACATGACCTGTTTGGAAAAATCAGCATCAGTTTTTATGGTCTGCTGTACACGCAGCAACACACACAAGACTTTCTGGAGGATTCTGGTATCTAACTGATGTGGATAAAGTTAACATTAAAACATTTTAATTCTTCCCTAACATGCACTGGAAACAGAAAGATGTTTTGTGTGTCAGTAAAATCATCTGGGATAAAACACATCCTCTGTTAAATTGTTATTCTTTATGCAAATCCTAACAGAAGAGTCAAAATATTTCATTTCTGCAAAGGAAGACTTATGGAGATTATAGGGCCTTTAGCTTTTTACTGTCAAAAACAATGACAAGTGGTTGATAAGATATGCTAGAAATTTACCTTAACCTATTCAGCAATATCAAACCCCACTTACTCAAGAGATTCACTCGGTCGGGTTAGAAACTTGCAACAGACATGAGTTGTGGTGAAGAGGAGCAAATATTCCAACACACGGCCTCATTATACACAGAAAAATGACAACAGAGGTAACTGCCTGCATGTTAATAGCTTCTGCTGTAAAGTCTTGTCAGACAGAATCACGAGCTTAAGAGCTTTCTTCGAACTTAACAGAGCTTGAACTCCTTATTTGTCAAATCACTGAGAAAACTAGGACACCTAAACACACCTGACCACACACAGGATGAAAAGCTGTGTACACACACTAGTGTTATAAACTGCTGTGTTCACAGCACTTTTAGCAATCACACCCTCTATAATATCAAAACACACAGCGAATTGAGTCATTCTTCCTCAAACCTTCTGCAGCTCCTTGAGAGCACGCTGCAGGTTTTCTGTATAAAGGTACCTCTTATGTTTCCAGATGGAACAACGTTTAGTAAACTAAGCTGCTGACCAAGTGAGTAGTGTGAACAAAATGCAGTCTTTGTGATTACAAAAATGCCAAAATAAAGTTTAAAGATGCGTTACAGAACTTCTGCACTTTTCCCAGTGACACATCCTGTCCTGACGGCTGAACCACCATCCATCTGGAACACTACCTACCAGTAAAAAAAGGGTGTCTTATCTCTTGTTCTTTCTTTTCATTTTTCCTCTGATTGTTTCCTTGTGTTTGTTTTCTGAATTAGCCATTATGCGCGTTAAAAATGGCCGATGTGTTTACATCGGTTTGCTAGCTTGTGATGGGGCGTAAAGCCAAAGTCAGCACCAACGTCACGCAGCATCTTGGCTGAAAATGTTGAGGTGCAGTTTTTTTAGTGGAGGGATGGCTCCAGAAATGACATCAGACAAATCCAGAACGCAGAGTTTTAAGGTCTGAAAGTTATGTAATGTGTATTTAAAAATGGCAAAAATCAAACTGGATGATAAAAAAAACCAAGCAAAGTTATAGGTAACCAAGCTCTGTGTGTTGAATAGGGAATTTCATTTGTAAAGATTTGACTATTTCATGTTGTAAACTGGACATTTTTTAGAAAAAAAGCAGTTTTTATAATGATAGATTCCATCAATATATAAAGATAAAATAGGAAGCAGGGCTGGGCGATATATCGAATATACTCGAAATATCGTGGCTAGTCCCCTGTGCGATATAGAAAAAGCCTATATTCGTCATATTCGAGTATCCTGTTGTCAGGCAGTTGTTTTTAGCTGTGGGCGGGGTTTTCTCCCTCCTCCTCGACTCTCCACCGCTTTGCACAGAGAGTTAAAGCAAGCGCACCTAGTTACGTACATAACGTGAGCTACGTGCTACGTCATGAGAGGCAGCGTGGAGCCACTTTCTCGCTAAATTTGGCGACTTTTTGTGAAAAGCGACAAGCGACAAATCTAGCGACTTTTACTGGAGTTGTTAGAAACTTTCCTGGTGTTTTGGCGACTGACTTTAAAGCGCATATTGTGAAGTTATTGTCAGAACGAGAGTCTCCCCGTCCTAAAGCACTCAGTCGCTCCGGCTGCAGCTGCAGCCAGTCAGAGGAGCAGAGAGGACACCTGCACGACTCCACCTACAGTCACAATGAACAGTCAAATCCGCCACTGATCCCGCTCTGGATTACAGAGTGGGACGTAAATTACAAAGTTTTTCACGTCACGCAAAAATAATTAATTCTATTTGATTACATTCACAGCCTCTGTCACTGACTCACTTCATCCACTGTGTGTGTGACACAAGCATATTTATCTAGCTCGTCATGTCTCTAGAAAGTACAGAAATGAGTGGGAATCAAATCCTGAATTAAAAGCTGGCTGAAGCCGTTTATTGGAGACGATACGAGGACATTCTGCCTGTATTATAAGACTGATTTCTACGCTAAACTCTGCGATTAAAAAAAATACACGACAACTCAAAAACGTATCCATAAAGCAAAGCCTAATAATAGTTCATCATTTGAAAAGTCCCCCCCTAAAGCCCCTTTTTTCATATGTTACATTTATTACATCATGCAAAGTCACTTTATTTTGTTTTAAAATGACATGTTTCTGCCACTGCTTTAACTGTTCAATAAATATGGTTTTGATCAGTTTGCTTTGTTACAATTTCATCCTTTTGGCATAAATGTTTAAAATCAGCATATCTTAATGCAGTATGAACAATTACGTTTTAATGGAGACACAAAATCATCTTACTGATGCGATTGTAAGAACCAAAGCATTCATTCAAGGCTAAGGTAAATATCGAGATATATATCGTATATCGTGACATGCCATAAAAATATCAGGATATTACTAAAAGGTCATATCCCCCAGCCCTAATAGGAAGTAAATAAAAAAAAGAGTATAAAACTGCCAAAAATCTGTATATGTAGGGAACAGAAGGAGAAAAAAAAAGTGCCAACTCTTCTGGATGTAAAAGTAACTCAGTATAAAAATCTAGAAGAAAAAAGTTACTTAGTATCTTCATTTAAATTTTGCACCCTTGTACACAACAAATTCTTTTATTTTCTTGACTTGACAATGGATGTGATGTACCCTGCATGTGTGAGCCTGTTCAAGCAAATTAGCAGAATGTCTTAGATTGCTGCTTCTTGTCTCTTAAAAACAGCTCAAACTTCTAGAAAAGCGTCAAGTCAGCCTCTTAGTTTCGCAGTAACCTGTGACTTCTGCTAATGGAAAATGTAGGTCACTGAACTCGAGGGCGGTCATGCAGGTCGTTAAACTGAGTTGAAGACTCACCGTGAAAGTATAGGCCATCTGGTTCTCCCGATCCACAGGTTTGAGAAGCCTCAGGTAGCGGATTATCCCAGCCTGGGTAAGGCTGAAAACCGTGGTGTAGTCATCCAAGGTAATCTTCAACATTGGGTCTTTCGTCTTCGAAAGGAAAAAAAAAAAGTGCGTCAAAAGAAACATGGTGACATGAGTGTTTCATCATTGTTTTTTTTTTTTTTTTTGTTTCACCTCCAATGGCCGCAGGTGTGGAGCTAAAAAAACCCATCAAAAAGAACAGTTTGATGTGCCAAAGAGTTCAAAATGAATCTGCTGGCAGGTTTTTCATCTGTCTTCAGAAACCATTCGAGAACAAGTGGATGACAGAACCATAAAAATATGTCTTCTTTCAGCATGCTTGCATCAGTGACAATATTTTTCTAACTTCATTCAGTTGCAAGGACAAAAAAAAACAAACAACAAAAAAAGACTTATTCTTTCAAATAATGTAGCTTTCATTTAACAGCTTTTGTTTCGTTTTTATGGAAAACACAAATGAGAAAACAGTTTTACCAAAGACTAGTAATCATTACTGTGTCAACAAATAAAGTTGAAGTCCAGAGTGGTCCACTGCTGCAAGCCGGCTTCGATTCACGTCCATCAATGAGTCTTCTTCAGAGAGTTTGTTCAACATCAGAACAAGGTGGCTTATTGATTTTGTTGTCTGTGTCTCCACTTTGATTTGTTAATCTTCTCCCGAGACTGAGTAAAGGGTTATACTGAAAGATGAACTAAAGGAAGTGATCATTTGTTTTTGGCTGTGTGCATACAGTTTCTTTTCCCTCCATCAGAGTTAGTTTAAAGATTTCAAGGAGTTCCACGCTGTGGTGATTGAACACAAACATATACCGTGAAACACGCAACAGTTTCTAAACTCTGTGAAAGAAAAAGTTAGAACACATCCTTCGTCTTAGCACACACACAAGAATAAATTCCTACAAGAATATTTGGGAAAAGAAAGTGCTCAAAGAGAATAAGAAAAGACTTTGACAGGAATATCAGTCTGAATTATAAACCCAAAGGATACAATCAAAACACTCCAAACAAACACACTTTAATCCAAAAGTCAAGCACCAGTTAAATTATTCTTTACACACACACACACACACTGACATATCACTACTGGAGAACTAATTTGTATTCATTTAGTAATTAAAATATGAACTTTTCCACATTATATATAATGGCGTTCTAATTAATTTGATGATAATGAGTTAAAAATACGTCCAGCAGTGATGAATGCCTTTAATTTGTTTGTATTTCATAAAGTCATGCATGAATTAAAAGAAGGGATGTCCCAAGTCAATTTGCAAAGAAGGCTGATCAAGGTTTTGTTTGTGAATCTGTGTTAAATGGACAAACCCAGCTCACTTCAGATCCTTCGCTTATTGTAACTTATCGCACCTCAAGTATGCCAGATGTCATAGCCAGCTCTTTCAAAAGTACAGAAAATACTGGAAACCCACAGCAGAGATTGAGCTAACAGATGGCAGCTATCAGTTTTAATGATGACATGTTTACTGACACTGTTACTGCGAACAAAGTAGGATTGTTTTGTTTTTTTTGTTAATTATACAAAGAAGGAATGTATTCAAATTAAAGTATTTGGTTTAAAGTGGATATTAAAAATGGTCTCTCTCCAAAAGGACCTTTTGAGTAGAAAATCTCCATATCAAATGTTGAAAGCAAAAACTCTGACGCCAGTTTTATGCAGCGCTATTAAGCCATCCAATCCTTAAATTTAATTTGTGTCTCTGATATCAATACTGGCCCACTTTAAGTTATTACGTCTGCACTGTGCAGCTGTGTATGATGGAATAAAATGTAAATATTGGATTAAACTCTGTATCAGTAGATACTCGATATTTAAAATGACTCAAATTGGAGATTAAGTGCTAAGAAATTAGGTCAGGACATCCCTTTATTACATTGTGCATCATTCCATCTGAAAGCGCCCTGTTTACCTACAGGTGTATCACCAGGAGCCAGCTATATGGAAAATAGAATAGAGCAGGAAAATGACTGATGAACATTGTATTTTCTGTAAACAGACAACACAAACACATTAGGAAGTTTGGATTTGAATCAGTTTTTAACTAATGTTGTGTCAGTGCTTACATTTCTATGCGTCAGTTATGCATCCCGTTTTTCATATTTACCTCTTCAATGTCATTGTCCAAAGCGATGATTTCCAGTGGGGTGCTGAGGTTGGCACTGGCTGAGATAGTTGTACCCACAGGGGAGGACTCACTCACATATCCCCGATAGGTGGTAAACTGAAAATATGGTGCCTGGTTGTTCTCATCCAGGATTTCAATAATTAGGTCAGCAAAAGCAGGCAGGGGATGACCGTTGTCCTGTTCCGCCTAGAAATAAAATGAACAAAATGAAATACATTTCCCAGTGCGACCAATGTCAACAAAACTACTGGACTGGAAAGTTATTCTGTCCCAACCCAGAAAGCAGACATGAAGATAAAGAGATCTAATTTCTCTGAGTGTCATTGCATTACAAAAAGCAATGTCAACAAAATTAAATCAGGGTCCCAGTTAGGATTAGAAACTTGTAATTACCAGTGCCACTTAACACAAATACCATCATTTGCAACAGGGAGAGCAAAGTAATGGCTCTTTTGTTGCAGTAAATAAGTGATCGCTGAAAATATAACCCAAGTCACGGCCAAACCTAAACACTTAACTATTAAATATAATAAGTACTTCTTTACAGTTTATCTCTGTGGTACCAGTGAAAACTGAGTAGAAGGGAACTCCATAGGTTTCAGTAAAGTTGTTCGTTCAAAGCCTCATTAATCAACCATGAAATCCGTCTGATCCTTAATTTTCATTTAAAAATTTATCCTAAAAATGAATTCTATTATTTTTCTTTTTTTTTCTCTTATATTGTACACTGCTGATTTAACTCTACAGCTGCAAAAGCAGAGAGGACAAGGAAGCTGCCAGATCATCTGAAACAAGCCAAAAGCAGCCTTCACACAAGTAATGTTGACAAGCAAAAACAAAAAGAAAGGATTAGAAAACTTCACAAGCACATAAATAAATTAAATAAATAAATAAATAAATGTTCAAAAGCTTTTTTTAATCTATCAAATAACAGAAAATGCTACATGATGCGGTACAATGCAAGAACACACTGGGCAGGATCTGACGACCTAGCCAATGGAAATCCATGGCGATATTTTGTATTTTATTTGTTATTTGCGGAAACCTTTCTATAAACTCATGCAATCTTAATTACCACAGGACAATAATTTCCTCTGATGCTATTTAGATAACGCCCGGCGATCCTTAATCAGACGAAGCGGTTAGGAAAATGAATGAATGCTATTCATATAACATTCCTCTGCATGCAATCAGAGTTAGCACTGATTTTACCAATGCTATACTCTAAACAAAACCTGATATTTTGTTCTTAACCTACATATTTTACACATAAATACAAATACTATCTTTAAACAGATCCCTTGTAATATAAGTGAAAAGTCTCAGCTGAGCTAGTACATGCAAAAATGCATTAATGGATCTGCATTGATAATCCATTAGTATTTAGGTTGCATTTGATAAAACGTATTGAAGTGTGATAATCACCAGAATGCAAACATTATGTCCTTTTATTTTCCTGCACAGCTGGTTGGCCACATAACAGCCTCTGTAACATTGCATCACAGAACTTTAATATAAATCTAGAAGCTTCAGCTGTCTGTTTGCACATAAAAAAAAAAGAAGAATCTGTAAATAAACTCATAATAATATCTGTCACCACCACAGAGACCAAACCAAATGAATGTGATCCGGTTGGGCTTTCACTGCAATCTCTCCCCACTTAAGCATATGTCACCACTGCCTCCCACACTGGGGGGTGCCTCAGAAACATGAATGCTTTGAAAATCCACATGGAGAAGGGGACTGAGGCGGCAGATTAAGCCAGAACCTGTAACAAATTTTGCACATTAGCTCTATTTCACTGTCCTTGTGTTTGAGAGTGTGGATAGTAACCCAAGTATATGCATGTCTGAATAAACGGGAAACCTCATGGGTCAAAAGATCCTTTTCTTCCTGTTGCTGGAGAATACTTTTCTTATGAAGGCTTTCTGCAACACAACACTGAGTCATCCAGTTGTGCTCCCTTCAGCTGTGGTTCACACTTGTTGTTTTTATCACAGTGTTATATGAGACTCCTCGTAAAAAAATCTTAGTTTTTATTATTGTCTGAGTGATAATAGAGATTACCTACACTGTGCCAACCAAGAGATCTGATCTGTGCACACACACACCTGGGGAAAAGTGCTTTCATTGACACATCTGATGTGTCTCTTTAGATATTATCTCTTTCCTTGACATTTACACACACACGTGCACCCACATACACACATATTTCTGTCTGTGAGAGACAAGACAGGGCGCAACATTACACTGTTGCCTGGTGATTTAGCTCTTTTGCAGCGTCCCCATTTCCCGGTGGCGCTGGTGCTAAATGACCTGCTCTCTCCATCAACAACACACAGGCCAGCTTGAGATTCACTGCTACCAAAAGTCACCGTTTGTCAATCAATCTTGATCCTTCTATCCTGATTCCTCTATTCTTTCAGTGTCATGCTGCACCTCATCTTGCTTTCTTTCTTTTTTTTTTTTTTTGTTCCTAATCTACCACAATATTTTGCTCCATCTCCATCGGCCACTCTCCCTTGTCTTCATTTCCTCTGAGTTGTCTGGGTGGATGTGCTTCAATCAGGAGCACTGATGACTATTAAAGAACAGATGTGTTTTCTGAAATTTGCCATAGAGTCTATGGTACATTTTCCATCTGTTTAATCAAATGCATTATGTGTGTATTCCAACTACACCAATATGTGATGTATCAGTACACTCTCTATTCCTATTTTCCTGCTTTTCTGAATCCAGAAAGAACAGCTGCTCCACCTCTGAATGACTCAGATAAATACGGCCCCAAGCACCCACCACACACACCCGCAATCTATCTTTTTTTCCCACTACTTCCCCTTTGAACTCACTCCATTCCACACAATCCACCCCAAGGACATGCAAATGCTGCCAATATGATCAACATGCCTTTCCTCAAGTGGACAAAAAAAGGTCTTCCGCTTGTGTCTTTGCTCCTCACTTTTCCTTGTAAATAAAAGGTTATAAGTACTCAGAGGTGTCTGGAGGTTAGTTACAGAAAGTTCATATGCACTGTTGCTCTGCACCAGCATCTGAAGCAAGCTCGGCTCGGAATTAGGATTCATGAGAGAAGAACAGCCTATCCTCCTGCTAAGTCCATAAATCATAACGTGTTTCTCACCCATGTTTCCTAAGCACGTAAAGATAAGGTCAATGGCCTTCAGAACAGAGATTATCTAGGTGAAGCAGGTAATGCTATGCTAAAGCTATCAAAATAAAAGTTATACTTGAGGTGGCACAGAAACGGTAAACATATAAAACATAATTAATATTTTTTGGCGAGTGCAGCTTTGTTTGCCTAACAGGGAGGGGTGGGATCAATCAAAACTTCACTTTGGGCTGAACCTTGAAAAGAAACATGCTGCATAACTTTTAGGCAAGTTATTTTTGTTTTTTCTTTCATGTCTTGTTTTCCACAAAATTTAAAGGTGAGTGTGCGAATTTGAAAAATCCAAAGCATTCTATTTCAAATTGTGTTTGCAGTGATTCTTCATCACATGCTCTTCTTGTACACAGTGCTGAACAGGTTTTTATAAAGGCCATACAGTTCATTAAAATCCTCAAAATAAATCTTTCAGATGACATCCTACAAATATCAATAAAATCAACACTTTTTCACAGAATGATACAGTAATTAAGGGAACGGATCAAACGCATTCTTACCTTGATTATGAGTGTGAACCTCTGGTATAGATCCCTGCTAATCGGCTGCAGAACATTCAGTTCTGCAGTGGTCCTGTTCAAGGTGAAATACTCTCTGTATGTGTTTGGTTGACCTGCAGTGAGAAATGATACCGTGAAAGGGGTAAATCAGAGAGAACCGTTCGAGAACAAACTGCGGAAACCAACTGTAACAGAAAGCATTAAATGTGAACAATCAATGAGGTTACGTGAAAAACGTACCAACCAAGATGTAATAAAGAATACCGGGTCTGTCTGATGGTGGCTGTATGTTTCTGTCCATGTCCACAGCCCGGATGGGTGGGGTCACGTTCAGGGGGTTCAGTTTGCTCTGCATCATGGCATGAGGAGGAACAATATACCAAGAAAATCAGATAAAAAATACATTTATTTTCCTTTGATGTTGCAAAGACAGCATCTTGGAAAGAAATGCAGATCTAGTGACTGCATTCTACGCAGTATGCATGTTTATGCAGACATTAAATCTTCTAGTATGGAAAATTCTGCTTACAGAAATGGAAAAAATGAGACACAATTTTCCCCAAGAAAATACTTTTTACTGCTTCACATTAATATTTTGACTGCGGCATAGTCTTATGTGATGAACTGAACATTATCCACAACTCTATGCTTCCACACAAAAACAGTGTTCTCTGGAGAGACTGATGTGGTCTCTCCAACTGGCCCATAAAGATGTTTTCTGCATATAAAGGGCAGGAATGAAGCTGCAGTGGTTGGGCGTCACCCCAGCTTCACTTGCTGATAGCATATTTCACTTATGGAGGAATATATACTTTGCATAAACAGTAACAGAATTTGTGTCTGGTTGATTAGGTCTTTGTAGTAACAGATTTTCTTGGCAATGAATGTTACGCAGTTGGAAAGCCTTTTTATTTCCCTTTTAAATGCAACTGCATGTGTAACAAAAGCACATTTGGGTGGGGGGGGCGATGAGCAGCAGAGTTGAATGTGTGGGTTGCAGCCATAAAAATCTTGTCAATCCTTTCACTAACAGCTTATTCTGCTATTGAATTGTTTAAAACTTCTGGTACCTCAGATGCCACTAATCAGGTGTCTGAATGGCACTTGATTAGCAACCCCTGTGAGCATGGACCCTACTAGAGCAGTCAGCCGGTGAATGCTTGGGAGTATGCCCCATTTGACGCCAACAGCTTCCTACCCAGTGAATCCAGAACAGACTGCACACAGCCAACCTCCAGTCTCATAAGGGTGATATCACGCCCATTTGTACTGATGTCCGTGACATGTGCACTGGAACCTGAACATGTGAAGGAATGGTATGTTTAGGTTTGTGGCAATGCGGCGCTGCACCTCCCTCATTGGGAGAACAAGGTTTCCCATCACTGTAGACGATCACAATGCAGAGAGATATCTTGATTCTGCAGCCAGTTAATCCCATACCTCCAGAGTCTGGGACCAAACTCCATCATACATGATGACACGTCTCGCCCTCAGAGAGCAGGATTCATCAGACACTACCTCCATAATTTATAGCAAAATAAGTTGTTCTGAATAAGTAAGCCAAAAAAATTTTTATGGGCACAACTCTGCTGCTCATCCTGCAAATGCATTTTCTTTACAAAAGGGGAACCATTTAAAAGAAATCCACAAGTTTTTCAATGGTATAGGATTTCGTGCAAGGAAGCAATATTTTAAACAAAGAAATATTTGATCAAATGGCAGATTTCTGCTTTTTGTGCACAGTTCATTAGTTGTGCCATACTGTGTCATTTCAGTATAAGCCTTAGCTAACTCAGTAACAAATAACTGCAGAATTGTGGAGGATGCAGTTGGACTTTCCCTCTCTATATCTGGGGGGTTCACAATGCTGGATTATATGAAAGGGAGCAGTAAAACCTCTAAAGAATCCAACATTTATAATGTGAATTCATTGTCTATTTCACTGATATTGCTACGTGCATTAACAGCCACAATTCTTAGCACACTGGCTAATTATTTTTCATGTGGTTGAAAGAAAAAAAGAGAGTAACTTTAGGTCAATTTCTAATCAGCATGCTCATAATTAGGGTTAAATACTGATGAACATCGAGGGTCATTCGTTTGTGGTTCTGTATATATTGCTCATGTATGGTTATAAACAAATATTTTAGGTGCTTTACTCCCACACTTTTCCACCAACATTTGGCATAGTTGGAATATGTTTAGCTAATCACATTTAAGAATGCCTGCACTCATGCAAAATGCTTCCATAACCCTGTTACAGTATTTGTGAAAATGTAAATAGGCCCGTGTAGCACATGGCTAACAGCTTCCTGGTAGAGGAATCCCTCCCTTAGGGGGGTATATTTTTATCCCTCAGCTCTGGAGTAATCCTTACACCCCTCCCCAATCAGCCCTCTCGCTTTTACAATGTATGGAGGTGCACTAAATCAAATCCCCCTAGCGCTGCACAATGATGATTAGCTTTAATACCCTCCTCCAGCAGTCATTATCCTGGGGACTCCAGAGCCCACACTATATCCCCCCCAGGGCAAAAAAAAAAAAAAAAAAAAAAAAAAAGAAAGAAAATACAGATCAACTTAATAATGTCTGTCAAACCATTGTGATTAATTACAACACACTCATCAATTCCGTGTAGACAAATCTCCTGGTGGACAGACATGCTAGCGTAATGGTTGAATTGCAGAATGGAGAAAAGACAAAAACTGTGCACACTGCACAGGCAGGCGTTATGCATGGGACTCGCGCATTTCATATGTCTCTCGTGCTTTCATGCAACACATCCATTTGCTCATGTAGTGAAAAACAAATTTACAACTGACACCGTTGCAACATGGGAATAAGAAAATTACACAAAAGCAGCAGCTATGATATTTACAGACCAATCAAATATCCATTCCGAGGAACAGTTGCTTCTTTCCTTTTTTTGTTATGTAGTTATCAGAGTACACCTCAGAACTTGTATGAAGAGATAACTTGGCGGGTAACCATGGCACAACATCTTTGTGTTACAAGAAAATTAGCGAAGCACATGGTTTACCTTTTAAAAGAGATATCTTATGAGTATTTTTCCAAATGGGGTTGTGTGAGTATTTATTGTAATTAGCTTCTAAACTGTTGCAGACAGAGGATACATCCCTCTCTCTTTTGGAGACTTGAAAGAGATGAAGAAGAGAGAAACTAAACTCACATACACTCAGATTTGAGCCACCACATAGGTGATTTTATTATTGTTCAATCAATCACATCAGTAATATCAGCACTGATGCAAAGAGATGATGAAAGCGATGCAGTGTTATTGATATGATGATGAGAATGACACGAGGTACTTATTGCAACACTGTGTCAGATCACAGACTTGCTTCATAAATCCAGTACAAGTTACTGTTTAATGCAAAAGGAAAAACCTGCAAAATAGAAACTGCTTGAATTGTCTGAGTTTCCATAAATTAGTTTGAAAAAATATTTCTTCTGTGGTTTTGTTCTATGTACCATTAGTTTAGTTCCACCATTAGAAATCCTCTTGGATTTTCTGAAATAAGAGAGCTCTAATTGTCTACAGAGGAATAAAATACTTCCAAAAAACCTTCTTCGAAAAGAGAAAACCTTAAAAGAATTTTTAAAAATTGTACAACAGTACAATTAGAAGAGTACTTAAAGGTAGGGTAGAAGATGCTGGAAAAACAGGAAAAGCAAGCTACACTTTGAAAATGCACAATTTAAAAGTCCAAAATCCTTTCCTCTGGCTTCCCTCTGAAGCCTGACCTCCACAGGAACACACAATTCCTGTTCCAGAGGGGTTGAGAGGGAGGGACAAATGACAGCTGAGTTTAACAGACACATCACCATCAAATTGTTTAGTACGAGACAATTAAAATGATTGGATGGTGTTTTTTGCAGCCACGTCTGTTCGACAGGTGACTAAATATGCTTATTTTGGTATTACAGCATTTAATTAATTGGCTGCAGTCTGAGTGTGAAGGGGATTTTGAGCAATTTATAGTAAAAAAAAAAAAAAAAAAAAAAAGCTCCTGGAAAACATCTTTACCAAATACAGCATGCTTGGAAAGGCTGGCAGGAGAAAAGAAATCTTTTTATAAAGACCATGACAGGATGGGTTAGGTTTCTAAGGTTGCATCTGAGCAAACAACAAGATATGTGGAACAAAGTCCTCTGGAGAGAGGAGACCTAAGCGTACATGCCTGACCACAATGCCCTGCTCAATGTTTGACGAAAACTAAATGCAGCATATCACCACTAGCACGTCATACCAACTGTCAAGGGCTGTGGTTGAAAAGTGAACATGTGGGCTTGTTTTGTAGCCACAGGACCTGGGCACCTTGCAGTTATTGAGTCAAAAGGGAACTGTCAGGGCCCTCTAGACCCTCAGTGAGGGGCCTAATGTATTCCACAAACCCA
This sequence comes from Telmatherina bonti, assembly GCF_933228915.1. Lineage (NCBI taxonomy): Eukaryota > Metazoa > Chordata > Actinopteri > Atheriniformes > Telmatherinidae > Telmatherina > Telmatherina bonti. Next base: position 28,614,843 of record NC_136629.1, on the reverse strand, counting down.
TTCCGAAACTTTCTCAGCTTTAGACATATCATGCAAACGACTAATTTCACCTAAATCTGAGATAGACCATAGGATGCATTTAGCTCCACGTCAAGCATTGTAACTGCAGAGATCTGTTTCAAATTAGAGTCAAATTTATCACATCTTTTTTCCCAAATTAGTGGGCTGTGTAATCACTAATTACACCTTCTGTGGAATCACAAATCACTTGAAGACTTTTCAGTGAAATGACTGCAACTGAAGGGTGCTAGAAATATAACAAATAAACAAAAAAAATAAGAGCTATCCAGTCTGAAGCTCATAATAGCTGCTGGCAGAGACAGATACAAAACATCACTATTAATTTCCAAGCCGTGGCTTTCTGAAGGATCATTTTCAGTGAAAAATTGGATGTTACCGCCAAAGAGGATGGACACCTACATGACTTTGGTGCAAAACAGCAAGGTTTTTAGAAGCAATTTGAGCAGCGATACTAATGGATGACAGGCTCAGCAAAAGCATTTTGCCTTCTGGGATTCTCGTACAGTCTGGTGTCTGAAGGAGTCCTGGGCAGCAGTGGGGATTTTCTATTTAGCCATTGCATGGTAAGATACGACAAATGGTCTAGACTGTCATGCTGTGGCTCTAATCATGATTGCTGCATCCTCTGGCTTGTTGCTTGTGTTCAAGTTTGTTTCTCCAGTTAAACACTGTAATGTAGATTTGTCCCTAATTTACTTAAAGACAGAGGTATAAAACCAAGTGCCCCAGGATTAAACACAATTTTATCTGTTGGAGAATCTGTACAACAGATAATATTGTGTATAAAAAAGACAAATCATGGCTGAAAAAGAGGTATCAAATCAAACTTATTGACTTACTGTGGCAGTAAATTAAGTGAGCTGCAAATAAATGAATAGCTGCAAACCTCAATGAACTGGAAGCAAATTTGTGAAGAAGAGTCGGCCAGAATTCCTCCGAAATGATCTGTAACACTGATACCACCATATAGAAAATGATTGCTTCGTGTTTTTTGAGCTTAAGGGGATTTAGCCAATTATAAACTCATGGTGTACTAAGCTTTTCACATAGTCCATCTGAATTTTTTTACTTAGTTGTTGTTAAACGGATAATGACGTGTGCTATGCAATGTTTTGTACTTTTCTGTTCATCTGACTTTATATGAGTCATTATAGTCATAAAAAGTTGTTTCTAAACTGCTTAGTTGTACTCTGGTGTTTAGTTTCATCCATTCATTCATTTTCTATATGAATTAGGGCGTGGGGAGGGGAGGCTGTTGTGCAGTTAGCAGATTAACAGCATGGTGAATCCTGAACATATCGCCACAGAGAGACAACCATTTATACTCTCATAGTCCCACATAGAGAAAATTTAGAGTGACAAATTAACCTAACATGTCTTTGGATAGTGGGAGGAAGAAAACCCTTGCATACACAGCAAAAACATGCAACTCTGTTTTGTTTTTGTTTTTTTGTTTTTTATTTCCATCTGTATAATTCCAGCAATCGTGGTCAAAGCAAGTTCAAAGTATTAAAATTTGTTTCCACAGAGGAAGTTTGCTTTAAATGACTTTAATGACTTTCAACTTTTCAATGATTTGTTTTTTAGTTTTTTTTTTTAGTGTGCTTATTTATTTATTCCTTCATTTTTTGTATTTTATTTCATTTTACAGTTTCACAACACATGACCACGAGTTATTGCCAGATAGGGAATTAAGTGCAAAGCCAAAAGTGAAAAACTCTTGATCCACCGCACCGAACAGTTGCACAACCCTTTCACCATAATTTCAACAATAAAAGTACAAGCATGTATTCAAAGCAGTCATTTCTTTTTTTTTTTTTTTCCTTTTTTTTTTGTCTTGTCCAGCATTTAAGCAAGCAGACTGATGTTCTGGATGCTGTGTTCTGCTGAGCAAATTTATTTTGCCAAGGGGAACTTTTATAGATGTAATGATCCCATTGTATTTCTTGATTCTTATTTTATTTTTCTATTTGCTTTGGATAATAGTTTGTATTACAGAATTTATGCTGCTGGACCTGGCCGGAAAGGACAGGAAAGGGGCAGAAAGAGAACAGAAAAGAGAACATAAAAACAAAAAGAGATCAATGCATACACGTATATGCACATACACACCCACCTACATATATATGTATATACACTCACACATACAGTATATATATACATATATACACACACACACACACACACACACACACACACACACACACACACACACACACACACATAAATATATACACCCACACAAGCCAACTCTAGATTCATGGTCCCTGTGGAGAACAAAACCATTGACAATCAGGAGGACCAGAAACTAGCAAGTTAAATCAAAAAGACAGGAAGAGAGGTACCTGCTGTTAATGTATAAACTTGCTGGATGACTCAGTGACTGTGACACATGCAGAACATTCGTGCAGAACATTTAGAGTGGAACGTGTTCAGAGAAGAATGATCATGCCAATGTGACCCCGCCCGCCTAGGGCTAGAGGCAGGCCAGGAGAACCCAGAGACCCAGGTAACCAACAGTCACCCCCAGGCACAGACCCCAACCACCCCACTCCGGAGCCAGCCATGCATCCGCCCAGGAGGTGGCGAAGGAGGTCCCCAACCAGAGTTCCCCGCAGTCAGGGGGAACAGGCCCCAGCAGGCCCAGGCCGGCAAGGGCCGATCCCGCCGGGCACCGGCCACCCAGGGCAGACAGAGCGCAGGCCCCAAAGCAGTCATTTCTATGCATATGCAGTATATACAAAATTTGCCCATGTTTGTTGTTTCTTAATCTTAAGGTAAGCCTGGGTCTAACTCGATCATCTTCAGTTTTCTCAGCTGTACTACATACAATACTGTATATCCCACCGTGGCTTTGTTGTAGGCTTTAGAGTTTAATAGTCATTCTTGAGTTAATGAAATGTAATTCTTAGTTGTTGAAATCACATCACCCCGGTATAATTCACCAATACCTGATGCAGGGGTGGGAAATCGAATAGAAAAAAATCAAATATCAGGATTTTTGCATCACAACTTTAAAATTTATTTATTTTTGTTAAAAAATCAATTTCTTTTTCTTACAAAATGCAGATGATCTGTTATAAAATTTTGTCATTTTTATTGTTTTCATTGCTCTTTTATTTGTCTTATTCACTTGTGATATAGTAGCAGAATGATTTTGTTTTGTTTTTTTCCTGTTTGTGTCATGTTTTTTGCCATCCTGATCTCCTGGCGCTCATCATTGATTACTCGATCCACCTGCTGGCTTCCTAATTGCCTCTGCTTTCTCATTCAGTTCACCTGGTTTCCTTTTCTCTCACTGCCTACTTAAGCTCCCTCCAATCCCTCCTTCTCTGCCAGATAATAATCAGACCTATGTCTAGTTTTGTTCCAGCGGTCAAGGATTGAGCCTCAGTTGCCGACCTTCTGCTTTATGCCCCCTTGCCTTGCCCTCGACGGACACCGCAACTTTTCGGATCTTCTGGTTACCGACCCTGCCTGTCTTTGGATCTCTGAGCCTTGTCGTTGCCTGGATGAGTATTTTGCCATCCTGTTTACCTCCCAACTGTTGCCTGGTTTCTTCTGCAGACCATTCCCCCGGACTGATCTTCTGTTCATACTCCTTCACCAATAAACTGGTCATTTGTCCAGAACTCCCTGTGTGTGGCTGTATTACGGATCCTCAGGGTAACTCATTACAGTTTGAAATTAAGAAAACTAACAAGCAAAAAAAAAGTTTTGGTCATTTCTTTTGTTTTTTAGTCCACAAAAACAAAAAAGAAATACTGAAGAATCGCAATTTAAATCGAATCGGCACCTAAAAATTCAGAATCGAATTGAATCTGGGCAAAAGCATATTGTCACAGAATTCAAAACCTTTGTCAGAGCACAGTTTACTGCTACACTTATTACACTGTTGCACACAGCACCTCTGCAACTTATCTTAGCAGCATTGGCGCTACATTTAGCGATTTTTTATTTTTTTTATTTATTTATTTTTTTTCCTTCCAGACACCAGTGGGTGTAGTTTTCGCTTCTCTGTTAACCCACCTGCACACATTTCTAAACCAAAAATACATTTTTTTCTATTTGTCTTTGATTTAATTAACCCTTGAAATCAATTTAAATATGTTGCATGTTGGGGCAAATTTTGTTATATAGTTAAAATGCAATTAATCAAGATTAATTAATTACAAAGCCTGTAATTAATTAGATTACTTATTTTTAAATTGAGTCTGGCCCCCAGTTATTTCTAACTCAATCCACTCGGTAAAACAGATGAGACATTGTGGTTATCACTTCACCTTTACATGATATATAGCATTTTACACAGGTATGCACATTCACAGCTGAGCACAATTAATTTTTCCAAATCATGCCTCATATACCGCGTTTGAAGTACATGAGGGAACTAGAGACCAGATCAGAATCCTCATGACATTCAAACTGTCATGCTCAGAAGGTAACACCATGCAAACGGAATCATTGCATTGCATATGATATTAATTTCATGTGCAGAATTACTCAACAAATTTGAGACAGATTGTTTAAAAAAACAGAACTACACAATATGTTAATGTCGCTTTTATTGGTTCACTGCTTGCTCTCTCCCCATCCCAGTCTTGGATATTTTATTCTCAACTGCCCTGCTATCTTCGTCTCTTTTTCCACCTTCTGCAAATTCTGGAGGTGCTTTGCTGTCATCCTAAGTCAGCTCCCCTCTCAGCTCTGAGTGCAGGTAAAACAGAGCAAAAATTCCCAATGGAATAGGAATGCTGAGGCAGAGATAGCGAAACCTGCTCTGCCTTTAGCTGAGGTAGCAAGATAAGGTGTAAGCGGGCAATTAGGGTATTCAAATGACGCATCACAAATCTAAAGCAAATGTGCATAAAACATAATACAGACAAAAACACAAGCGGCACGCAGATGGTATTAACAGAAGGAAATGTGATGACCTTGTTGAGCAGCTGGGTGTTCACACTTGCCTGTCTGTCTGATTCTTACCGGTGCAGTAAATTCAGGGATAGCGACGCGGTAGGTGAGGGGGTTGCAATCACGAGTGTTGTTCACCAAGACACATGGCAGGAACATGGGGCCCAGATCATCTCCATCCAGAACGTCCACAGTCAGTGTTGTGGTGGCCGTGAGTCTGTTCGGGGGATATGGAGCGCGGTCCTGGAGGATACGCAACGCTTTCAATACAAACATTCAAAATCCAAAATGCTTTTGCTGCTTTGTGTAGCGGGACACTGCACATTGTTCAGGCTAACATTCATCAACGTTTAACCCTTTATATAGCGGGATACAACAAATACATACAAATTTACAGTTAGTTAAAGACAATTTTTAGCATATTTATGAAAAAAAAAAAAAGTTTATGCTGCAAGTGATTTTCTCTTTGTTGATGAACCTGTTTGGTTTTCTTCTTTCCCAATAATTGGCTGGATAGACTCACCTGGGGGGAGGGGGTGTAATAAAACCAGTAAGGGCTTTGTGCTGTCAGCCACCATCAACCCCAGTGTTTAACTTCTGCATCTTCTCATTGTTTTTATTGTTTATGAGTTCAGTTGGGAGTCACTGGTTTTCCTTTTTTGTCCATTTTCAGTTCTTTTGGACAGTTTTAGACGAAAGCTTTGTGCCACAGCCATGCTTTTCCCATCTTTTGTTTCATTTGGCCTGCATTCTCTCTTATGGTTTTGGTTGGTTATTTATTTGTTCAATTTTAAGTTCTTTTAACTCATTGGCTGCCAAAGGCGTTGCCGATTTTGCCTGGTACACTATTTTCTGAGCACGCACCCAATACATTGCGGCTTAAATGTGTTCCATGTGCACAGTCCCAAGGGCGCCTTGATGCACGCGCCGAGCAAAATTGGTCCTCCACATCTACAACATTCAATAGTGCTGAAAGTAAAGCCAAAATTCTCCAAAACTCCAGCAGCACGGGGCTCCCTGCTTTAGCTCTCAGCCAATAAATTAAATGTTGCTGTTTGGTGGTGATCTCAGATGTTCTGGTTCATTTCAAGCATTTATTTAATTCAGGGACCCTAAAAGAGAAAACATAATAAAAACTAGCTACAAGGACAATTTTAATTTTTCTTTTCTAAAAAAAAAAAAAAAAAAAGACTGTCAGTGTTTTGACAGTTTCATTTTGTTTGCAGGCAGCTTGTCAAGTTGTACTCCTGCAAAAAGGCATCCAGTCTGACGTAACTAACTGGAGGAGATGTTAGGATGTAAATAATGTGTTTTACATCAAAACACTTAAAACTGCGCTGAACTGCATTACTCCTCACAAGCTAACTAAACAGTTTCTGCATAAGAAAATATCTCATGGCATCAGACCATAAACAGATGGGTTCCTCTGCTTTGCAGCATGAAACGCAGAGAAGCAATCAACACAACACTTCTAAAGATTAACATTCTCTAATTTAAGTCTTGACACAAACTTAAAAGAGAGCTATCATCCAGCATGCATCTGCCTCCAAGTTGCATTTAGCAATACCCCCTTCTCAATTCTAAGCCATTTTGAAGTTGATTATGTGCAAAGAGAGCAGCATCATTACAAACGTTCTTCTTAGTCGCCTGTTGACCAGGAATAGCCGGAAGGTATTCTCTGAATATGACAAGAAAACTTCCCAAGCCTTTATATGTCTATTTTTTGCTTTTGATGTAGGTCTGTAAATAAAATAGAGGCAGACCAAGAATAGCCTTGTAAATAAGAGCACATTAAGGCAATGCAGACCAACAAGCGCAAGCATGCAAGAAGCTGTAATGAGTCAGAGATTTATAATAAGTTGTGAACTTCTGCGTTCTATACTAGATTGCATTTAATGTGCAAAAACATGCATGTAAACAACATTAGTCCAATATAGGTATAAGGTATAGGTATATATATAAACTATAAAGACACATTTATTACAATTGCAAAGTATTTATAATGAGATTCACATTTAACAGCAAATCCCTGAAAAATGGTAGTAGGTGGAATATTTGGTGTGACAGACTTTCCATATGAGAACATGATGGGTTTAGCTTTGGTGGCCTCCACAACAAATTGAAAATGATTCAAATACCAAAAAACTATGCTAAATGCAAGATGACCGAGAGGTCAGAGCAAGAGCGCCACAGTGTCATCAGCATTTAAGTGAATATGTGAAACAGGAACCATAAAAACTACTGATGTACAGAGTAGGAAGGAATGTCACTGAATCCACCGCTGGGGGACACCTATGGTCATAGGAAGGAAGCTAGGAAGGAATACAATCTGACATTTCTACACTGGCTTGCCTGTTTTTATTTATGTTTTGCTTCTTTAACTAATATATGATTTAGTCTTAAGGAGAAACAAGTTATATGAACTGATAGGGTTAAACTATTTAGGCTGAACCTTATTATGCCAAACTTAAGGTTAAAACTATGATCAGGAAAAATAAGGATATAATTTCATTAGATCATGCTTCTCCAGCTTTAAAAAAAAAAAAAAACTAATTCAACTTGCTAACAATATTTTCCGACCACCTTTAACAATGCTCAAACTGAGTGACCGGAAAAGGATAATTACGATGTTACTCCTAATAACTGTTCTGTTTTTGGATGACGTGCATTCAGGACATGTTCCAAATAGCGAGACAACACTCCTACACAATAAGTTGAGCATGACAAATCCTTACTGTAGATCCCAGGCAGGGTCTTTCTCTAATTGGTGTCAGATTCTTAGCTGCTATCTTTGCAGTTGCTCTTGGTCAACAAGCATTTACTTTCTGTCAATTGGTTGAGCGTTTTGACTGGAAGGGGAACATAAACAGGCCCTCATTATAATCCACACTGCCTTAATGACATCATTAGGATTACTTGCTTTACGATTTCTTTTTTTTTTTCCTCATCCTGTTCAGCGAGAGTATGAAGGAAAACGCATCCCCTCTAGTAAAATCTAAAATGTAAATGAAATCTGATGCAATGCTGCTCCAGCTCACCTCAGAACATGTCAAAGATAGCTTGTATCAAAAGTAAGTTTCAGTAAAAGTGGTAACAATTTCTACCTTGGCCATTGTGAGCTATTTTAGAAGTTGTAATACTTAAAATTAGGTCACAAACTGTCACTGACTTTCACCTGAGAAAACTTCAACATATTTGTTTAAAAAAAAAAAAAAAAAGAAATTAACTAAATTTGACAATAATGCCGTAAAGATGATTGCCTTTAAAATGCACTCAGGAGAGCTTATGGAGTTTACAAACTTGGAGTGTTTAAAGCAGTTTCCATAAGACACCCACCAACTAACAACTAAAACGTTTGCATATTCTGAGATATTAGCTTAAGGGCATCAAGTATACTTTAACCCTCTGAGTCAAAGAAAGGCAATTCAATAACTAATTTTTAACTGGCAGATGATGCAGACATGCTTGTTTCAATATCTGCAATCAAAGTTCGCTGAGATCATGAAGGTTTGTTTACTTACATTAGCTTGGACCAAAACCAGATAGCGAGTTTTTTCCTCATAGTTTAGCCTCTCAGCCAGCATAATGGATCCTGAAAGGGTGTTTCCAACCCTTACTGTGTTGTTAGATTCCTTAAAATGACAAAGAAAGGGGGAGAAATAAGTCATGATTGTAGGAGAAATTTACAGTGGTGTGAAAAGCTTTTATCATTGTGTGACCTATCCATATACCGGATCCTGTGGGTTGTAAAGGATGCTGTATTCTACATGTCCATTTGGCCCATCATCAATGTCTGTAGCACCATTATTTCCTGAGAAGCCAGTGAAAATGGTTGTTCTGACTGGTGTGAGCTGGAAGAAAATATGAGAGTTGGGAAACAGAAAAGTCAACTGCTCGAACAGCCTCCCGTGTGCATGGCATCAACTTACAGCAGAAAACCTATTCATGTGGCCAGCACTGCTGCCTCTACATCCAATTAATATACGAGGAATCACAAATGTAAAATGATGCAGTCAGCAGCAGTCTGAAGGCTTCCGTGCGATGCTGACAGAAAAACGAAAAGTAAGTATGAGAACCACTGCTGTTCCCTAGAGCCCTCAGCAAAGTCCACAGGACCAGGCAGCAGGCAGGATATCCTCTTCAGGAGAGTTGACATCAATGTGGAATGACTCACTATACTCTAGGGGCAGTTGCATATGGCTTTTTTAACACATAGTGACAAGAACTTGGAGCATGCAATCCACACAAACTGAACAATAAAGATCTGGAGAACTAAGGAGAGAATTATTATTTAATCTCAAAAACAAATGATTAAAAAGAATGAAAATTTGATGCATTTTCCAGTTACCAGTTGCATAAGTCGACTTCAGTACGGGGGGATAAAGGGCAAGGTTGGCAAACTGCATAGAACTGGTACAGAGGACAAAGACACTGGTGTTGTGATTCTGTCTCAGTTTCTGCTCCCTTACCTCGTTTATAGCAACATAGTAGCGTAGCTGCTGAAATCGAGGCGCGTTGTCATTCTTGTCCCTCACAACAATCCGTACTTCATGGAAAATGACAGTACCAACCAGCTCATTGGTGCACTGGACCTGAACTACAATGGTGGTGATGGAGTTGGGGGGCTGAAAAAAAAAAAAAAAAGGAAACAAATGACGTGTCGCTGAAGCATTGGAGTGGAAGTGACTCTAATTCTCTCTTCCCACACTACTCGGGTATGAAAAATATCATATGCTGCAGCGACAGTACTCAAAATCTTAACAGCACAAACGCACCCTTCACTGAGCACAGATAATAAAATGAGAGCTTTAATGTTCCACTAATCAATCATCTAATTAATTATGATGACTGCATACAGTGAAACTGCTGAAGAGAAAATCAAGACTATTGTTTAAAATATGTTCAGAATGTTCATAACAGTAATTTTTTTCTTCTCTCTACATTTAGTGTAAGATATGATCCCATATGGTGTCCGGTGCCGAACAGCGAGCAGCAAACACCACATCTAAGACATCACCTGAATTTAATAAGATGGTAGAACTTGCCTTATAATTAAAGCAACACGGTATTCCTCAGATCCCAACACATTTATGTTTTAACTTTGTCACCTTTTCTCTTATTGATGTCTTAGGATTCCCATCAATAGCTTAACATCCGTCTCACTCCACTTAGTCTGCTTAATCTAAGCACATGGTTTAAAACTGCCTCTAATGTGCTAACCCCTCTGCACCCTACATCTTATCCTGTACCATTTGGGCTTATTTGTATGCGTGGCATGTTCACAGAGTACCCCGGGGACCTGGAGTGAGGATATTGTGTACAGACAGAGGCATGCATACAAGTGTCTGAATTTATTTATACACTCATGCTACTTAGCACTAGAGGGAGGGCTTATTATACTGTACTGACACAAATTACTTGGAATCACCCTCAATTCTATTTTTAAAGCATCAGTAGTATCTTGTAACTTTTGGGAATTATTGTCTGTTGCTAAAGCAAAGGTGCAAAGAAGGGTAGCAGCTATAAATCATGAACCAAAAAGCATAAATGTCAAAAATGAGGATGGTTGTGTAACTGTTTGCACTATTATCAGACAAACACAGAGTGCTAAAATAAAGGTTAAATAATGGAGGGCTTTTTTTAATGAAAAGCTACCAATAAACCTGTGTGAGGTCGTCATGTTTCCTGTACTTACATCTCGATCCAGAACACGCCCAGTACTGTTGAGGTAGAGTCTCTGCCGTGCTGGTTCCAGTATCACCCAGTAGTCATAGTTGTCAAGCAAGGTCAGAGAGATGGTTCTGCCTGGGTCCTGGGCACGGCCATTAATCTGCATGTTTTCCACCAAAACCGTCCCTGTAACGGCAGAGCAGCCTCCATTTAGCAAATGATATTTTCTTTTTTTTAATTGATTGTTTAATTTGTTAGAAGAGAAAAACACGACACTGCATAAAACTGTCACAAACATCCTCTGAACCACTTCAATTCAACTTTATTTGTCTAGCGCTACTTTACAACAGCGTCATCTCAAGGCATTTTACAAAGACAACAGTTTGAGCCAATTCTTTATAAATAGCCTAGAAATGGAAACCAGCTGATTGCGTCGAGTCTTGACTTAGATCCAATCCCCCATCATGAACTTGCTAAAGGTGACAAGTCTTCCAAAGCCACAAACAAACAAAAAAAATCAAGCTAAACAAGTCATAAAGCCCCTTGGTTTTTTAAAAAAAGCCATTTTCTGTTATATCCAACCTTAACTTGCACATTTTCTCCTACTTAGGTGTTTTGATCCACTGTGTCTGTTTTTGACAAAGCATCAAGATGAAGGAAATTCTTTTTAATTTCTCACTTAATTAAATTCAAGAAGTGTAAAGAACTCTCCATTTGTATGTAGAACCAGCTTTAGTAGCAATAATACAGTAATTGTTTCTAGTCAGTGTCATCAGTCTATCATATAGTGGAGTTTTGTCCTTTTCTATTTACTATGCCACTTTAGTTCCTTCAGGTTTATGGGCATTTGATCTTATAAAGGTCATTTTGGAACATTTTCATCAGCTTAAGGCAGGGCCTTTCATTCAGCCACTTGAACATCTAGATTCCACCTAGAGTCCACTGCCACATGTGGAAGTGTGGCCTGTAACGCTAATACACAAAGAAGAAGCCATGTCATCTCCAGGCACAAGCTCATATCAGATGTACAGAAACAGCAGACAAATGTTCTGTGGTTCGAGCCATTTTCAGCCATTTTTGGGGGAATACTGACAAAGAAGAGAAAGACCATCCAGACTGCTGTCAACGAAAGGTGCAAAAAAACCAGTGTGTGATGTTATGTGGGTACATCAGCGTTTGTGGCATGGCAGACCTGCTTGTGTGTAAAAAGCCACTGATTTAAATGTTTGTAATTTAAGCAGGACAATGTCAGAACTAATTCTTTCTATAACTTAACTCTCAGCTGCGTTTCCATCACAGTTTTTTTTGTAAAATAAAAGTGATATTTCTCAAATTTTGACAAACAATAATTGCAAGTTGCTGGTATATCCATTTAATCGTGTTTAGTGCATAAAGTCACAGTTCTTGTAAAAGTTAAAATCTATGTAATTTTTAAGGGTTTTCTGCTTCCGGTAGAGGATTTACCACAGCTTTTCAAAGCCCTTCTCCCTTATGTCCCTTTAAAATTCATTTTAAAACTCTGCATTTCACAGAACTGTCTACCATCAAAGATGGTAATTGTATTTTCCTTTTTAATTAATTAATTTGTAAAAATACATCACCATTTTTACCAGAAATAAATTGGTCATGTGACCCCTTATGTCATGTCCGGGAATGCATAAATGTGAAAAAAAAAAGTGTTTCCATTACACTTCTGCAATGTACTACTATAACAATACGTTTCGAAAATGTATCCCTATGAGAGCATAAAGATCGTTTTGCAGATATTTGAGAGAATTTTCAAAATGTACGTATTTCCATTACCTGCTTCTAAATGTGACATTTAGGTTTAGTGCAGTTACAAGGGTAATGAAAACACAGCTAGAGAGTGTGTGCTGGACTGACTGTGTCCTATTGACACTGTATAGAGCATAATAAAGACAAGAATCAGGCAAAACATTGTAAAACAACAAACTTGTATTCATTACAAATAAACACAGATTCCTCATGAAAAAACTGGAAGAGTTAATATCCTCAATTCCTGTATGAATTATAAAAAAGTAATTCAAATGAAGGGCGATGCAAAACTCTTGTAAACATGCTTCTCTTTTAATCTACTTTTATCTTCTTTTTTGAGTGGCTTACTGGCCTCAAATCTTGGATCACAGTAACTCTTAAAGCAATTTCTTTTATGCCTCTTAATTTTTAATTTACAAGATGCTGAAGAAAAACTTTAAGATTCTGAAGAAAAAAGAACAGTTCAACTTTTCAGCAAATGGTTTGCACAACTTTATGGGAGAATCGCTCTGCACAAGAAAACTTTCTGCAGTATATGAAACAATATAATTAGATTGAGCATTGACATACTTTCACAGACTGGAAGAATTCACCCATACCCTCCCTGGATTGGATGTAAACAGATATTTGTTACACATCAGCCAAAAGGGTTAAAATATTGACGAAAAAAAGAGGTTCCAAAGATGTACATAGTTCTTAATGTAAAATAATTAATTGAGTCTGGCCTGTACTTTTATTCAGTTGGCTCAGAGGTTTCCTTAATTACCACACTGCTTGGACTGGCCTGTAATGGGGCACAGTGGGGTGTTTCTAACAGCTGTATAAATAAATAATTTAATTCATGTATTAGGAGTATATGTGTCATAGATATTATGTTGTGAAAAGTATTACATAGTGCCTATTGATTAAAAAAAAATCAATTTGATGCTTGTTGATACCCATGCAAATTGCTTTACTAGAAATGGATCTATATCTCTAATTATGTGAAATTGATGCATATTTACAAATGTACATCAAGTAATTTATTTGCAATCATGAAAATCTCATTTCACAATTAACATAAAACAACTTAGGTTCTTCTTTTTTTTTTATTTTTTTTTTTTAATAAAAATAATTCATCTGCATTTATTATGTTGTGTGATTAATCTGATGACTGGAAAATTTGCTGTTTTCTTAAAAAAAAGTGACTTTTTAGTGTGACAAGTAACCTGAAAAACTGATATAAAAGTTCCTCCCATGCCTGGTTAATTAATCAGCTGTAAAACTTTACAGCATGGTGGTGGTTTTAATGTGTTATTTTAATTACCACCAGTAGCATCTTGCACTTTATCATTTCATAAAGCAGGTTCAGCCATCTAGTCATTAGTCACGCAGATTTTCAGGGAAGAAGAAGCAGAATTGGAAGCATGATGGAGGCTTTCACATTATAACTTAAATAGCCACGGCTGCATTTCCATGCTCTTATTAATGGCAGCTCTCCTTGTTTGCAGCAGTCTGGGTTTGATGTATTTGCGTGTTGTGATCACAAGGACTAATAATTATCTGTCTCACTTGGGCTAAACTCCGACTGAAAAACGATCCTTCCAAGAATTTAATTTAAAAGTCAAAAGAGTCCCACGTTGTGAGTTCATTAATCTTAAACAGAGGTTTTCATAAATATATCTCTCAGTAACTTGAGAGGTGAACTACATCTTTCTGAAAGTTTCAGGTTTTAAATTACCAGGCTGGTAATATTACGAGGGAGGACAGATAATCTCCCTTCTTTTTCAAGTTAATTGAACCACAGCTTTTCGGCAGTGACAGGCAATCCGCCCCTGCTCTGGCCATTTCCTTTTTCAGTCTCATCCGCAAAGCAAAGTTGTTGTACTCATCAGTCAAGAAGATACTCTCAAGTCTGCAAGACATGCTCAGAAAGGAGGAAGGCAAAGTTCCACATGCAATATACTGCATGTTATTCACTTGTAAGTTAACAGAATGAAGGATCTTTAGTGGCTTGTGACTCAGTTGGTGTCATTTATAGTCAGAGATGCCTCTGATCTGGACTTCACAGTGGACTAATCCCACAGGGACAACACAGAGGGCTCACTTTAATCCAAAATATCAATAATGCTGGCATCCATAGATGATGGCAGGAGATAAATGTGGAGGGACACTTCTGAAAGGCTTCCAGACTCAGCGTGAAAAAGTTAAATGGAACATGCTTCATTACAGCTATCAACTCTGAATTTTCACTCTATGCACTAAGTGTAATGTGACACTATTGCTTTTTTTTTTTAAAGTTGTAAGTAAGATTTGATCAAAAATTTAGACGGCAAAAAAGACCATAAAAAAGGAAAAATCCATGCAAATATGAGTGAGTAAAAAAATCTAGAAAAAATTAGTATTTATGCAAAGTTTGATGCAGTTGAACAATTTTTCTCCCTGATTTCTTCTTGCTTTTCCATTTTTACCTCCATTCGTTTATTCGTTATCAACAACAACGTGTAAGAATATTAATTTATTCATATGCAAAAGCTGATATAATGTTTGCAGATGACTAATGTTTGTCTGGAAGAGCTAAAAAGGTTCTTCCTGGCTGCGGATTGTGGCAATTTAACTTGAATCCTCGCATTGATTCAGTTCAGACCTGACAGACTGCTTATTATATAATGAACAAACGACACATTATATGTTCATTAATATTCACAAACTTAATAAAGGTGTAAAGACTTAACTCTCATGATTTCTGCTTTGTTTATCACTTTGAAATGTTTGTGAAACATTTTTATTGTTTGCTTTCAGTAAGCCAAAGGGAAAAAGTAAATTACATCTGGGGCCTTCCTAAAATGAAAGCATCATAAATATGCAGACAGGGAAAGAAAATCGAGTCGTCTTCACTTTTCTAAATCAAAATACAGCATTGTGCAGTTATTACTAAAGCCCATGCACAAAAGTATTATACAACATACCCATTGGGCATGGTATGAGTAAGACAAAGGAAAGATGGATGATTTACACCTGAGATACTCAACAGAAAAACATCAGTGAACTCCCAAAAAGTGATGGTCAAAGCAGCAGCTGGGGAACTGACACCAAGTGGATACATGTTTGTTTCTAAGTATAAAAGAGATTTTATCCCGAAGCCTCCAAAGTGTAATATTTTCTTTAAAATGCTAATATATCTAACCGAGTTTCCTTTCTGCCTGCCATATGTGATCACTGTTGCCACAGCCTGATACCTCCGGCAGGCACTCTCACAAGCACACAAAACAAATACGCACCAGTTGTCAAAGTACCCAGTGGGTGGCACGCAAAATTAAAATATCATATATGCTTTAAAGTTACCACCAAATGAGGAAAAAATGTAAAATCCCTGCAGTCTTAGCACTCCAAATGCTTCATCGTCACTAATTACTGCTGGTGTCATTTGGGATTGAAAACATCTTTTTGTGTGTCTTTCTAACTGGGGGTCAAAGTGCAGGAAAAGTTGCCCCCAAACATCATCACGACAAATACTCTGTATTCTGAAAAAAGTTTTTAGCTTGTTTTTAGTTTTAGTTTTTATTATTATAACTTATTTATTTTTCCATGTAAGTAACCTTGAGCATAAATTAATTAAGGTGCAAACAGTCTCCTGCCCTGTTCAACAATCTCAGCTAGATATAATTTCCTTTCCCTCACTTTGGCAGCTAATTTGCACGTGTGGATTGTTCAAAAAGCCAAAAGACAAACACAATTTCCTCATATCAGACGGTGCAAAATCCGGAGACAAACGGTAGAAGCCAGCTCTCAAGCAGATGCAGCTCTAACTCAGTCTGACACCACATGCTGTTTTCACTACCACCCGTCTGAGCATTTCCACTCACATGAGTCAAACTCTTCACACTATGAAACGCACATAAAAAAAAACCAGAATAAAAAATCTATGCATAAATATACATTTACTTTTGTCAGCTTTGCAATATATCCATTTTTATAGATTTTAACTCAAAAATGGATACAAAAACAGTTAAATTAAAAAAAACAAAGGAACAGTAATCATTCAAATAATTTTGCAATATCATGCTCTTTCTGGACTTCATGCACTGTGCATGTCTGCTGTTTCTAATGGCACATCTGGACAAACACCAGAAGCAGGTCTGCCTTTGCTGTAAACATTGTGCTATATCTGGATTCAGACCCCCCTTTAGCAACTGCTTTTCAAAAAAAGTGACAAATCTTGTGACTTGTTTGGGTGTAACCGGAGACTGACTTGCTTACTGTTCTCAGTGAGCAGCAGCGCTGCCGAATGCCCCTCCTCCATCGTAAAGTGCCCACAGCAGGCAGAGTGTTGTGCCGAAAAAAGCACCCCTGCTGTAAAATCAACTTCACTTTTGACAGCAGGGGTCCTTATTCTGGCACAACACCTGCGGTCCCTCCCAGCAATGGTTGAGCTTTGTGTAGCGTCACTTCCCAACAATGTCATCACACGGCACTTTACTGACACGTCAGTTTGAGCCATAATAAGTAGCCTAGTTAAGGAAAACCAACATAGAAGCTTGACTTCAATCCAATACCCCATCCTGGGCATGCACAAATGGAGATGAAAAACTTCCTTTTATGAGGAAGGGAAAACCTCTGCAGAACCCAGTTCAGGGAGGATGGCCATCTGCCTCGACTGGCTGGGGAGGAGAGGACAGGAAAGAGAGACCAACAGACACTGATACAGCAGCAGAAAGTAAAAATGAATTGCATGTGAATGAAGCTGCTGGTGGCTCATCCAGATATTCATGTTTTACTGTATGGATGAAAAAAAAACCAAAAAAAAAACAACACACTAAAGCTATTAAAAGATTATTTTAATGACACTGCCTGATGTTGTTTACTTGTGCAGAAGGAGCACCTGAGCAGTTTAATAATCAGTTTGCAGTTGTCCAAACAGATATGAATGTTCTAACTTGTACACTGGCAAGAAAATATCAAAGTACAGCTATTTTGGCCACAAAGTAATGTTTACTGATTACAGGAAATAGACACACAATTTTCTCTTTCTTTCTTTTTATTTTTATAATAATGCCATATCTACATAAAACTGAAGAATAAAAAATTAAGGAATTAAAATGCTCATATTAAATTATCAATTAAATGGTTTCAAAAGCTCATTTGAATATTCAAAAAGAAAAATAACAGTGAACTTGTTCAAAGTATTCATAACATAATAAATACATTTATCCATGAAAATCAGCAGGTTACAAAAACCTCTGATGAACACAACATGATGCATTTCAGTTAAACCACTGAAAAAATCCAATTGTACAAAAATGCATCCAGAAATGAAGTTTTAAAGTTGCAGGTTACATAATTATATCCAAAAGATTTAAGTTCGCACGTCCCTTCAGTGTCTTAACAAAATGATGCAATAAGAAGCTCCTCGGATGTTTGAATGAAAAAAGGAGGTACTACCAACAGTTGCATTCAGCAAACCACAATCAAGACAGAACAAGCTTTACACCCTTTGCATCATCCTAAACCCAAAATATGATGTAAATCGTACTGTAACTATTACAGATACACTGTACCTGTTGCAATAATAAAATTGATGTGCAACACAAAAGTGACTGACATGACCCTTGAGGAAATGCTTTTGTTGAATGAAACAAACATGCGGATCATTTCTAAAGCCAAAATATGGCTATGAAGAATTAAGCTTTTAAACAAAACAAAAGGGATTTTTACAGCCTGGTGGTTTTCTGGAAACTCTTTTCTTGTGAGTTCAGAGCAGATTTTTCACATTTTGTGAAAAGCTGTGAAGCTATCATGACATGTCCATAAGTCAGGTCGGTTAAAACACAAACAGACTGTCATCCACTTGGCAGCGAGTTACTGACAATGCCTGGTCAGGCAGTTCAAGAACTTTTGCTGGCCCTTTGAAGTGCTTCAGACAGGTCAAAACTTTTAAACATAAACCCTGTTGCCAAGGTGGAGGGAACATTCAATACCTTGACTATCTGCGGTATGCGAGACCTGATTCACTTCAACAAACAATACACAGGCTTGCTTTATGACTCTGATCCCATCAATGCTTAAATGGCAGATAGCTTTGGATATGTCCACACCGCTATGGTGATGAACAGATGTGAAGAACAAAATTATTTTGCTTTTTGAGAATGTTCTGAAATTGTTTTCTGGTTGTTAGGCTGAAAATAGTCACACATCTGTTCGTGGATTGAAATTTAACAACAAAGAATACATTCAGTATCTGCATTATTATGATATGATGTTATGAATAAGGGCAAGAACTGGGTCGCACACTCAACCAGTTAAGTACAGACTCTGTAAGCACTTATGCCAGAACTGTCCCAATTACATTATACATATATATATATATATATAAAAAAAAAAATATATATATATATATATATATATATATATATATATATATATATATATATATATATATATATATATATATATATATATTTTTTTTTTTTTTTTTTTTTTTTTTTTTTTTCCTCATTGTAGCATTATCACATAATTACATGGACATGCTGTTTGTTAGTTTCCAGTGTTCAGCATTTCTGTCATAGAGGGTTTACGTGCCCGGTATAAAATTGATGAAACTCCTGCGCATACAGCACAGCATGCTTTCGATCAAATGTGAAATCAATACAATGTGCAACAAGGCCAAGCAATGACACTAGCTGGACATCAGCACTTCAGATGTCAGTGGTTATGTCCATGGGGGTCTAATCAGGTAAAAACCTCGGTGGTGTAGAATAATTGTTATTACAAGTCAGTTACTTCTGTGTGACATTTGTCACCTTTAGAAGTAAGAAGAATCCATGGCTTCAAAATCTTAAAAACAACCATATATTCTCCCATAACCTTAGTTTATTCGTCTAACATGACAAATTTAGTCACCCTTGTTGTATTGCTTTGTGACACATCTTCGTCTCAGGGAAACTTTTCCTGTTTAACACTAAAATTTAGGGGTGGGAAAAACTAACTGAAAAATGGAATGTCAGGATTTTTTGCTCCACATTTTTAAAATAGATTTAAAAAAAAAAAAAAAAAAAAAAAAATTCAATTAATAAAAATAATCCATTATAAAATTTTTGTCTTGTCTTCTTGGGCATTCTAGCTGCAGAATGATGGCGTGACTACTGTGTTGTTTTTCCTAATTAAAATCAAGAAAAATAACAAGCAAAAAAGAAAGAAGTGCTTTTTTTTTGTTAGTTTTGCTTTTAATCTATAAAATCAACAGTATCTAAGAATTGTGAGAATCACAATTTAAATTGAATTGGCACCAAAAAAAAACGGAATCGAATTGGGACAAAAGCATATCGTCACAGCCCTACTAGAATTACAAGCCCAATGAAAATTTTCATTGGGCTTTAGACACTGTTTGTAACCCCTCACCCAACTTGCTCATGGCTTGTGTGAGCCACCCAGAAGAAGCCCCCCCCCCTTGTGTAACGTGGTACAAGCGTAGCGTGGACAAAAGCACAACATGAACAACAGAGAAAAATAAGCGCATCTAGCAGCTAGACTTGCTACATGAATGGAACAAATGGAAGTCGCACATAAACAATATTAATTAACTTCTTGATTGAGACATCAGCAAAGCCCCACTGTTGGAATTTTAAAAACCACAAGTTCAGGAAGAAATTTATGTCTGCTGCCTTTTCAGTCGACCTAAATGCGAATTAACACTCTGCCTGGAAAGCTAGCCTCCATTCGGGATGAGAAGCACCACGACTGTGGCCCACCGGTTCTCCCGATGTAGACAGCCAGGGGAAAACCACCTAATCTTCCTCATTTATGATGCCTGAGCATCTTCTACATCCACAGCTAATAAAACCACCTTATGAGAGTGTAAAAAATTCTACAGATATCTGAGAGGCTTTACCAAATTTAAGTTTCTCCATTCACAGTTGTTTATTCTGATATTTAGGTTTTGCACAGTTGTGTGTGTACTGGAAATAACCAGAGACACTGAAATTGGTTTCTGACACTATTTGGCATTCATTCATTCATTCATTTTCCAAACCGCTTATTCCAATTCAGGGTCGCGGGGAAGCTGGAGCCTATCCCAGCCGGCTTTGGGCGACAGGCAGGGTACACCCTGGACAGCTCGCCAGTCCATCGCAGGACTATTTGGCATGTTAAAAAAAAAACTTTTTATCCTTTCTCATTCAGAGGTCTACCACAGACTACTGCTCCTTCATAGAGCATTGCTTTGAGTCTGATAAATGAACTCGTATCCAGTAAGTTTTCTCTTTTTTTTCCTTTTTTTTTTTTTTTTGGTGTCTAATCACATGGATAGCACCGGATGACCCTTTGCTACTACCACATCAAAAGATATCCTTGAACTGCACGCATTAACGAGTGTCAGCTTTTACTGTGCAGGTTTTACACTCTAAATTATTTCCACACAGTGGACATGATGGCAAAATCCTGCCACAAAGTTTAGGATAGCTGTATTAAGGTGCGCCCTACATAAGAAAACATGGACCAGAGTTTTATTGTTTATAACAGGTCACTCTTAAATATAAGACCTTATGCCTCTATGAGATGTACCTGTACTGTGTAAATAAAGGTGAAATAAAAATCAATACACTCAGCAATCTTGTAATTCATCAATCTAGAAAGAAAATGCTTCTCTGTTGGGGTTGACAACCAGATTTTTTTTCCATCTTCAATATATCAATAAAACTTCAATTTTAAGCCTTAAGCCTCCTGCCTTTTACATAATTCTGATTTTTATCTGAGAGTTGCTCCACTGATAATCCACTGGGGACTGAGTCAACACATTCTCAGAATGGTTGTTTGGAAGATGTCCTCAGCATTCAAAGAGCCAACTTCTTTTCAAAGCACACAGCACAACCACACACTGGCATTATATAAGAAGTGGGAAAAAACTCATCTCTTTTTCTTTTCCCCTAAGGTTTAGAAGTGAGTGGCAATTATTCTCCAACAGAGCTTAAACTGTTACAGGACGGAGAAATGACAGTTAGCTTTTTGCAGTCTAACTAGGTTTATCACAAGCAGTGTTGGAATATTTCCATTTTGTGAAAGGAAACGCTTCTTTCCTCAACCAAGTCATAGTTCAGAAATGTACAAAAGATGTAGGGCTTAACAAAAACAAATTAAAAAAAAAAAAAAGTATTTGCACAGACTGGTTTTACTACAGTCAGGTTTCTACAGTGCAAGCTAAATCTAACTGCCTTAACATGAAAGTATTGTGTGTATGTTAACTGCTTTAAAGAAAACACGCAAACAGAGGGCATATATCATTGCTTTTTCATGAATATATCATCAGACTCCTCATCATTTTCAACTTAAAGGAACAAAAAACAAAGTTGTTTTACTGCAAGGTTTGCCATTGATCATTGCCTGCAGTCGAAAACCTAGCGTCATGGCGTCTGCAAACAAACGTGTAAAAACGCGCAAAAACACCAAGCAAAACAATATAATTGTTTCGTGGAACATGTTGAAGTAACTTTTAATGTTAATGCTGTTATTAAACCGTTTAACGTTCACACTAACAAAATGACCAGAGAAATATGTTTCTCGGTTTTTCTGTTTGTTTTGGAAAAAAATAAACAGAAAAAAATGTTGGGTTTTTTTCAAGCAAATGGATGAGATGTTAAAAAAGAAGTGGTTAATAATAATATGACAAAAGTGGAATGGTTGTCATTTGAAATAGTAGTGTGAGAACAAACACTTGGTTTGGCTTTTAAATACCCATATCAGTTAGTGGAGATGGCTCAGGCAGGTTTATTACCACAACCTTTTAAAGAATTTCATCAAAGTCATTGCAAATGTGCTTCTACCAAATGGCAGACCAGGACCATAAATGGAGTTAGCTTTGAGTCAAACTGCAGTCCCTTTAGCTATGGCAGTGCTCCTCACTTAATACAAAGCCAATGTTAATCTAGTTTGTGCCTTTCTTTATTTTTCTTTATACTGTAGTTCCTTTAGAGATAATGTTCGATCCTGGTTGTCTTTGTTCCATTCTCTGCCGTTTTGCTTTGAATACACGCTGTGACATTGCTTGCTGGCTAAAGGGAGGGAGGGTTGAGGGCTTGGGGAGGAGAGAGGAGGTGGTGATTCATGAGAACGTACATTCATGCATGGCCGGACCGGCTGGTAAACATGGGCCAAGAGAGTGTGTGACATATTATACCCCAGATGAAATTACACTTCTAGTTCTTTACATACAATTTTTTTAATTACTTCAGTCCAAATGATGACTTTGCACTTATTGCCCCTTTAACTGACTGGGAATAATGCTAAAAGGTCAAGGTAGACACGTTAAGAATTACAGATGACAAGTACCTCATATTACCGACAGCATTCTATGTTAACACTAAAATATTTTGCTTATATGCTCTCAAGACAGTCACATTACAGAGATGTCTTTGGATGGTACCTTTTCATGAATTTTGCTTAATAAATTCTTGAACAATAGACACATTAACTAGAAATACTGAGTCCACAGTTGAGTCAGTGTCTGAGAAAAATTCCGGTAAACTCAGCTCTAGATGAACCTGACAAAGTACAAGTCAAGTTGTCATCATTTCTGCAGGCTTGTGGTCAAAAACCTAGGGAGTGCACTAACACACACACACACACACACCTGACCTGATTATGGAACTTCAGCCTCACACAAAGAAAATGAAAAATTCAAACTGAGTTGAACATGACCTGTGATAAATTTTATAACACTGATGAACGGAAAAGTTTATAGAAGATTTCATTTCCTATTTGCATTTCTTATTTCTTATTCTTAGTCGTTGTCCTATTTCATTTTCTTTTTACATCTTAGATATTTTATTAAATATAATAGATCGATTTGTTTAACTTCACCTGTTATGTTGTTGATATGGTTGTTGATGTGTTTAAACTGAAACCAAACTAGTGGAGGTGGAAGCCAATCAGAACGGTCCTTACCTAACCTAACACACACGTGAAACTTTCTTAACCAGAAATGAACTGGCTGCAGTTCAGGTGGCAGAGTTGGTAATCCCATAAACCAAGGTAATAAATTAATCTTAAACTAATTCATTAAACCCAAAACAGCCCTACAGTGTGTAGATTAATACCTCAATAGCAAATTAAAGCGTTTAATACAACATCCGTGATGATAGGCCATCATAATAACTGATCACATGATCTAATCTCAGCAGCATTCTCTCTGTTGTTGAACAGCACATGTTGTTCTCTGTCTACAGATTGAAAATGGCTTCTATGCTAAAAAAAATATGAATGACCAATCATTTTTACATCTGCTCAGCCTAATAAGAAGATTAAACAAACCCATTATCTAATTATAATGGGCTAGAAATTAACTGATAAATCCTCTGCATCTTAATACCACAGGGATGCAAATTACCAACCAACAATAAATCCAGCAATAAGTGCAATTTCATACTGCGTGCTTCCTTAAAATTACATTTAATGAAATTATAGTAAAAGAAAAAAAAAAAGAAAAAAAAAATTACTAGCAAACATGCATAGATATTATATGGGGAACATTAATCCTTAGAATGAATTTATGGCTATTGACCTCCTTCTAATGATGAAAAACTGATTAGTCAAGTTAAATTATACATTGTATGAAGAAAGAATGAGTTAAGCCCTTGCTTTTCTTTTTTGTGTTTTTGTTTGAGGGCTTAACAATAATGAGTCTGATTGGACGGCAGTTTTCCAACAGGTCTTTGCTCCAGTACAATGTGAAAAATGAGCAATGATCACTCTCCTCAAAAGTCTCTTCACGTACTTGCAAGGAGAGGCTGCAATGAAAGAATGCTGGGATTCCCTTGGAGAGATGTGACTTTAAAGAAAAATGAAAAAGGAACTTTTAATTTAATTTGACAATCTGCATTCTGGGCAAAGCCAGCCTCATAATATAGTGAAGTTGGGTGTGCACAATACCAGCGCCATAATAAAAAAAAAATAAATAAAAAAAAGCCATTTCCTTCTATCACTAGTAGAAAAAGACAATCTGCTGAAAGAAAAAAGCACTGTTGTGGGGCTTAGCATGTTACAGTTTTGTCTGATAACGAATAAACATTTAACTGGAATATTCAATTTGTCTCAGATTATGACAGAATGTTTTTTAATTATATTTACCCCCCCCCTCCAAAAAACAGTCATGTAAACAGTGATAAAGTGTGATGTAACCCACAAAAGACCTGTTTTTATGGGTTAATGAGGACACATCCAGGAGTTTACGAGCAGAGGTAATTATTCTTATCTCCACAAAGTACTGTAATTGCTGTCTTTATTTGCACATCAAATACTAAATATGTTACCACTTCTAAATACAATAAATGCATTAGCACACCATCGTAAGGACATGAGCACAGGGAGGCTGTTGCATGCAAGTCTGAATCAGATAAAGACATAAACAATGATGCTGGATGGCAGACAGTTATAAACTGTTGTACATTCGTGAGGGCATGTTAGGTGCATAAATTTTATGTACGAACACAGTCACAGCGTACTGTGTTAAGTGCATAAGAGAGCCTCGCTGAATATTCTGTCCTTCTGTTTTGCTCTCTAATCCACAAGGAGCAGGTGTTGTGCACTAATCCCGGCCTTTCAGCTACACTCTAATTATATATTGATGACCTAGCAATCATTATAGCCGTCATCATAACCGTACCATGGAAAGCAGAAAAAGTGAAAGTACTAAAACTATGAAGACATCTGCAGAGAATGTTTTTGAAAAAAAGGTAGAATTTAAACTTCTGCAACATGTCTCAACTAATGTAGCTGTCACCAGTGCTCTAAATGTATGTACTTGAACAGAAAAAAAATGCATGGGTATAAACACACTTTACAAATGCATATGCACACAAGGCAGCAGGGCTCCTTTTGTCCAAGGACCAGATTCACAGATTTATAGATCCACACCATCAAATTGGCCACTTGGGTACCTCCCACTTGGGTGATTTGTCCATATGTTTCCACTTCTGCTAAGTTGCAAGTATTGAGCACAGCAGAAATGTTTGAAACACCCTGATCAGCAGATTTGGAGCTAACCTTGCGAGAATATCATCACAGATTTTCAATATGGCCTAAGAAATGGGCCCTTTCAAATGATCCCGGTTACGGATGAAAATGCCCTGCCATTAATTCTGTCAGACGCGCTGACGAAATGAATCATGTGTTTAAATGTCAAATGTGGTTCATTTTGAGATTAGGGAAAACTTAATAATAAAAAAAAAAAAAAGCAAACGAAAAGGAAAAGCAGGTACATGAAACACATAGCATGGAAAATTTGTAAACGAGTGCAAAGCAAGTGCGCGGAAATGTCCGTATTAAGAGAGACGGGAAGCGTCATGTTTCATATAGATTATTTAGTGAGATGTATATTCTGACACTATACGTAAACCTGCAGCAGATAATGAGATTGTAAAGACTCAGCGTCTAGCCGCCATCTTTGGTTGTTATTGGTCCATGAACCCATTAAGACTTTCAATGCTCTCTAAGCATATATACACAGGACTCCCTGGGTTAAATAGTCAGCATCAGTTACCATCAGTCTCTTAGAGGCTCAGTAGTACATCATCAACTATTAGTACACAGTGGGAAAAGCTCAAATTCAGGCTGGTGCTTAGCTGAACTGCTCGACTTAAGGAAGCACTTTGGAGATGTGTAAAATTTTCTCAGCAACACATCCACAAACAACTGAAAGTGTTTTACTCCCATCGGGTTCTGTGTACAGACATGTGCACATGACCACAGGTGAGCAGGCTTCTGCTAGTAATCAGGGAACGTGTGTCAGAAAACACATCAAAACCAGAAAATCAGATGAAAAATATCGACGTCCCGAGGACACGGAAATGGAAACATTCACTTTTCATCGAGGAGCAGTGGGAGTCTTTTTCCTGCTCCAGGTTCATGCCAACATCATGCTCATCACAGGAACACGAACATTTGTCATCGTAGTCATTTCTGAAGTGTGTTACCGCTTAAAATAGATTTCTTTGTAGGGTTTACTAACATCAACTAACTAACAAAGGATATGTAGAGCTGCTCCACTAAACAGTTTTTTCCAGGACATTTAAAATGTTTAACTTTCGTTGTTCTGAGCATTTTGAGTTACAGCATCCCAGTCATTTATGGAAAATTAATACATAACAAGGTTTGAAGCTGCAACAGGATTTCCCAGCCAAGTGCAGCTGTCAGAGGAAGTTTAAATTATTTTGTCATCGTGTGATATATTCCCACACTAATGTTGTATTGGTTACTGTTACAAACAGAGTTTATCAATATATGATTTGGCAACCAACCATATCTACTTTTATGTGCAACTGAATACGAATTCAGAACAAGTTGTAACTCAATGGACATTTTCTTTGTAAAACAGTGAAGAAAAGTTCGAGCAGCAAAAAAAAAAGAAAAGCATGCGCATAAACACAATGAATGCCACAAGCTGCTCAGAGTAATATCAGGGGTTTTATTGGCCTGATTATTCGTTGTGTCTGTGCAGGAGTGTCACACTAAGGGCCGCTAACCTAATCTGCAAACATCTCAATTTCTTCTCACATGGAGGAAAAGCACATAAAAGGACATTTAGATGACTGTTGTGGAAAACAGTGCAACACTTTGGTTCATCCTCTTCATTTCAGGGATCAATACCGTTTCACTACTCCCGGTAAAGGAGCTACAAATGATGCCCTTGCAATATATACACGGCAACACTGAAAGTTACATCTATCAACTTGCACCCCTGCTGGCAAGTACTATTGTTTGAATCTTGCAGCATTCAGGGCTATACTTGTTGGAAGATTCATCAAAGTGGCGACTCTACAGTGCAAAAAGCCTATTGCTGGGCTAAATTTTGACATAATGTTATTGCCTTTCAGGTGTAATTAACAAAACACATTTGAAGATTCCTCAGGTAGTTTTATATTATTAAAGCAACTGACCCTAAAGTTAAAGTATATATATATATATATATATATATATATATATATATATATATATATATATATATATATATATATACATATATATATATATATATATATATTTTTTTTTTTTTTACCAGTGCTCCCCATGGGTCGTGTGTCAGACAATGTAGAAGGTATCAGATAAATAAACATTAAGAAAAGGAAAACCTTGAAGGAGATCAATGCCGCATGCAGGGGATGACGCTTGGCTGAACAAATGTCATTCTGCATACAAAAACAGTCTGGTGGGTAGAAAGAACTTAAAGGAGAGAAATGAATGAGTCCTCCTTGCTATGTGGGAAAAACACTTATCGTCTACAATTAGGACATTGTTCTCTGCAAAATGTCTCAAAGGCCTGTGAATCTTAATTCATCAGTAAACAAAGTGCCTGGTAGTCTGATATGGTCTTCAGGAGGAAAACAAACGTTTTGAGAAAAGGAGACAAGAGTAGGAGGAGTTGGAGGTCAGGGACCTTTAAAGGTGCATTCACATCAGGAGTGTCCGCTAGACGCGGTCCGATTGGGGACTCGGCTCAGTTGTAGGAGGGTGTATCCGTGCAGACCAAGACTGCATTCACACTGCACTTTGGTCAAAAAGGCCAAACCTTCACAATATTTCATCCCTATTCCCACCAAAGATGGCGCTGCAATAGTATTTAGCAAAAGAGAGAACAAGACGAGGCAGAGGACCCATCACACGATTGCTATGTATTTACCCACAATGCAATGGAAGTGCAGGAAGTGACTTTTATTTATTAATTTTTATTTTTTTGTCTGCTTCTCCAGATATTCTTATAGTTAGGATATGAGCATCTCCTGAGTTGGAGTCTGCATCCAACCGTCCAGGTTATGTTCATTGCTCTTATAGTTATGGGTAGTCTAGCCAACCATTACTTATGTAGCAATGGGGATGTCACCTGATGCACTGAGATGTACCTCGCTCTATTTCTCTAATATATTAATGTATATGCCAATATTTCTGTCTCTAACTTATTTCTCCTTTTTTCCGCAGGTCTTCCTGATTTCACATGTTGTTTTTTTTTCTTTCCTGTCATCTCCACCCCAACCAGTCGAGGCAGATGGTTGCCCTCCCTGAGCCGGGTTCTGCCGGAGGTTTTTCTTCCTGTTAAAAGGGAGTTTTTCCTTCCCACTGTCGCCGCGTGCATGCTCAGGATGGGGAATTAGATCGAAGTCATGACTTCATGCAATCATAATGATCATATCATAATGATGTGTATGTTGATTCGTGTATGTAAAGTGCCCTGTGACAACATTGTTGTGAAGTGGCGCTATACAATTAAAGTTGAATTGAATTGCTTCCTGTATTTGGTCTGCTTGAAAACAGGCCACGACATGTGTTTGTAGGCGGACCAAGTACGCTTCTTTGGTCTGAATCAGAATTCGTTTGGCGCATTCAGAGCTCCTCAAACAAAGCAGACTTTCTGAGCAAACGGATTTGGATTTGAATCAAAGAGGCTAATGTGAATGCGTCCTAAGTAGACATGATATTCACCTTTGAGAGTATTTACAGCCCTGCTCAATTTTTAATGTCACGTCAAAGATGCAGTAGCTTGTGGAGAAGGAACTAAAACAGAAGCAGATTCTAAGTATGACAAAAAACAAGAAAAAAAGTTAACAAGAGCAAAGAACGTGACTGAACACAAGTTCTTTACTTTGTTAATTTTACAGACTCCAGGGGCATAGTTTTTTTCCAAGAGGGCAGTTTGTCACATTAAAATTAATGTCAGTACTTTAACAAAAAGAGGAGCATAAAATGGTAGAAATATTTGTGCCCCTGTTATTTTAGATGGTGACACACTCTCTATTTAAATTGTTTTATTTAGGATTTTTGTGTATTTTATTCTGATTATTCAAAGCACACGTGGATTAATCACAATGCATCACATTTGTAAGGACTAAGCGTCCTTATACTATCCAAAGACGTGCTTGTTGGGTTAACTGTCAATGCTTTTAAATTCTGGTGCAATAAAAATGTTTTTAAAAACATGCAAACAAACATACAAATAAACTGAAATAATTTAATGTCACTTGTAAACTTACATTTTGTTAAATGATCACATGAGGCAATAGCTACAGTCGCTGCAGTGTTTTCTTCAACTCTCTATCAGAATTTTGCACCTGTTGGCAGATATTTAGGCCCACAGGTCATCAGCAAAGTGCACTAATTTGTCCGGGACATGTTTAAAATGATTTTTTAACTCTATTTAATTCAAAAGCAATGTCTTATTTCCTTTATATTTGCTTTTTAAAATGGTTTTATATACTATAACCTTTTTAGACTCCAGTTACTTATGTGAATTTAGCCTTTTCTTTAAAGGAAGGGTATGAATAAATTTGAGGACAACTGCATACATACATATACATACGATACTATCATTTGGTTATATGAATGTATTTAAAATATGTTCAATTCCAAAGGGCAAATCTAACAGATGCATAGTTGAAAAGATGAACTTCCAAATAGCCACATCCATATTTCTACAAAAATGTGATGAGTGTTGATATTTAAATTCCAATTTAAATTGCAAACTTGCACA
Organism: Telmatherina bonti; assembly: GCF_933228915.1. Lineage (NCBI taxonomy): Eukaryota > Metazoa > Chordata > Actinopteri > Atheriniformes > Telmatherinidae > Telmatherina > Telmatherina bonti. The sequence goes on along the minus strand of NC_136629.1, from coordinate 28,584,980 downwards.
GAAAAGTGGACGGTTGACCTTGTAGCCAGACTGTTTTCTGAGGGGAATCCACTTTCAACAAATCCTCTAGACGATGGGAATGTTCTAAGACTTGTATATCTGCAGATGAAACAGGTTAAAAAATTAAAAAATAAAGAAATTTAAACACACGCCTCAACTAAAAATATATTTAGCAAATTGTAAAACTTAAGCACAAATCACATTATTTAGATTAAACACTGAAAACAATACTTTTTATGTAATGACTTAGATCCCTTTAAAGCTTTTTGCTACATTCTAGTGTTTTTAATGCTGCACTTTCTGTTCTGTAATCATGTCAGTTTAATTTGATATAGCCGACATTATAAACTGATATTGACTGAATAAGATGTATCTCGTCCTCTTCATATTCTTAGGCTGCTGCATAAAATGAGAATTAGCTGAGCTTCATCACAAAAAGGACACAATGTACAAAGACCTGCTTTGTGGTGGAGTGATACTGAAACTACTGTTCACACTTCTTCCCTTTCATTCCAGGTAAACTCTCCTATTTTATTATTTTTATTATTTGCATTTGACCTGTAAATTATCGTTTACATAATCTGCATTTAATCTGTGCAACCTGTCATCACTGATGGCAGAAATCTTATATCTTTTTGGCAGACTGAATATAGGTCTGTTACTATGGCCTCTGCAAAACGTGATTTCCCATAATCCTTCTCTGTGTGTTCTGGCTAGAATTAAAACAAATAGTGAAATCATACATTAGCTGGAATGCATCCCGGCTTGTGACAAAGTGCTAAATGACGTCTTAAAGCCAACAGTTAACCAGCATTTACATTAATGAAAAATTGATGAGAGGCAGCAGTTGTAATTGTTGAAATAATACACTGCACACATTCTAGATATAAGAATATATTTATGAGGGCTTGAAAACTGTAATTAAAAGTGTAATTTGTCAAAAAATGGTCAGTGTCTTCAATTTATAGAAAAGCAGTTGGTCTTTAGTGTGGTTTAAAGACAGGAAATTAATTAAGTTTTTATTGAATTAGGAATGCATTTTTGAACAGAGGCATGTGTGTAACATCTTCTAGTAACATGACTCCATAACTGCCTCTGATCGAAGAAGATTACTTCCTGGACCTTTTAGTCATTGTTGTCCAACAAAAGTCCTCTTGCTGCACAGCATGCAGTCATGTTTGTCATCTTTTACATTTCATGATGTGCCAAATGTTGTAAACTGGTGAACTCTCTGAACTGCAGGCAGACCAGTCCAACACCAGACTTTTCTCTGAATCCATGCTGTTCTGGTAGATTGACCACATCTGTTTTGCTTTATTTGGATCCTGTTTAGCTACAGCTAAGCTGCAGCAATTCTTGCTGGGTTCTGACGCATAAAATATAGTATGTTATAACAAAAAATGAAAAGCAAACCTAAATAGGTAGCATTGAAAAAGAAAAAAAATAAAAATTTCATATGATATCATTTATCTTATAATTATTGAATAAAGATTGTGTCTATTTAAGAGGTGAATAAGAGCATATAGTGTATTAAAGCTGGTATATACCTCTCAGCATTGGTGGTGCCTTCCCAAATCAAATGACCAAATCCATATGAAGTAAAACTTCCTCATATCATCCGAATTCCAAACTTTTAAACTTACTGCTAATAGACACACAGTCTCTTTGCTCTGCTCCAGAGGATGTAGCATCCATGCTTTTCAAGAGAACTTTAGATAGGAAAAAAATAATTTATACAAACAGTTTTTCACTTTGCCTCAGTTCTATTAACCTTTCCAATGAGCTTTTCCACACAGAAGTCAACTTTCTCACAACACCTGTGGATGCTGTGATCTGTGTTTGCGTCCGTTTCTGTGTCTATAGATTCGCTATTTTCCAATAAAAGCTTAAATGTCTGGATGTAAAAAATAGCTTACCAACAGGCAAATCTTTTGTATACATAACATACATAAACATACATAAAGTGTATTCAAGCTAAAGGAGTTTTCTTCGTATGAGTTTCCGAAAAAAAAAAAAAAAAAAAAAATCAGACGTGGTTTGATTTTTCTATCGTTCTACATTAAAAAAAAAAAAAAAAAAAAAAAAAAAAAAAAAAAACACATTTTATTGACACAACTACTTGCATCATCTGTCTGTGATAGATATTTATTTTGATTCCTTCATTCCAATCAGTGTCAACCTTCATGAAAATGCAATTATTTATCAGCATTTAATGTGACTCTACCTTGGCAGCTAACCACATAAAAGCATGCTAAATTGACTTCCCTTTACTAAAGCCCTTCAGTGACACTCATTCCTGATATCTTATAAACTGCTGCTACTCAATATGAACATGGCTGAGAGGAAGCTTATATGCTGCAGGCAACAGTTGATACAAATCATAAATTTGCAAAGACAACATAAAAGCTGGAAGACAGCATTCTTATATATAGACGCTGATTTCCCACTGCTGTTCCAAGAAGCTCTTTTTTTTTCTTTTCTTTTTTCAATGAAAAAAATTCCCATTTTCTCTCTCCGCATATGCAGCTAGCTCGACACTACGAGATAAAAATCTTTTCAATCTGATTAAATGCTTTTGGATTTAGCTCATAGGCTGAATAAGCAAAGGCGCATTTAGAAAACAAGCTTTGTCTTCCCAATACAGATGCAATCCTGAAGTGAGTGAGATTTTATATGTGGTGTATGGCACCTGTCAGTGGGTCTGCAGAAGCAGAGGCTAAGATAAATTAAACATGTTACGCTTCATTTGAGCAACTGGCTGGTTATCCCCAAGTGGCTTTTCCCTTTTTTTCTGAAGTGAAAACCTTCCAGATAAAAACACAGCAAATTAAAATGGAAAAAAAAGGACCAAATAAAGTCCTAATTTATCAGCATCTTCATCCAGTTTTATGTGCTCAAATCTAATTATATAGCAACAATCAGTTAGTCTATAAATGTTAATGAAGTGCTATGACTTCAGTAATGCATGTTTATAAGCAGCACACATCGTCCACAGAGAATCCTGTACTTTGTCGGCTCAAGCCACAGATTAGATGCATTCTTCTTAGAATCCGAGACAAAGGCCATTATATATTTTGATGTTTGTCTATCTCTTTTGAACCTTCATACACAGGTGATTATTATGTTTTCTTTCCCATTTTCACACACAAATGAATATAAAGGCATTCGTCAGAGGAGATGGGATCTTATTATGTGCCATTTGTATAGCTTCTGTGTGACAGAATACAAGAGATGAAACACATTTAGAAGGATAATTGCTTTGGTCAATAATGGCAGGTCACCTGTTTTACATTCCATTATGGTGGGGATGGGCTGTGGCCCACTTCATCACAAAGAGATAAATAAAACCACAGAGGAGCCAGAGGAGACCCATATCCCAGGTAAATGAGAGCTTTATGAGAAAGATTAGCGCAAATCCCTCACACAGAGCATGGGAACATGTGGGGTGAGAGAAGCGTTCGGATACAGACTTGGCTACCTCCATCTCACAAATTCCCCTGGTAATCGATCAAAGCCCCAAATCACAGCTGCACACACAGAGAAAGGAGTAGCTGAGAAAGAGGGATGGCCTGAATCGCAGGCTACCGCACTGACGAATGAGGGCCTTGATTTGATACACAGACACCCATTCATACACTTGGTCTACACACATGCACATAATGTGCACGCACATGATTTCTCCCTACAAGACACACATCCACCCACAAAGCATCACTGAGTGCAGATACAGTTTAGCAGAGGAACAACATCTGTGAAATGCTTTTCTGACTATATAAATAAGCTTTGGATGCCATCTGTAGTGAGAGCTGATCATTAAACTCTGTTAACCTGCAGTACTAATATCTGCAGGGAGAACTGGGAGAGACAAACACATTTAGAGGAAAGCATTTCTCATTCCCTTAATGAACATATAGCTCCTCCCCAAGCAGCAGTCAGCATTGCCCCATTCCATACATGCACATATCTGCAAGAACACACCCACTCATCCACAGACTGATTATTCCAAACACTCAGCAAAGATAAGAACCACGATGATAAGCAGAAAAGAAAAGAGAATTCTGAAAACCAAAGACGGATAATGAATAGGTGCAAGTGATGGAAAGAGCGGAAAGAAGGTGAGGGAAGAAAAGACAAGGAGGAGCGGAATAGTTTGATTTGACCCATTCAAGTGCTGCATGTCTTGTGTACGCTTCAGTGATTCCTGTGCTGCTGCAGCACGGGTAACACAGCAAGTACAACCTGTGCAGGGAGCATATAACTCATTAATGAAGCCCCACATCAGGTCTTTGTGCCAAATACCATCTGTATTCACCAAGAACCACACAGATGCACCCACACATTTCCACTTTACTTTGCACGAGCAACACAAAGACAAAGTGCAACTACAAATTAATCCGTTTTTATTTAAAAATGCATCCAAAATTACACCAGTGTGCCTGTCATAGCATCTTCAACAATAGGCAAATGCCAAAAGTCCTCAGCTAAACCACTGCACAGTATTACACTATCAAGCTCAACAATCTCAAGAGGCAATGTATTAATATGCATCATGTTACCAAAGCAACGCTCACTCACTGAAGAACAAAAACAATCCAACCAGAGTTCAAGTTCACATGAGTACAGCAGCATTTACCACACTGTAATATTGGGTGAAGGATGGATAACATACCGTTAGGACTTTCCTCGTCAATGGTCACTATGGTTGCGGGGGGGCCTGGTCGGGACAGCTTACATTCTGTACATGCAAAAAGAAAGATAATTAACACCAAAAAAAAAGAAAAAAAGAAAAAACAAGATATCTGTTTTACTATTTAAAGACCTGGACTGTTTAAAATAAATAAACTGTAGAAGTAACATAACTAGTGTATATCCAAGGTCTTATAAGTACAATTTTGAGGAGCATGTTGAGTCCACTAGTTTCGCTGTATGTCCTGCCCTGATAAAATGCATCCAAAGTGGAGCTGCTAAGTTACAGCATTTGTCGACTGACTGTTATAATTACTTATTCATTGCCTGAAGGATTTTTTTTTTTTTTTTTTTTTACCTTTTATCTCCAGTCAAGCATATGTTTTATTTTGCAAAAACTGCCATCTTTTCTTTTTAATAATGATTCCAGAAAACGTGTGGTTCATTTTTCTACCAAACCATTCAGTCAAATACAATTAAACCTCACAGTTGTAAAAAGCAATAAGCCTGAGAGGCTGATGAGTAGGCCACAGGGTAGTAAATGAGATTGGGTTGTTTTCTGGTTCAATGTTTATTTAGTAAAAATGACAAAAACTTTATATATATATATATATATATATATATATATATATATATATATATATATATATATATATATATATATAAGATAATTTTTGTTGAGAATCAGGATCACATCAACTAAAGTACTTCCTATTGGAAACAGTGGTAAATGCTCACTGAGTAAGTAACATGGCAGACACAATTTTCTGTTTTGATCGAGCTCGATCAGAATATAGACTTTGTGAATGTTTTCAATTTCAAAAGTAAACTAATAAGGGCATCAAGGATTTTGCTTTGGAAAACTAAACTGCTGTTGTATTGCTATAATGATTAAACAAACTGATTATATTTTGAATTTTGCATGACATTTACCAGCCGTCTGCACGTTGTATTGATTTGTTCTTTCATTTTCACTGAATGGAGTTAAACTATTTACGTGAGTTCAACCTTAGTCTCTACAATTTATTCTAAACTATTTGTTTCAATAAAACCCAGCTTTGCAACATATACTTTCAGCAGTACAAAAGCCTGTTTCGTTTCTATTAAAATATCATAATACAAACAAATACTTTAATAGTTTTGCTTCCTTAAAGAGAACATTTAATTCAGAACTAATATGGTTTAATCAAAGTATTGCTAACAGAAATGTGATCAAAAAATAACTGCAAAAAACAAATACATTAAATACGTCATTGTCCTGAAGAAAAATGCATCAATCTTCAGTTCTATTTTACAGCATCTCACTCCGCAGTCATCATTGACTGCTTCAGCAGAAACCTAAATGGGACACGAGGCAAACTGACTGCTGAAAATATGAGGCAACATCATGAGCAGAGCACAGGTGAGTGCAGCTTCACAGATGGAGGTCACAGCAGCTAGATGGTACAAACACACAGGACACAAGTAATGACAGCCTGACAGACAGCACCAGATGGGGCAGCAGGGGAGCTATGGAGAGGAGGAGACAGGAGAAAGGAAAGTCTATTGTCGAGGAAAAACAATGCATCATGCTGCTGACGTGAGGAAAGTTTGGGATCAAACGTATATCAACACGGGGAGAGGGTGAGGGAAACGGCAAATCACGGAGAGGAAATAATCCAAAATGAAAGTAGAAAAACAGATCCTTGCCCTCTTACCCTCATACTGCCAGCCTGAAGGAGTCAGGGGTTAGTTTAACCAGAGGAAAGTAGAGCAGAAGCATGAGAGGGGAAAGAAGAAGCATGAAAGAGTTAAGGAACAGCTCTGAAGTTAGGAAAGAAAAGAACATTACTGCAAAAAAAGGACTATTAGACCATAGAGGAAAAGAGGCAGAAGAGGAACAAAGATTTTGGGGGTGAAACACTGAAAAAGCCTCTCATTAAAGAAATGGTGGATGTTAGTGATCCACATTCAGTTTTGCAGATATGGTCCGCAGCTCTCTTCTTACTGCCAGTAGCTGCTGACAGAGTTTTACAAGAGAAGCTGTGGAGTGCATTACAGATATGAATAAAGCACAAAAACTCAAACGAACAAAAACTATGAATAGCCAAATAATGTGGTCATTTATTTAAAATCTTATTTTAAAAACAGAAAATTTAAAAAAAGCCTAGGCAGTCCTATTTTAAAGAAGCAATGGTGCCTCCATCTTCAAAGATATTGAATCTCAAGCAGGTTGCGGTAAAGTGGTGTCATCTTGAGTCACATGTAATAAGAGATGGATAGAACAGCAGCACATCAACAGTCACTGCTCTAGTGTTTCACACCAACCTTCTGTTGCAGTCTTCAGTTGTGCAACTGTGCACCTGTAACCAGGTGCAAAACAGTGGATAGTTTTCTTATTAAATATGCATGCCCATGGGCCTTCGCTAATGCAGTGGCTTTGAAAGCATATTAATCAGACAAAAGAGGACCTAGATGGGACATTTCTGTATTCATAAACATATCTGTTTTCAAAGTTTACCTCCACACCAAAATAAGCAAGTAAATAATAAAAAGCTATAACAGAATTTTTTGATATTCACTGCACTTGTTTCTTCTTCCTTTTCATAACAACGAGTACCATAATCGGTACATCTTTTGTCCCAAATTACATCTAGAGTTCACATTTATGCACCATGAGAGGATTCATGAATTCATGTCCTTGCAGCATATTTCACTGTCACAGTGACGATCCATTCCCAGTGAAATATACCATGTTAAAAAGCAAACACAACCATTCCTAAATCTTAAATCCTTGGAGTTGTCATCAACATGCACCAAAATTATGAAACTAATTCCTAAAACATATTCACTACTAGTTTTTAGTTTTTTCTTTTTTTTTTTCTTTTTTAAAGCAATTAGCAAATCTGCACCTGCATACTAAAATAATATCATCTAGTAGCAACAGGATGAACAGAGCAAGTGGGTCACACCTTGAAATGTGAGTCATAAACAACAAGCAACATTAAAATAAGTATGCAGGTCTGCTCTGAGAAGACATCATCCTTCTGAAGCGGAGGGGTGCGCGCGTTTGTGTGTGCTATTTAAGTAGACTTGTGCACATTTTGAGAAGCTTTTCAAGGGATCACAGAGGGTATGTTTAGTTAGTGTTTCATGTGTGTGTGTGTGTTCATCTAGAAATATATGTGTGTGCGTTTCATTAGTGCACATGTGTGTGCAGCTTTAGTTGGTGGTTGTGGCAATAGGGGAGTGGGATCTGAAGAGACTGGTTGAAAGACGTGAGGCTGAGCCAAGAAGAGATAAAGAATAGCACCTACATTGCAGAGACAACACCTCCGTGCTATGATCAGAGAGCAAACATGTTGCATTCAAATGCATCTGAATACAAATACAAAAACTCAAAAGCAGTAACTTCTGCTCACAGTCACACTTGCTACAAAATTGAAATGGTCCCAATTTCTCGCTACATTTACACATTTTAGCAGTGGGTGACATTTAAGAGAATATAAAAGATGTTTTCTGGACCGCACACTTCCCCATGGCTCTTTGGCATCATACAGGAATGTGTCAAATCTTCTGTGCACCCACTCCTTCAGTGCTCACTATGATAATGCAGCTAAAAATGTGCAGACTGGAAGTAACAGAAAAAAGCCACAGTCTTGAGTTAGCATCTATTGAGGTGTAACCAGAATAGCAATTAAAGAGGATAATTTGATGCCTACTTTAAACCGAAAAAAAAAAAAAAAAAAAAAAAAAAAAAATGAGTGTATGCAGCAGCACATCTGTGACATGTAGTGGTAAGCCAAGAAGGAGATAAGAAAGGAATGTGTGAATATTTTATAACCCTTGCCCTATCTCCTGAAGATATCTGATGTAGTTTAAAAATGGTAAGAGGTTGAAAACAACACAGAGCAGAGAAGTGGGAGCTACAGAAAAGATACAGCTCATCGCAGAGCTCTGCAGGAAGGGTATGCAGCAGCATGATACCCCAACCTACAGAGGTCTGTGGATTATCAACAAGTCACTCATCATTCAGGCTTTGAACCATTGGCTACAGCTTCCATGTGACATGCTTCTTCTATTACACGTCATTTCTCTGGGAAATATTTTGGGCAATGGCTTATGAAAAAGTTATTTCGACTGCATTCATACTGAACAATGATTTTTAGTGGGTCATGATAACTGCATCTAATTACACTTGAAAGCTTTACTGTATCTTGTTTTATGAAACACACTCAAAATGATGTGCACATTTGCCAAAAAGTAGCTATACAGCTGCCAAGAATACTGACAACGGCAGAAACCAAAGCTAATTCATTTTGACGATCAATGGAAACGGCACTTTGCTTGACCATTATGCTTTGACTGTTCTGTGGCGTTCTTCCAGGTACAGGTGTCAGTAATGTTGACTTATGTTAGGAGCATGTCTGGTTATTAGCCATTATTAATACATGTCTACGGACAATTAGTGATACTTAATAAAATGATTCATGTACAATCTGACATGTTTGGCACCTCTGGAGAAACTCCAGAGTTAATAACTATACATCAACGTCTGGAAGATCTGTCTCTGTGTCAGTATTGGACAGATATAGCTCAGACAGAGCAGATAATGAAAGTTTTGAAAAGTGGTGACCTTTGCAACCAGCAGGTATTACAATACACATATACAGTGAACAAACAACTTTAAAAATATAATACATTTTATAAAGTAAAGAACAATAATTATACTTTAGTTAAGAAATACTACTGTTTAACTCCACTACATACAAATGCTGTGACAGTGACTGTGTGTGTGTGTGTGTATGTGTGTGTGAGGGCGTCAATACAAACTGAGGTGATAAAACAATGGTGGGCAGAATTGGCACTTCTCAATGGGGCTGGTGATGTCAGAAGATGGCCACTGTTGTTGAGGGAACAAGGGGGTCACAAGATGGTCGTCATTGTCATGGAGACAGTGGAGTCAAAAGACTGCTGCTGTTACCATAATCATCTGAGAGCATGCAGCTCTTGTCGATGTAGCCACATAGCAACAAGTGCTACAATGGAACAAAGGAACTATGTTTGATGTCCTCTCTGGTGTTCAGATTGGTAAGAAAGACACAGAGATGTTTGAAAGATGGAATTTTGAAGGTGCCAGTTTAAACCAAGGATGCAATTAAAGCATGTAAAAGCAACTCTTTATAAATATAACATGACTTGCCTAAAATTCTTGATTCAACAAAACTCTAAAGAAAATCAATGTAAACCATAAAAAAGTGATAATAAGTTGCAGTTGAGTTGACAATGACTGCTACGCTATGCTAAAGCTAACGCTGATAACTGCTGAAGCACCGTATGTGTCATATAGTTGTGTTGAGGCTTATTCGTTCATAGGAGAGGTTAGCAGGGAGGCTAACTGAGCGGTTCTTGTGAGGAAAACTTGGAGGAAAACCTTCCTTTGTTTCAGATTCCAGATTCTGGTTTATGCTGCAAAACTGAGACAGAGAGATGCGCTGCTTCTTGTAGGCTGACTCGGGGATTAGTAAGGGCAAGTTTAAGTAACCAGGGTTTGTCATCTGGTGAGACCTGGAGAGGAAAGCAGACATTCTGTTTCTTGGAGCTTGGGGAAGGGAGGTGCTACTTTGATCCTCCAGGATGAGAGTAGGGATTGGTGTGACCTGGTCAAAGGTCTGACCAGAAACGAGTTTGAGAGGAATTGAGGGCTTGTCCTGAAGTTGGAAGAAGTCGGTAAGAATGGCAACCTGGAAAAAAGTTTGTTTCCTTGCACAGTTAAAGATGTTCATGTTAACCCACAAATGAGAGCTTTAGTTCAATGGTGTCCGAAAAGGAACGATTTATAATTTTGTCTAAAAATAAAAGATTATCCAATAGCCTTAAATATTCAGTAAGTCCAATACTTTTTAAAGTCTCAGTGGAGTCAAAGCTTTAAGAACAGGGCAATTACAACAGATTAAGTAGGCAGTTTCCAATCAGTAATTAGTAATCATGAAGCTGTACACTTCAGAGGCCATACTCAAAAATAATCAAAACATTGTGAGTCTGACCTTGGGCTAATTTGCATCAAACTAAAAGGATCATCTCACTAATCAACCAAACAATTCTGCAAACTTCAATTATAAAATGACTACGGCAAGACTTGATACAAATCTAGTTGTAAAAAAAACATTATTGCAGTCATGCCTCAATCAATTTCAGAAAGCTTGCAGTTCTAGAAAATAACAAATTTTCCTGTCAAACTGTAACATCTGATAAAAGATTAGAGAGGTGGGAAAAATTCAGCCCACAACGTGTACTGGCCAGAAACGACATTAAAAATATTGCCTTTGAATTCTGTAGATCCACCTCATGCGGCATGCTTAAACAGCATGTTATGTGTCTTATTCACATAACAGCATGTTATGGTGAATAACACATGTTGGGGGTGTCCTGGGTGGCTTTGAAACATTGGTTGCTAAGGATTCAGACAAACAAGTCATATTATAAAATAACTTAAAAGAACCTATAAGCTGTTTGCAAATTTTCAATTATGATGTTCAAATGAAGATCGCCAAACAACCTCCAAAGCAAGTTGTCTTTACAAGGCAGTTCATCAACCGCTAGACTGATAAAACAAGAAAACTGAGAGATGGGTTCTGCTCACTGACATTTACTTTCAAAAGGCATTTTTACCTGCCACTCGATTCAATAGCCTGTGCTTTCCTGTGGCTTCCTCTGTAAAAGCACCTTCTTAACAACCAATAAATCAAACTGCTGCTGCCCAGGAGTTTAAATCTAAAAAAAAAAACAAAAACAGAAAACAGACTTTAAAGGACACCTAACCTAACAAGCAATGTGGTTCAAGGGGCGGTATTGTGTCATTCAACCTGGCAGAGCTTTACAAGACACCCCAGCCCCCCCCCCCCCCCCCCCCCCCCCCCCCCACCGTTTTTTTTTTTTTTTTAGATAACTTTGAAATTCAAATCGTTTCACAAACTGCAGTGAAACCTGCTTGTCATCTCTAGGTGTGGGCAGTCATTAAAAACTAGCACAGAAAGCATAAAAAATGGCAAAAGAAGAACAAAGAGAGATGAAAAATTATCTAAAAAGGGCAAAAGCAATGAAGAGGAAAGCAGAAACATATTTTTCATCCTTTAGATGGATGGCAAACTGCCAACTCAACCCAATGTTCCTCTTATCATAAAATGCCTCGTACTGTATGCCCGTATGGACTCATAAATGCTGCTGCCCTTTCACATAAATATCAAGCTGTAGTGATGATAAAAAAAATGTCTAACCAAAAATTACTCTGACAGCAAATGAAAAATCTCAGTGGGACATTACTTGTCATTGGAACCACAGCACCAGTGGTCCGCTTAAGGGACTGATGTCAGGAATGTCTGCTGACCCCTGGTTTAACCAAGATCCACTAAAAACACTTGAAGGTTGGCCCAAACAATTATACACAATCCCCAGGGTGGCAGAGAGCTACTTAGAAATGTGGAGACAGAGCAAACCTGTTGGATATATGTAATATATTTTATAATGCATGGGTCGAGCCAAGAATGCCCCCAGAATCCAGAGGAACTTTCCAAAGGAAGTCCACTAGTGGCTAGCAATGGACTGCTGTCTGAGGACACACACTGCTAGATAATGGCTGCTTAAGAGCAGGTGGCAGGTCAAAACAGAGGAGTGGATTGTTTTATAAGCTTACATTACATTTTTTATCAAAAACTACAAGCGATATTTGAAATAACAATTGAAATTTACAGGCATTTCCATTGAACATTGTTCAGAGCATAAGCCTAAGTTCTTGCAAAATCTCATCCGGTTGACGAAAGTTTACGAGAACTCAGGCTTATGCGTCTTTTGCAAGGTAGCCACTTAGCGGTTATTTAATTGCTGCTGTGGATATTTGCAGAACTTTTCAAAGCTTTTGTTTCTCATTTTCTTTTCTAAAACTCGGAAATTCACTTTTCTTTACTTCCTTACATCTTTCCTGAAATTCCGTGTCACATCCGGGGACACGTAAATGCAAAAAAGTGTTTTCATTACACTTTTGTGATATATATTTTGATGTTGAAAAATCTGAAAAATCACCTCATGAGAGACTCAAAACTTTTTCAGCAGTATTTGAGACTTTGTCCAAATGTAGGTGTTTCCATTAGCAATTTTTTTATTGTGATATTTATATTCTAAGTGTAATGGAAATGTAACTATAGTAAGCGAGGCCAATTGGCTATTTGTCTGCAGGGGTTACATACAGCTATAAGCAGTTTACATTTTAAAATGGCTCTCTTGTTTCAAATCATGCAGTTGTTTGTTGAAACTTGACCGTACTAAACTCCTGTGTTCAAAAGTGAGGAATCAACTACTAATCTGTCAAGCACAAGCTAAAAGTTATCTTTTTTCTATATATGCAAAGTTCCAAAGTACAAGAACATGCCTCTCATTTTCATTTTCACATAAAGTTTTGACTTGCTATATGGATTTCAGTGCCATTTTACATTAAGATACACCTGTGCCAAAAAAGCATTCATAAGTTTCAGAAAATACTTGTTTTAGTTTTTAAATTTACAAGTTTGCCCACAAATGCTCTGATGTATTGTGTTACATTGGCTTTATCTATATTCCAGTGATAGCCTCTAATAATTTAGTTAACTTCTGAACGACACTAAGGATGATAATTATTAGATTGTACCGTATTTTCGCGACCATAAGGCACACTTAAAAGTCTTATTTTCTCCAACATAGATAGGGCGCCTAATAATGCGGTCTGCCTTATGTGTTTACTGAGTTCCAAAATCTATAAATGTTATTGTGTGACTTTGATGAGAGCGCCGCTTGATTGACGGAGTGTTTCCGACACAATGCTTATATAGATAAAAGGCGAACTTAACAGAGGGCAGCATGAGAATGGTAAAGGGGGAAGTGTGGGCGTGAAAGAAGACGCTCAAGGCATGTCCTCCGTTTAGTGCTGGTATGTGCATTAGGCAAAACAACATCGGTTTGGCTAATGACCCTTTATTAAAATGGCACCTGTGAAGAGACACGTTTACTAAGTTACAAAGTTCAAACTGCAAGCTATCAGCTATGCAGACAAACATGGGAATCAAGCAGTCGTGACAGAATTCAAGATTAATGAATCCATGGTTTGCATGGGGGCGATGGATGACAGATGGCGAACACAGTTTTACTAAGACTGGGAGGAAATGCCAGGCGAGTTACGCCACAATTTGTGAATGGATTGCGGATGCTTGGGCTAACGTATCTGCTTGCATTGTTGTTCGAGCTTTTGCCAAAGCCGGCATCATTTATGAGGAGCCACACGGCAATGAGACTGACTCTGACAATGATGTGCGGGAACCCGTCGTGTTTGATGGAGAACTAGCCCAGCTGTTCATTTTCGGATACAGAAGATGAGGACTTTGATAGATTTGTGAATGAGAATCAATCAAAAAACATTTACTCAATTCTTCAGTAAAGTACAACTGAACTCAGTTTTTCTTCTGCTGCCTTTTTTAAAACACACACAAGCAAGCATGTTTTAAGCTAGAGTACCGGTATGTTTTACCATGTCCGCGCCCTAAAATTCGGTGCGCCTTATGTATGTGTTCAATACAGAAATAGCACATATAACTGAGACTGCACCTTTTAATTCGGTAAGCCTTGTGATAATAAGGTAAATCAACATTGCAATGAGCAAATTCCATATACATGCATACATACATATACACATATATACATATACAGAACATGTGTGTATATATACATATACATTTTTTTTCTGCAGGATAACAATTTTTTTCTCTTGATTTACAAATACAAGCTCATTTGCAAATATTCTTTTACAGCAACAAAATCTTTATGACTATATTAAGGCCATACAGTTATTCTAACTTCCCTAAAGCTAATGATGAACCCCACTTAATGCTTAAGAGTAGCTGGCATTCAGTGATTCAGTTTTGCCTTGTGCAGAGCCAAAGCTCAAACACAACTCCACATGAAAACATTTGGCAATTTACTATTACATGAGGAAAAAAAGCAGCTGAATCGACGTGGAGTCAGGCCATGCAATGTGCTTCTTTCTGCACTCTGCTTAAGTTTAGCTTAAAGAATGCAATCACTGTCTCTGTCTCTTGGTATTTCTCCCTTTTCCTTAATAATGGTTAGAAGTGTGACTATTTATGTGTGGCCTCTTTATTTGTATTTGAGTGACTGCTCTCAATTTTTGTGGTCACATGTGGGGGAGAATGGTAGAATGTGTTTATGTGAATGAAATACATGGCAGGCAAGAGGAGGACAAGAGAGAGGCCAGCTGCTGTGACTGTAAAAGTAGGAAGAATGTCAGAGAGACAGAGGTGGAAATGAGAAATTAATGCCTGCAGCATCGTGTAAATTATTAGTGGCTGATCACTGAGGACATGGGGGGGGGTACTTTACTTTACTTTATGTGTTATCCCTTGCAGCCTCTCCTTCTCCACTTAAGACTCCCCTCTCGTTGCTCTCCTGTCTTTGTCCCTCTGTGAGGTTAACCACACAGACAGCAGAGCAAAGGTTGCAATCACACTCCAAGCACACAGTTCAGCCCTTGCATGCTCACATACTGAGCTGCAAGATGGGCCTGTTGGTACAGACCTGCAGCAACGCGAGGTCCGGTCTTACCAAGAGGACCCCCTCCCTTCCTGTGCAGCCCAGAGCCTGATTACAGCATAGTGGTGAGCAGATTAAAAGCCTCTCCCCCCCTGTCACTCCACTGCTCCCTGACTCTCCAGTCCTCTGCTGCTGCTGCCAGACGCAGTCTGCACATCTGGCCCCTCATCAGACAATCCCAAAAATAGACAAACAATTGTGGGTCAGATTGAATGTGCAGATGGGGAAAACATGGTAAAGAGAGTCACAAGCAGAGATGAGAGTAGGATTCAAAAAGAAGGAAAGCCAATGGCAAACGTCTCTAAGGTAGTACATAATACAATAACGCACACCTAACTACACACACGAAGCTCATCTAAACAGGGTTCAACACATAGGTGCACATATGCTTTTTTTTTTTTTTGAACATCTGGATTTAGTGCATGGGGGATGTGGAGGAATGGAATATGAATGAATATACTGCTGTTTAAAAGGGGACCAACAGTGCAATTTTTACATGCATGCGTACTGTCAAAAATGAGTTTCTTTTGTGCAAGACTATTAAACCTGCAGTGCAGCAGAGTCGGAACCAGATGCTGCAGGTTAAGAGGGGAACATGACAGGGTGGCATATGGAAAAGAGGATTATTAATGCAATCTGAAAGCAGCAAACATGTTAAGAAATCAAATTAAAATGACAGAATACAGATGCAATGTGGGAGGACAAATGACGACAGGAATAGAGGGGAACAGTGTCTGATTTTTTCTCCTTTTTCTGGGTAGGGACTAATCATGCATTTTTGTTTTGACAGGTGCAGAAATTTCTTAAGCTCTTTTTTTCACAGCGAGTGAGCCATTTAATCAATTACACAAAAGTGACACAAAACAGCACACAAAAATAAGGCCCCTGCATGAATAGATTCATGTGAGGAGGAAAAAGAATCAACCAATTTGCATTTTTTCCCCTCTTTCCATTCCCACCAGTTTTGTTGATAAATGGAAGAAACCACAGAGATTTCTAAAAGCCTGGCTTGTTTTCTCACACAAAGTTAACTGTTAATCAGAACTGTGAGATTCATCAAATTACTTTTAAATAAACTTGGAGGGTGCTGTGGGATTCACTAAAAATATCTTGTCCCCCTCATAGCTTAACACATCTAAAAGCTAGTTGCTATTTTAAGTAGACAAGACAATAAACAAGCTCAAAGAGTCAAAAGCCAAGGGCTTTGAGCTGGGCAGAGTGGGGAGATTTATGTGAGAAACAATAAATAACATCATGCTGTGGGACATTAAAATCCTAAATTCGAATATCAAGATCGTCCCTGACTAATGTCGTTAACTAACAGAACAACAAGCACTGCATCCATTCTGATATATAGTCCTGCTAAAACACAGATGGTCATTCACTGGCACACCAATCAAATTAACTCATTTTCTGGTCTTATAATTATTTCCGTGTGCAACCAGACAAATTACAGGCTGCTTCCACATTTACAATCAGCAGAAAAAAATGTTTCTACATACAACAAGGGTGACATCTGATTTACACAAAAACAACAATACATGTGGGAAAAAATATTTAATTGTATTTAATTATATAATTATAATTTTACTATATTTGATTATATGGTTAATTATATAATACTATAATATTACAGAATTACAGAAAATGGGAGTGTAGCTGTACTTTGGTGTAGGATCCTCTTGCTGATGGGAGAACTCTTTTTGGTGGGTTCACCTTGGTATATATACATGCACAATTTTTATTCAGTAAGATTAACCTTAGAAATTGAGCAAACACTGCATTTCTAATCAACATTTAAAATACATTAACCCTTTATTAGGTGAAGAACCATATTACGTAATTTTATTGGACAACAAAATCTCTTCGCATGCTACTCTTGTAAATTGTAAAACCACATGGATTCCCTACCAATCATCAAAGATCAAGTTACATCGCAGATATTTCATAGAGACTTCCTTTCAAGATAAAAATGAGAAGAAATTGTATTATTGACTGCTTATTAGTGTAGAACTATTGCAATTCTAAAATAAAGTAACCAAATGGTTAAAATAGTTTTAACATCCTTAATATCACTGAAACACTCTTCGTTTATATCATGGTTTGGTTCGTACCTTGGTTTTAGGAGGGGAACAAATGCAATAAAACTGCTTAGCTTTGGTGTAAACCTGAACATGTTTAATGACATTTAAAATGAAGCCAAAAACAGTAAAAAAAAAAAAAAAAAGAAAGATTCCACAATAAAAACATGGCACAGACAGAGATATGACCCTTCTATAATAATAGACCAGACTATGGGAGGAATGGATCTCCAAAAGACTCGGTTCAAGACCAGCAGACTGTTATTGTCTTATCTATTTCTTTTTTATTATTTACATACATCACTGGGAAGGCAATGTGCTCCCAAACAGGAGATTTTTAACAGTGGAAGTGGGTCTTCAAGTTTCAAGCCATAATGTCTGCTGACCAAAGGCTGAACTGCACTCAAGAAAGCATAAAACTGCATAAAAGGCAGTCTTCAGTATATTTCCTTATACATGAACTGACATAAATGCAGAGTAGATTTTCATAAATATGAAAAAAAAAGTCATCTGAAACTTGAAAGTGCAGGATCTTTCATCTAAAAACCTTCATTTCTGGCCAGTTTGTCAAGGTTTCTGTAAGCTTGTTGTTCAGAGGTTTAACATGTTGACATGTAATTTAACAGAAACAAAGAAAAGAAAAAAAAGGAAAATAATCTTTCTACCACCTTAGACTTCTGACAGTCAAAAGAAACATGTTTCCTTTGCACAGTGCTACACGCAACAAAGAGGAAAGCTGAAGGTGATGGGCACAGTGGCTGCACATACCTTCTGTGTCCTGTCCCCAGCTGTGGGTGAACAAAGAAAGGATTGCCATTCCTGTCCCCAGCCATCTGACGAGCCACCACCCCCGTCGCATCTTCTGTCAAGCCTTACTGCCTGCCCACCTTAATAAGAAAAAAAAAGAATATGTTGAGGAAAAAGAAACAAACAAAAAAAATCTCACCAGTATGTCTCATCCAACCATCAAGGCTTCTTGCCGTGACCCACACACAAGTTCATTCAGCTTTACTGAAAGAATTCTCATACGGTTAGTATTTTTGTACATTAAATTAATCATCCTATCCAACTTTGTTGACATTTACAACTAATCCACTGGATAATCTGAACAACCAGAAAATTGGGGGGTTAAAATGAACCCATACCTCCCATTTAAGTCACGTGCATTTAAAGGAAAAGTACGGCATTTCTTTCATTTGCACCCTGCAGGCTTGACAATACATTAAAACATTAAGGCAAGGAATGCATTAAATCTTCTCCTATATTAATTACTTTGAGTATTCATATTTAGGTTAGAAAAAAAAAACTTTTTTGGTTTATCCTTGTATGATTCAAGGCAAGTAACATTCACTTTTACCCTTATATAACACAGACAATGCAGGACAGAGTGAATCATCTTGAGTGCTGCACCCAGGCAAACACTGGACCATTCTTTCTTGATCTGTGTGTCTTTTTGAGGTGAATACACAACCCAGTCTAGCCACAAGGCAAAAAAAAGCCTAATTAGTTCATTACCTTGTCATGTGCAAGGACTAAAATAACAGCAAAATACTCTCAAGACATGCATTAATATACATAATATGTAAGAGGAGGTGTATTAAAATCTTTCTCAAACCTGATCCCACATTGTTCAAACTGCAACCTTCTATGATGCATCTATTTCACTTCACAGCAGCGGAATAGTTTAAATAAATCACAAGCAATAGATTTAGATTTAATAACTTTAACAAATCAGATTTGAAGGAAATCTGTCTGTTCAGGTTTTAGAGGAAATAAAAACCAAAGGTGATCATTGGCTGGGTCTTGCAGTTCAACATACACGGCTAGTGAGAGTAGGGGTGAGTGTTAATGTGAGTTTTTACATTTCATGCCGCATCTTTCTAATAAGGCTTCTTAGAGCAGGTGATAAGCTGTGAAATTGAATCCGTTTTCATAGTATGTGAAGAACATGAGAAGCAGCTCACAAGCACGCTCACACCTTTATATCAAAGCACGTATGGAAAATTGAAATATCTAACTGTTTTACCGCAGACATTTTCGGACTTAAGCACCGAACACAGTCTGGAGAGTCACTGCATAGTTTCCCTTCCATACCATTATCAGTGAACACGATAGATATTATCTCAATGACTTGTTTCCTTACGATCAGAAACACTCTGAACAAAACACGTGCAGGAAAGCGAGCGGTGCTAATGAATCATCTTTACCGATGACTGTTTTTTTGCTTTAAAATGAATATGATATGTTAATTATTGAAGGCTAAAAGCCCTACAGCGAGGCCCAGAGGAATATAAAAAAGAACATTCTCACTCATTAACATTATTCACACATGATTCTTTGCATTTACAGTTATTTATACAGATAAATCCAGTTTTATTTTAAAACTTCTGCTAAATCTGTCTATTCTGATTTACAGATAACATTTTTGTTCTGGGGCTGCACGGTGGCATGGTGGTTAGCACTGTGGCCTCACAGCAAGAAGGTCGCTGGGGCGAGGTTTGGGCAGCGGCCTTTCTGTGTGGAGTTTGCATGTTCTCCCTGTGTATGTGTGGGTTCTCTCCGGGTACTCCGGCTTCCTCCCACCGTCCGAAGACATGCATGTTAGGATAATTGGTTACTCTAAATTGCCCTTAGGAATGAGTGTGAGTGTGAGTGGTTGTTTGTCTGTGTGTGGCCCTGCGATGGACTGACGAGCTGTCCAGGATGTACCCTGCCTTTCGCCCAAAGACTGCTGGGATAGGCTCCAGCTTCCCAGCGACCCTGATATGGATTAAGCGGTTAGGAAAATGAATGAATGATTTTTGTTCTGCGCATTCTTACAGTATAGATAAGAACGCTTGTAATTTGCTTTAAAAAAAAAAAAAAATCTGTATAGCAACTTTCCAAAACTACAGCGAGTTACAGAACTTCTTTTATTAAAAAAAAAAAAAAAATCTCAGTGATGTAAAGGTTGCAGAAATTTTTATACTCATGATTTAAGTAAAAAAAAAAACTCTACTAATACCCCTTTTTAGTTAATGTGACAGCCATCTTAGCCCCCACTGTTCTCAGTTTATACATAAAGAGATATTCTTGGAATAAATTATATAAACTACCTTTAACTTAAAAAGGTGGTTATGTACTTATCTTGTGGGTGGATTATAGTACATACTGGAAAATAAAATGCCCACATTTGTGTCTTAAGTAGCAGCAAATACCTCCGACACAGATGATGTGCATGTGAGCAGTGCTGTGTAGTGTAACTATTTACTTTAATGGTGCTGATCTACCCCTGAGTGGACAGAATGGAGGCAAAGTGAGGCATTTCTGCAGCAGGAGAAAGAGACCTTGCTGGTGAAGGGCAGTACTGGGACAGATTGTCTTTACGGATGCTAGGATGCATTTTGTCACATCTTTTTTTTTTTTTTTTTAATAAAGAGAAACTCTGAGGGACTGAAAAGTAGCTGAATCTTGCAACAAAGCTGCCAATAAGGCAACCTTTGTATTTGTGAATTTAACGATACCGTCTGTCAGACTGTTTATATTATCTGGAAACCGTGTATTAAAAAAACACCTTAACACCATGCAATGTATCTCTTTTGAGTAACCATCCGTGGTCAATGAGACTAAAAGCCCTCAGGTTCTAGTCAGCAACAGATCAAACAGATTGACTACGATCCTGTGAGGGCGAACTGTGCTAAAAGTCTGCTCTGAAACGTCTGGAGTCTCAGCATTACTACAAACAGACCCCACAGATGCAATCAAGACCATTTCAAGGTGAGCACGCTGGTGTGGAAACCTTCAATCATTCATGACATTATAAGTGTTTACTTGCTTTCCTGTAAATATGCAGAGACATACACCCAAACACATTTTATTCCAATTCCACATTTTTTATGAACCCAGTTCAGACAGTGGGGGACTGTTACGTTTTCCTCTCTGTCAGTGCAACAACAAGAGCGATTTCACACTGGTTTCCCATTCAGTTGCGGCCCTCTCATCTCTCTAGCTCCCAGTGGTGTTCCCTTTTGAAGCAGATGTGATTCCTCATATTTCGTACATCCATTTTTCTTAAGGGGGTTAAGTATGATTGCTTTGATCCTTTTCACATGAGAAAACTCAGACCTGAACAAGCAGCCACCCTGAAGAGAGAAGTCATTGCTTCCTGCAGATTACTGCAAATCTGTTTTTCTGGTTGACATGGGAACACTGAATGTCATTTACATTTGCTGTCAACAATGCCTGTGTAGGTTTTATGAACTGGGAAAATGGAAAATGCTGTGTTCAATGGATGGAAATTCCTACTTTCAGTGACATCACTAAGCTTTGTTGAAACTTTTTTGGACAACAGTTCAGTTTTACGCCGCTCGAGCTTGAAGCATATTATGTTACTGTAATTCAGCCCCAGTTCCTTGCAAGCAAAATCATAAATCTTCCTTAAAGCTACTTACGGAGAACAAAAATGGATCATTTTATTTTCTCTGGTTTATCTCATGTCCATGTTGCTGAGATTGGATCTTATCCAACAATCCCTTCTTTTCTCAACTATTTTCGTACATGTTCTTTGGCTTAAGATATATATTTTTTTTCAACTTTAAGGGCAAAATATAACGCCAACATCTTTTTTCTTCTTGTTTTTTTTTCATTTTTCTTAAAAATTATTTTCCTTTACCTCATGATTTGGTTGCATTATCATAGCTGTATCAAAGCCAAATGAAAGCAGAGTTCCATGAAAAGAGGAATATTTTTGTAAATCACATGCCAATTTCCCTGCCAGCAGCAGAGCTTGAAAGCTGGCATTGACTGAATATTCATCGTGAAAGAACTCACAAAATACTCAAATGAAACCATTTTTGAGGTCAATAAATAATATAACCTCATTACATTTAATATGTGCACCCAGACATCTTTAGAAGATAACAGCCTACAAATGGAATTAAAACTGCAACGATTGTGTTTGAATTTTAAGTCAAATTATTCTTTTATGAGTGATTAGTGAGAAGAAATGTAGTGGCGCTTTGGTTTTGTGAATTACATTATTATTTTACCTGTTTCACAAAAAAGGAAACGGCACCTCACTGGTGCCTTCCAACTAAAAGAATGTTGTGATATGACCTCTTGTTGATAACTTAAGGTGGAAGATATTTAGTGGGTCAGTTTAGCAGCAAGAACTGGTTTAGGAGGAAAAAAGACCAAATTCACACACAGTAAAGCGACTGACTTTAACTCTTCAGTAGTTCCTCATCTTGAATGTCAGTTAAGCCATAACACACAGTGCACAGTAACATTGTGTCTAAAATTAACATGTAACTCGGATTGTTGCACAAAACCTGTTTGTAAATGCAAAATAGGGCTTTTAGATTCCTTTTCAACAGGGTTTGAAATTAAAGTGTGTTCATAACAGGGCTGTGATGATATACTTTTGTCCCGATTCAATTCCAATTTTTTTCAATTCTCGCAGTTCTTCGATAATGCTGATTTTTGTAGATTAATAACAAAACAAAATATATACAAAACTTTGTTTTTTTTTTAACTTGTTTTTTTCTTGATTTCAATTAGGAAAAACAATACAGTAGCCAGGCCATCATTCTGCTGCTGTAAGGGGCAAGAAGACAAGTAAAAAGATCAATAAAAACAACAAAAATGACGACGATTTTATAATGAATTATATCAATGAATCATTTGTAAAAAAATCAATTTAAAAAAAAGAATCTATTTCAAAATTGTAAAAAAAAAAACCCAATATTTGATTTGATTTTCACACAATTAATTTATAACATGGTGTCTCTTTTCCACCAAAGGAATTCCACCAAAGGCACACGAAGCTAAGCCTCAGAAATGAAAATGAAAATAAATAAAAACGGAAAAAAACAGAAAACTTCCAGTTAAGACTACATGACAAATTATGAGAAATTTGTGCCTTTGTGAAATTGAAATATCTCTTTGGAACTGTACAGCTAGCTGGAAAGTTGTATTCTAACAAGTTTTGACTTAATGGGCTTCACTTATTCACACATAAAAGCAACATTGAAAAGTTGTGTCTTGTATAATCTCTAAAAAGTGTTTGTTTTTTTTGTTTTTTTACCTCCATTCATGATGAAAGCTGAAATAAAATAAATAAAATTTAAAAAAAAAAAAAAAAAAAAACTAATTTGGGACTTTTACAAATGAAGACTTCAGGTCAGAGTTCTTGTAGTAAACTGCATTTTATCATCCAGGTGAATCCAATGAAGCGACTGGTAAAAGTACATCACCCACATTACATACAGAGCGGACAGAAAGCTGCCAGTAGCATCCTACTTTCAGAGCCAAAGGAAGACCGCATCATTCAAGAGGATTATTCATTATGATATCAAATATAAGTTCTTTGTCCAAATATCAGGAAAATATTAACTTTTATGCTTTGAAAAACATAGTATTGCAAACTCAAAAAAAAATCATAATTTATTGTTGTACAGTTCTACATTATGAACTTTAATGAATGCAGAAGCAAACAGTTTGTATATGGCAAAAACTGAAGTTTATGCTTAATACATGTTTTTTTTTTCAGAAAAGTATCTTACTCTTACTGAATCTTTCACATCTAATAATATGGATTTTGTTCCAAAATTGGTAAATTGGTTGTATTTGTAATGTTTGTAAGACAGAAAAAAACCAGCCAGAGAAGCTGTTTAGCATTCTATATTTATTTCCCTGTTCTTCAGCCCTGTATCAGTGTTCTCAAGATGGTAGAAAAAAAAAAAAAAACCATCAATTTGTTTCATGCACAGAAATGCATTGATGGAAAATGCTTTATTTATAGTCTGATGCTGCAACCACACGTTTTTCTCTTGTGTTTTCCAGTAAAGTCAAGCAGAAGAGCAGCTTCGTCTATCGTGCAAATCATGGAAGACATTAAAAACACTCTAAAAGCTTCAACTGGTGAAAACCAACATTTCTCAATGGGACTGACATCTTCATTAATCTCAGACCAGCTTCCTCCCCTTTCATTATCATGCAGATAATGAAACTTCAGCCTCATCAGTTTGACATAAACACTAGACTGCATCTTTACCTGCTCCTCCTCCTCACCATTCACAATAAAATCAAGTCAACTAATTGATTAAATGACCAGATAAGAAACAAAACAAACATGTAACCATAAAACTAGAAAGAAATTGTAGCTACATGACGTCATCAATTCGATTTTAAAGCATGTCATTTTTACTGATTATAGCCGGAGTGAGCAATCTACCCTGCATGTATTTGTTTAATCTTCATGTTTATAACCTGACCATATCCTAATTAGATTTAGAATGGCAGCAGATTGTTCTGCCATATGCAAATTTAATACAGCTGCGGAAGATTTGTTGGGCTCTGTCACAGTTAGACACAAAAAAAAGTGGATGGTAATAAAAGGATTGACCTTGAACAAAAATAAATAAATAAATAAATAAATAAAATAAAAACCCTGCCCCTGAATTATGAACAACAACAACAACAAAAAAAAAAATAAAGTAAAAGAAAAGTAAAAAGTTTTTTATTGAAAATATGGATGATTCCTTCATGAACTTTACAACTAATTACCTGATTCCTCTGATGACAGTTTATAAAAACATATTCTATTACTAACAAAAACAAGGTGGAGCCTAAAACTGAATATGTTTCATCTGTAGCTCTTGGATCCCAGTAACCTTCACACTTCCACACCAACAGCTGTAAGCGCCAGCGCTGACCTTACCACTAAAGGGTTCAGTGCTTAAGAACACTTTAGCATGTGGCCAGGCACACTTTACCCACTGAACCACAGCAAGCCATTATTAAGCACATCCAGTTCACAAAGTGGGTAATCGGAAAGGGGGTGGTTATGGTCTGCCAGCTACACAGTGAATCAATATTTAGACCTAATAACCAAAATGCTTAATATCAAATGTACATCATTTATCTGAGAATGTAAACTGATATTAACATGGCAACAGCCTTTAAATCCAATACGTAATACACCCATCACAGCAACACAACACGGCTTCACCTTTCTGCTGTGTAACCCAAAGCTACGTTGCTTAAATGAACCTGACTCCACTCTAAGCAAACCCACTCATGGACCAACATGTGCACCTGCATGCAGAGACAACCCACATTAGTCTCACAAAATAATTAAAACTTGAAAGGTACCCCCCCCCCCCCCCCCCCCCTTTTTTTTTTCAAATAATAAGATGACTAGACCCATGACATCTTAGAATTTGCAGAGAAATATTATCAGTGGCAGCATGGGAGCAAAAGTGCAGAAATTATAGCAGTGATTACCTTCAGCTCTGAGACTGGCCTGCACATGGCTGACACCAAACTGGAGATTTCATTCAAATACCAAATAGACAGAGATTGGACTAAACACCCCGGTAAGCATCCGGTGCTAGAGCCTTATCTCTCTCCTCTTCTGCGTTTATCTGTGCAACCCACCTGCAGTTCACAGATACAGAGACAATTCATCAACCGATTACCATAAGTCAGTGGTTCACTGAGACAAGGAGACTTTTGAGAGGACTGTAATTCACACTCTGCACTGCTGGCTCAGATGCTAACACCGTGCATCCGCACAAGTCGGACTGCAGCAGATAATCTTAGTTTACTATGAAAGAACAGATCCAGTTCCAGCTGGAGTACTCTACAGTTCTAAAAACTGCCTTTTAATTTGCTCTTAAGGTCATAGTGAAACAATAAAATCACTTTTACAACTCATTAATTTTTTTCATGCCATCTTCCCAAATGCAGCACTCCACCCCCACCCCCACCCAACCAAATGTCACTGTGCTGATTATGTAAGGCTATTTCTGTCAGAAGGAATGACCTGCTGTATCATACCAGATGTATGAACAAGAAAACATAAACTTGGCACATTTAAAACTGAAAAAAAAAGAAAATACAAGTGGACTTTCCCGAGGAATGCTACCTGTTTAGAAAAGCAGAGCTGGAGAACTCCTTTGAGATCAACCTAAACAATTATTCTTTGATCTGAATTCATAGACATCGAGCATGTCCAACACAGATGATGAATCTAGCATATTTAATTTGCCAAAACAACACAAAAGAGCCAAAACAGCCCAGGCTTATTAAAATAACCGACAGACATTTGTGTTTAATTGCGCCGACTGTTTCCCATTTCTGGCACAGCTGCACAGTCCACTGAATTGTGACCAAGTTAAATGGTTATTACCGCAGTTTTTGGTTTTTTTTTTTTTTTCTTTTATGCTCAATTGACCTACCAAATTCCCAAAGTAATGAATATTTATATCATTGTCATCAAATTTCTATGCATCACAGGATTTGGCAACAGGCTTCTGCAAACCTCCATCATAATGCTCTGAAATTTAATTTACTTGTTGAGTCACACACAGTGCTGGTACCTCCTGCTGCAGGATGACATAATTTCCACTGCAAGACGAGTGATTCCTGAGTGAATGGTCATCATACAGTTGCAGCGGTGGCAGCAAGTGGCCCCGAGTGTGGGACCTGATCTCTGTGTGCACTTGACATAGAAAGGAAATGCTAATGCAGTTTGTGTTCATTCCGTTTTTACCGTTAATGCAAATCCTCCCCTATAACCCACCTGTGTCAGGAGGTGTGCTCTTAAATATTTCCCCCAAGAAGAAGTCTGCTGAGCAGACTGGTTTTAATGTTAACCACAGACAAAAAGCCAAGGATGTTTTGCTTGAATATTATGACTGGAAAAGCTGACACTAATGGAAAAGTGCATCAGCACCATTATGTGATGCTGCGGTTGTGCTCGCAGCAAATGAAAGATTTAATGTGGGTTTCAAGTGCGCTTGTGATTATTTTGATAGACTGGGGTGTTTCTAACATGATAAACCCAGTGTACCTGCTTATGTAATGTTCTCTTACAGGTAAAAATATACCTGTTCCAGTCAGAAAGTAGGGCTTTTGTTTTGTCACGACATAAATAATAGCAAAGACTGACTCCATAAATATGTAGCAGTGTGGTTCTTTTGGCAATGAGTATTTTAAAAAAAAATATGAGACGTCTTATGGTAACTCAAGAAGACAAATGATCCCGCCAATGCAGTCTACTGTAGCTGCTGGCTGAACCATTTAAAACTTGTAGTAGAGCTAAATATGCAGAAATCTTGTAGTGTTTTATTAAACAATAGGACCACAAAGAAAACTGCTTATTACATAAAGCTTCTGCCCTTTTTTTAGAATAAAAGCCTGCCTTTATGTGTGCAGATAGGAGAGAAAATATCTTCCATACTTGCAAACACAGATTCAGTTAGAAGCTGAACAAGTATTGAGAACCGAACATGAGGAGAAATGAGCCCAAGCGTATCAAGACCAGACAAATGTTTTGTTTGAGAGGAGAAGCTCTCCCATATTATCCTCTTGATGAATTTTCCAAACAAAACCCCCAACGGTGGGGGTCAATTATCTGGCGTTAATAGGCTGCAGAGATTTATTCGCTGCTTGTCAGACCACAGCGTGATGATGGCGGCACCAGCTTGCTAGAAACCTTTTACAGGAGAATGGGTCTTTTCATAAGTCCTTTTTTTAAGTTTTAACAGAAAAACCAAAGTCCTGAAGGGCTAAGGTGAAGACACAGGACTTCCTCTCATGTACCTTTTGCCCGTTTCAAGGCCTCTGCACAGAAATAGCATACACATGATCAAATAAGTGCATCGCTGCAACCATTCAAGTTTCAAGTTTATTTCTACAGCGCATAGTAGCACTCAATATACGAAGTGAAACATAGAATAAAAATCACATCATATATTTCCATCCACATTATATATATTATAAATATACATGCAATACCTGAAATTTACTGTTAATGTTTTGCTATAGAAAAAGGAGCACCCTTTAACGCTGCCGCTTGTAGAACAGGGGTCCTTACACCCACCACCCAACCATGGAAATTTTGTGTGGCCCTAGTAGACATTAACATACCTTAATAGAATACATAAAGTAGTAATATCTATTACTACTTTTTAACCATTTATTTGAGTACTTTTGGTGTCAAAACAAAGGGAACACTCGTATAAAGATAAGTGTGTTAGTGTGAAGAATAAATGGCACACAGCACAGTTGAAAAAACAGTTCCAGGAACAAAAAGGAAACCTTTGACAATGAAAATTAATATTATTTTTGAATGTTGCAGCTTTTGCTGAAAATCTTTAAAAACCAATGGAATAACAAATTATCTTTTTTATGTAACATTCAAACTGACATTTTTCTTGGAAACCAGGATGAATGAGTGGTTAGAGCTCACATTGTGGCAAGGCAGCAGTGGAATCAGAGCAATAAAACAATCTCTCACAGTGGATCTGCTATTTGCAACGCAGACAGGTTTAGAGTTAGTTTAAAGTGCACTTTTTTTTTTGAGCAATGAAGCCTCCAAATCTTTAACAACAGGTGAAACAATGCAATGAAAATTCCATAAAAGGTGTCTCATGTGAACATGTTTTTGACTTAATACGGATAAAGCAGAATTCTTTGTATTGCCATTTGTGACGGCTCAGCGTGGTAGTACTGACTCTCCAATGAGCATTGCCAGAGATGTGACACACTTCAGCAGCCTAATCTAACCTGAACCGTAGACCTGACTGTTAATGCATCAGACTCGTGGCTGAAATAATCTTTATCCGCTGGAGAAAAAAAAAAACATCCTTTTGGTTGCTGTTGGTTTAAATATATGGAATGGCAGACCTTTATAAATGCAGACAAATCAATTAGCCAAAAATCTCAGTTATCAGTTGTTTCATGTGAACATATGTCAAAATGCAACAGCCAACACTGAGGTAAAATATGATAAATATAAAAAGGAGTAATGTTTTATTATCACTATATATTTTCAAAATAAAAGAGACGATACCATAAAGCCAAAAAGGATGTGAAATCTCAGCATGACAAGCCGCTAAATTCTTAAGCACACAGTCAGGAACCAAAGTGCAAATGTCGTAGTCATGTTTGAACAAATCTTCAGCATAATAACGAATTCAGCTGCTGCATCCAATGTCAACAGAGCCTGGTGGTCCACTAAAGCTCCCACTTTCTTTAATTCAGGGCAAGAGAGACCCAGATCTAAGAGGCTCTAATCCCTCTGTCTTAGTCATCTCATGACCGCATTATAAATCTCTAAACCCCCGCTCAGCTTGGTCTGTGCGGGAGCCACAAGCACTCTGCATCTGCTTAGCATCAACAATGTCCTATCCATGTCACAAGGCGCACTGCTCTGCACAATAGCAAGCACTTAGCCACATGCTCTTAAACACACGCAGCTGATACCAGACAAAGGATTGTATGTGACTTTTTACAAATCTTTCACCCCGGCAGCTGACGTTTACCCCGCTAATCGCAGGGTGGCTGTGATTGTCACAGGGTTTGTCTCAAAGCTTAAACACATAACAGAATGACTAATCCATAGAAAGAATTTTTTTTTTTTTTTTTTTTTTTTTTAAAAGAAAGGCATTATTTAACTGTGTTAATTTTGCTGTATTTCTATACATATCTGGTTGCAAAAACAAGCATAAATTGAGATAGTAGGAAATGTGTCCACAGAATACACATACAAAGGGATCAAAATAACTTAAATTGGCAAAGTCAGCACAACCACACACGCAATCATTTCCAAAAATCTATTTCTGGCAGCTGAATTATGCCGCATAGATTTGTAGGAGGGACTCGATGATAAGATCTCTATTCGTATATCTGGAAGGAAAGTTTCAGATACAGTGTGAACTTTACCAAGCTTTCTGAAATAAAACATTAATTTTCCAAGTGAAAAGCTTGTTTAAATAGTCATTCACCACACAGCACAGTTCATACCCTCCTGTAACATTCCCTGACTCTTCCAAATGCCTAAAAGGATTTGGCGATAGCTAGTGTGAAGGAAGCTCAACCCTGCGATTCAAAGGATTTTAAGAATTTCTGTATAAATATGTCTTAAAATGGAAGTAGATCACAAAAAATACCACTAATTACAACCTTTCTTAACTGAAAAATGTATTCTGTTCATTTTAAATACTTTCTTTTATTCTTTAATGGAGAGCTGCTTTGGTGGATGAAACAACACCTCAGAGAAAACCCATTGATGCCAACTTAAAAAGACAACTGGTGATCTGCAAAAATGTGAAAAAAAAATTGGATATTCATCAATAAACAGTTTTATAGAGGCATTTTCAAATGGTTGTGATGCTAAGATTATACCACAGAATGAACGCTGAGGTTAACACCAGGCTTCTAGGAGTCTTTGGGAATAGCATCTCTGTTTACAGGCACATTGCACTGAACCCCAGAGATGCAGACAGTAAAATCCTAAAACAAGATGGCAAAATGTATATTTCCTTATTAATGCATATCAAAGTTTGTGTGAAATACAGAAGTAAGTTGTAGTCAGAGCTCTAGTGCAATACTGACATACTGTGATGCTTGATGCACTAAAAAGAAGAAATGGAGCAGTAGATGATTAAAAATACACAAAGTAATGTGTCTTGAAAGGGAAAATCTGGACTCCCTTTAGATTTATGAGCTTATCGGGAAGCACCAACTACTGATCTATATGCAGCTTATGAGAATCCATCTTACAAAACTGGAGTGAGTAAACAACCAATACGCTAAAACATGCCAGGTATTTATTCCTCTGGCGTAACACAACAGACTTAACACACTTAACTAATCAGCTACAATTAACGAGGCACTGTCAATTCTGTGGGGCGACTATGAAGAGATTCCCCAAAATTGGGACCAATTTCATAGTTACAAAGCTATACCTATTTGATAGCCTCATTTTCAGTTTCCCCAAATCTTGGAACCAAAATAGGAGAGTGCATCACAAAATTCACTTCATAGAGGTAGCTATAACTTCATGCTGCGGTCACACAGTTAGACTAAGTCAAAGGACTTGGTGGGTAAAGCTATTTAAAGAGGAATTACAGGCAATTTGTAAACAATAGAGGCCTGAAAGGTACATTTTATGTAACATACAGTCTGTACAGTTCTGAGATGGGTCAATCATACATGCATAGTGAAACAACGCAGCTTGTTTATTATATTTATTAAAAACAGGGGTGCTCAGCTCTGGTCCTTGAGGGCCACAATTCTGTAGGTCTACCATGCATCCCTGTTCCAGCATACCTGACTCAAACTAATCACTCATTGTGCATTGAATGGTTTCCATTCATTAAACGGAAACCAGGTGTGTTGGAATATTGATAAATCGGAAACCAGTAGGACAGCGGCCTTCAAGGACCGACTTTGGGTAGCCCTATGTAAAAAGTGACTATGCATGTTTTTATAGTGATTTGAGATTGGAAGAACAGAGATGCATCTTTTGGTAATCCAAATCACTGGCAATTTAACCAAAAGTGACTGACTAATAAACAGGAAGCTACTTTTCCCAAAAAGTGTCACTGGATCATGGGTTATGATGACAAAAGCAATGAGATGCAAGCTAAATTGTTCCCGAAGGACATTTACAATTGCTTATGGCCATCAGCATTTATATGATAAAGCTCATCTAAATAAATTTGTACGTAGGGTGATTATGTGCAATTTGATCCTTTGACATCATTGTTCTGTTGTCTGTTTTGTACAAAGCGGAACTCTTACAATATGTTTTATGTTATCAGAACACCAAAAAACAAACCAGCTGACACAAACACAATTCAAAATGACACTAAATATAAAAAACTGCAGTAGTATTAGAGACGTCCTGATTTGTGAACTCGATGTTCTTCTTGGTAATCCTGATAATTAAGTTTTAGATGAACAGTTCCTAAATCAAGTATTCCTTTAGAATACCAAATTTCAATCAGATTTTCAACTTCTCCCATTATAAATGATGACTTATGATAGGAAGTTGCTGTAATATACCAACCAATTAATTGTAATGGTAAAAATGAGCCAAGTAGATAAAGTCAAACACACAAAAATAAAACAGACTACTTGATGACACAAGTGAATATGCCCTACAGATGAAAAGTGCTGCTAAATACTGATTTTCAATTTCATCTGTCTGAGCTTTAAAACATTCTCAGTAACATAAGATGAAGATGACAAAACTGTAGCCGATTCACTCAATGTGGCTGCAAACCAGTATTACTGCAGATAGCCAGCAACATATAAATAATACATCACATTGAAACCCTCTTTGCAATGCATGCCTTTATTACGAAAAAGTGCGCCTCAGCTGTTTTTCCTGTTGGCTTTTTCTTTCTGTTTTCCCTGTATTTTTAGTCATTGTCATGAGGGTTTTCTCTCCTTGTTTAGTTTCTTTAGTAAAAAAAAAAAAAAAAAAATCTTCAATAATTTCAACAGTATACATTAACTCTAATTATTCAGTTTGAAAGCATGCAAATAATATAAATACACTTAACAGCATGAAGAAGTTTTGATGTAACAGTGAATTCTGAGAAAGCGCCACCTCAGAGCATGGCATGATATAAAGTATGGCGCGGGGATTTCTGTAGCTGTGGCAGGAACCACAGAAGCTATGCCAGCTGACCTCCAGTCATTACAGCTGGAAGTCACCCAATCTGACTAAAGTCACAAAACAACAACAAAAAGAAACAAAAAATGAATGCATAATGCAAAAGGCTTTGATTCAACTTTTAATGAGGGGTTTTATTTCTCTGCTCATTGTGGTGTAAAAAACTAATTCCATATAAAGTGAATTACCAACTGAGATGGTCTTCTCCGAGTCGGTGTCAGCTCATGGTATGTCAGGTATTTCCATTGTGTTAAATTAGTTTTACGACTTGAATAACGTGTATCGTACATCTCCCATAGTTAGAAGGTGATCTGTTTTCTCAACACACACTGCACTAACTGACTTCTGAATGTACTAAGGGGCCTTGTGATGGGTTGGTGTTCAGGCTGCACCCTGACTCTCACCTGATGATTACTAGGACAGGCTCCAGCTTTCGGTTGGGAAAATGAAAGAATGTGCATTGGATGTAACGGTACTAGTATCTGGATTTGGATTCTTCACTACAGAACATCTGACACAAAATGTAGGTAAACCAAGTTTCCACACAGAAGAGTAACTGCCTTGCACATGCTTCCTCCTTAAACGAGAGCAGCTCTGCCTCTGGTTAGCGGATGTTATGCCTACCGTCAGTTTCAAGGGAAACCACAGCTTAAAAGACCCTCTTCCATAGTTAATATCTCCTGTTTGGAAGCACTTTGGTTCCCAGTGGAATACGTAAATAGACAATTTTTCATTTAGTCCTTATTTTTACTTAAAAATCTAAATTGTACTGCAAGCCGTTACCTTCTTTGGTTTTGGTTTCATTTTAAATATCATTAAACATGTTTATGTTTACACCAAAGTTGGGCAGTTTCACATTTGTTTCCTTACCGTTCCAAAAAAAGAACTGAATCGTGACCATAAAACTGAGCTATATAAAGAGCCGTAATTTTGGCCTACCGTACACCCCTAGAATGTATCTATATATTTATGTTGACGACCATGTACCCACGTAATGGGTTTTTTGTAAAAGTGTTCTCAAAAACAAATCCATCCACACATATCTACATAACCGTGTTGTTAAGCACATTCATAAATATATCAAACCTTAAGGCAGCAGTAGCAACCCAAATCCTATCCGAACAGAATAACCTTTCATCTCACGACGTCTTCCACAAAACACAAAACATGCCTCGAACATGATATGCATAGGTGTAATAAATGAATAATTGGCCTTATTTGTCGTCCTTTGCCATTGGTTTTTTATATGGAGTGGTATTTGAACTTGTAAAATCAAACACAAAATGCCTAGACAACAGATAACACCAACACACTTTCGAGGACAACCGTGCTGTTTTAAGCAAAGGTCGCACATGTGACGTCATGGTATTTTTGTTGCAGACGGTGATGTTTCAAAACTTAAAACTCTGGTTATATATGTCCACATGCAGATGTGCAGAATATTTGCAAATCTTCACTTTGATAGGAAGTTTTCAAAAGAATCATCATTGAGTGTATAAATCTGCGTTTTTGTTTGGCTGACAGGCCATATCGGACAGTGTGGACAAGGCCATAAACAGGGGTTTATGTCGTAAAATATCTCTTTACTTTTAGTATCCACCCCAGACTTGCAGTGATGAGATGAGGCAATGTATTGACACTTTTATTAAGAGGCTGAAGATCATTGTCAATAAAAAATATCAATTCCTAATTAGATCTTTCACATATAAGTGGCCTGGCATGTAAGGGATAACAAAACTACAAGCGACAGCTGCGAGTGTGACTGAAAGTGCGAAATAAGACAGATGTAGAAAATCGCAACGGATGGAGGAGAA
Organism: Telmatherina bonti; assembly: GCF_933228915.1. Classification (NCBI taxonomy): domain Eukaryota; kingdom Metazoa; phylum Chordata; class Actinopteri; order Atheriniformes; family Telmatherinidae; genus Telmatherina; species Telmatherina bonti. Next base: position 28,550,334 of record NC_136629.1, on the reverse strand, counting down.
AGAAAGATATCACCACATCAGAGCTGAGTGATCATATTAAAATGGAAGTTGTCAAATGACACCACAGACCCTTGGTGCAGAAAACCCAGTGTCATTTTCATTAGGATAACAGCATACTGGTTCTCTACTAACGGTTTGCATTCATATGTTTCATTCGTTTTTCTTCACTGCAGGTGGTGGGATGACATATAGAGTTTACTACCTCTGATATTTGACACAGAGTTGCCAAGCTGATAATGGTGTTCTTGCTGTGCATTATCTGCCCTTCCCAACATGGAAACAGCAAGGTTGACAGTAAATCATAACAAAAGCCTCTTCCCACAGCATCTCCTCTTAATGTGTGAAATGCCATCAGTAGAAACTGAAACACCAGGACTAAGGTGAAAAGAGAGAAAGGCACTTGGCAGTCGTTGCTATCTACTCATCCTCTCACTATGCACTTGGGCCTAAATCATTTCAGGCATCACTACCCACGAGTCGCTTATCAAATAATATTGAAATGTTGCCTGAGGTGTCCATTGTGCATACGAATAAAGTCATATTTGCAAGATGATAAGTAAGTTATGATAGCACTGTGCTGTGGGAAAAATTTTTCTTCATACCATGATGGAATCCCATTTTAATAATTCTCAGTTTCTTCACTTTGTGAAACTTAAGAGCCAACATACATTGAATTTTAAATTTCAAAAAGCTACGAACAATAGTCAGTCAAATGTAAGTTAAAATGGGTATTGTATTTTAAGTCAACAATAAATCAAATGACTTTGCTCTTGTCACACCACTGGAAGTGCTGACCCAGAGAGACCCACAGAGCTGCATTACAGTTTACAGCTTATTTTTTTGTCTCCTTTTTTGTTACCTTTTGCACTGAGACCTTTAGACATCACACCATCCCACAGCTAAGCAGATTTGTAATGCAAAGTTAAGTAATGTGTTACCACAGTTGTTGATCAAGTTTGAAAAAAAAAAAAGTTAAAAGGTATAAAAGATGGATACTAACATAGAAAAGGTTATGGGATTAGAGTAAATATGGTACAATGCATTAGTATGGTGTGTATTGGCAAAAATCTGGTGACACAATTTCTATCATGATATAATATATTGTGATATATTGTGATTACATAAGCTTGGTGATAAATTAAAATTTCCCTTTACAATTATTTAATGGCAAGAAAACTGTCACAGGTTAGTAAACACTCAAAGCTGTTACATACTTGACATCAACTTACAGAATAAGAACGGAGGGATCTAAATTTCACAACAAAATAAAGCGACACACTTGCTCTTTATATACAAGATGAATGAAAAACTATAATCCGTCATACGAGTAAAGATCTTAAATAAAACATTCATTTTTCAAATATCAATCAAAATGAAGTCAGCTTTTACTGTTACCTTTTATTGCTCTCCTTATAATATTTAGGGATGTGTATTGGCAAGAATCTGGTGATACAATATGTATCACAATACGAGCCAACAATATGATATATTGTGAAATATCAGGATACTATAAACAAGACAATATATTGTGATTTTTCTTTACTAGAAGAAAACACTGAAAACTGTTGCATGCCTCACATCAACTTGCTGAATGAGAAAAGAGGATCTACATTTCACTGCAGAAAACATAAAAACACTGATCTTTATGTCCCCACTGATCTTTTCCCCACCTCACCAGAAAACACATATCGTTTAATCGAAAAGTTTTCAATAACATTAATAGATATTGTTGCCATGGCTGGTTGATTTAATTATAACTGAATATCAGATGCAGCTTACACACAAGGTTGAGAAAACTAAAGAAAAAAAAGCTGAAAGTAAGAACTTTTTACTCCCTAGGTTACATTATACTTTCATTTCTCCAGAGCTGTAGTCCTATTTGTAACAGCTGGAGAAGCCATTTAGTTTGAGGCACTGACACAGAAGACAATATGACATCATATGTCAATCATAGCAGCACTGCAGTTCTTGTTAATTACCGTTTTATCAAACACTTGTGTGAGCATATACAACTAGAAACTTTGCCAAGCAGATCATTTCCACCCATAGAGTGAAGAATCTTTTTCAAATTTCTTGTCTCCAAAATTCCTTCAGGATGACTCCAAAAAATGAAGTTTGACCAAGAAATTTTCTCAGATAAAAAATACAAACAAATAAATTAAAAGAAAAATCTGCCCAGGTAACAAACAGACAGTTAGAAAAACACTGGTAAACACATAACCTCCTTGGCAGAGGTCATAAAAATCTGAACATGAAACAAAACTGTTCACCCAAAGTGATCTGACATGCCTTGGGCTTTGTCTTTGTTAAATGCTGGACCTGAGTGTCACAACTTCACAATATTTAAAATAAAGTAACAGAGCGAACCACTTAAGGCTTCATCTGAAATAACCGGCAACATCACATGAAGTTGTGGCCAACTACGCAGTGGAAACATCACCCTCATTCTGGCTGTGACCTTTATGTACAATGCCCTTAAGGCTTTCCTTTTGTTTAATTTAAAAAAATGGCTTGAAAAAACTTCACTTTTTCTTCACAAGACTATTCAACATGGCTGAAATGATCCCCTCCAGTTGACTTCAGTTACCAGAGTATTTTATGACCTCTTAGTTGGGCTCTATTAATACTTAAAGAGAAGTTGCCTTGAGCTGCCTGTCCTCTGTCTTACCAATAAAGATGTTTAATGCCTTTTGCCATTCTAAATGCACATACTAGAAGTGAAGTTTTCCTTTCTCACATCAACTACCACAGGAGGAATGAATGAGGAGTAATTTAACACGCAACATATTTCCCTGTAACTAAATACTTGCCTAAAGAAAACATCAAAGTTGAGGATCTTAATCCCAATTTAATGCCATCTCATGCATGTCTGAGGCCATGCTCAGACTGCAGGCAAATCAGATTTTCTTCTCAAATCAGATTTTTAGAACAGAGACATTTGCAAGGGATCAGATTAGACTCTGTGTCCAGACAAGCTTTCAATAAAGGTTGTTAGATTAATAACACAGAAATATGCATCAACAAGGCTATGTTGGTGGCATGGCTTTCTCACAATGGGGTCTTTCAAATGAACATATAAAAAAAAAAACTGTGCAAAACTTTAGTACTTCTAGGGACTTTTCTTTTTTTTCTGTTCATTTCTTTTTTTATTTTTTTTTAAAAGAACTATTCCAACTAATCAAAATATTCTTCAAAACTATCCTGTTGGAACATTATAGATGATACTTTAGGGTACAAAAGATATCCATCTTTATGAGGCTGAAGATCTATTGTAAATAGAAGTTAATTTCAGAAGCACCACAAATATACTTCTCAAGAAATTTGGCTATAGCCACTTTAATAACTTGTGGTAAAATGTATTTATTTAGAGTTAAATAAGGGAATTAAGACCTTTTTATTGAGGTCTCTTGGTGAATGAGATGTTTTGGACCCAATAGCTGACTCACGTCCATGGTTTTAAATATCAAGGCGCTTTATGTTTGTCTTCAAAACACTGTTCATTTTTTACAAACAGTGTACGAGTGCTCTTAATCTTAAGCTTCTTGCATCGCTCTTGGCTACCTGCAATGCGTAAAGCAATCCCCCGAAGACTTGCCAGTGGACAACATATAGCACCTCTGCTACCTGTGTAAAGGTCTGCTACCTCTACCTGCTTAAAGGAGGAAAAGACTTTCGACTTTGTGTTGTATGCTCGGATTTACAGCTACAAACATATGCACACACACACACACATACACACACACAAGATCAAATATGAAAGAGAGACTACATCTAACATGCAAGGCTACATGTATCATAACTGGATTACCTGATTATAAAGAGAATAAAAACCAGTCAAGTCCCGGCAGAGATTACAATAAATATAAAAGCAAACATGTAGCAAACACATGAACCCTTCCTTCTAAAAACATGTTTTGTTGGAGAAGTCACTTTGAAACCATTTCCCAAAAAAGACATAATAGAGTTTTGACAGAAACATTGTAACTCAAGGTCCACCTGCTAATGTTCCTGATGTTTTTCCACAAATCAGTAGCAGGATGGCAAATAACTGAACAACCACACATATTGTGACTTGTCAGAGCAAAAACAACACAGAACTATTGAATATCAGTTACTGCATGTCCAGTCAAAGTGTCAGAGAAAGACAGAGGAGGAAGCTTCTTTTGCACCTAAGATTTTTTTTTAAAAAATCGATGCAAGAGAAAAAGTCTGTAAATATTCGAAACAGCAGTTGGTTCACAGTAAGCGTGAAATTTTAGCACCAAATGTTTTAGAAAAAAAATGATGCAAACACTGGATCATAAATCATCCACATTCTGTTAAGTGTGGCTGAACAGAATGTGATGTGTTGTCGATGGGAAAATAGGTTCTCTAAAACCTCTCTTTCTCTCAAGTGAAAGCAGCCGCAGTCACGTGGAGTTAATATTGGTTTAAATGATACTTTGCTCCACATGCTATCTCTATTTGTAGCATAATTGTTTGAATACATTTGAAAATCATTGGATCTGTTTTAAAACTAGAATATCTGTATATATCCAAGGGCCAAATCAATCCAGCTGCTTTGGGTCGACATAGTTATTTGTTTATTTATTTATGATAAAGATTCCCATAAGTTGAGGCCAAAGCAGAAGCTAGTCCATGCGGTCAATATATAAAGCAACAATACAAAAAATTGCCTTCAGAAAACATTGAAAGTGACACAATTTAACACCCACAACTCATAAACCCCAACCCACTCCAGGCCACATGTCACCCCAACCAAGAAGATAAGAAATGAAATACAGTGAAATGGATTAAATGACAAATAATGAAAATACTAAATCAAATACTTACAATAAACAAAACAGATGATTATGCCCAAACAATTCCATACAGGAAATCATACTGAAAAATGTTTTCTCAAATCACTGCATTACATTCAATATGATTAATAACAACATCAGTGAAATAAATCAATCAATAAAATAAAGATAACATATTTTACTGGTATGTGTTTTCAATAAGAATGGCAACTTATTCCACAGACCTCGTATAAAAGCGTTTTCTGCATTTCGCATTATGTTTGGCATGGTGACGACCACATGACCGAGAGCAGCTAGTCCAGTGAATGTGACTGTGTACGATACTGACGTGAAATTTATCATGATGACAAAACTAATGACTGGACAACCTGTTTGATTCAGTGATATGTCATAAAAATGTTCATGTTTTCATAGTGGACGCTAATTTCCCCATTTAAGTTGCAATTTTCATGATGAGACCACTTTACCGGTTAAGCAAAGGTACACACAAAAGCCTAACTTTACTCATTTTCAACAAAGCAAAACTCTTCATAGTGACAGACATAGTCAGCTTGTCTTTTAAAGCCTGATTAGAATGGGCCTACACATGCCAGGAGGAGCTCCACATTCTAATGTCTTCATCCTGAACAGATGCCACTGAAACAAACCAACTGCTGAATCAGTTAAGTAACTCTCTATCCACCTGATGACTTCTGCACGAAAAACCATGAGCTGAGAGCTTCCCAATTAAATTTTGTGATCTATCACATTGAGAGTTGCACAAAAATCTGGTAAGAGAGCACCAACAATTCTCCTTTGATCAACTTGAGACAACCAACCATCAGCCATGGGGTTGAGGCTGTAAGGGCTGAATGGCCCACTTTGCTTTGTAGTTATTATGAAAAGTGAGTGAAATTTAGGAGGAAAGCACTTTTTTTTTTTTCCTGCAGCACAACGACTGATGTTCACAGTGGCAGGGGGAAGTTATTGCATGAATATGCATGCATCATTGCTTGTATTGATGTGCATATGAGGCAAGATGCAGAAATCAGCTGGTAACAAAGCAGGTGTTGAATGGGCACACGTGGCTATATATGTATATATATATATATATATATATATATATATATATATATATATATATATATATATATATATATATATATAAAGACTATACACATAGTCTTTGGAACTTGAGGGTCCTACGCAGTATCTTAGCTGTTTACTTCTCCAGTGTGGGGGGACACGGACCCCAATGCTCCGATCCCTATGGGTACTACTGTTGCTTTCACCCTCCAGGCCTTCTCCAGTTCTTCTTTGAGGCCTTCGTACTTCTCCAGTCTCTCTTGCTCCTTTTCCTGATATATATACATATATATATATATATATATATATATATATATATATATATATATATATATATATATATATATATATATATATATATATATATATCCAGGGTGTGGAATTTTAATGATTCCACATTCAAAGCATACAGTGAAATATTGAAAAACCACTGCAGTTCTCTGTAGTCTGTCAAAGTAAACGTTCACTTCTGCATTAATAGGAGATCACTTTTGGATAATCTAATGTGTGCGCTGATGCTTCCTGTTAGTCTTAGAAAACTTCAGTCTCTGGAGATTAGCCCTGCAGATCAGTGTAGGGTTGAAGGGAACCTTATGGATTACTCATTTCACTACGGGGAAGCGACATGATCCGGCGAGCAAACTGGCAGTGATGCAAACCTCCAGAAGAGCATCCACTCTGTCCTTAATAAGCACACAGTTCACAAAGGAGAAATGTGGGGAATAACGCGCGCTTACTGCAGTGCCCACGAGGACATTAAACGCGCTTGCGCCACAACGACAAAAAAGTCAATCTTACCATCTTTTAGCTTCTGAAGTACTCAAGAGAAATCCTTCCTTCCGTGCAACGGAGGCACAAAGAGCGGCTGGCAGTGCAGCTTCAGCCTCCTCTCTCGGGCTCATCAGCGCTCTGCTGCCACGGTGTCTCCTGCGCCCGACACAGCAGCTCTCCAGCGGGGGTCTGCAGCCCGGATCTAATGCGAGATAACTGCATGGATCGACTGGACCGTTTCTAGTCGCTCTGCCTCTCTCTCTGTGGACATGACGTGAGTGGCAGGTAATCTTATTACAGCGGTCATGAAAGGTGAGACCGGCTAAAGCTCCCATGCCCCTCCTCTCTCGCCATATCTGCGCGATGCGCACCTGCCTACCTCGTGTAACCTCTCAAGAGACTGTAGGTCGTATTCAACAGGATGTCCACGCCAGGAACAAGACAGGAGGAATGTCAACAAATCCCCTAACCCATTCAAGACTTTTTTTTTTTTTTTTTTTTCCAGTTCAGTTCCGCGATTTATTCCAATGTTCTACCACAGAAGGTAGTTTCGAGGCTCAGCAAAGGCTTTTCACTGACAGCTGTCAATTATTTCAGAGTTAAATCCATTAGTGGGGTCTGTCTGCACCAATAGCAGTTGAGCTGAGAAGTAATACCACCGGAGGCAGTAGGCTATAATTCACCTGTCACTTAACAACAGTCATTGGACATTTCTTGCCTAGAGCTTAACCACCAAAAAGAAAGGGAAGAAAAAAGAGAAAGGGGGAGAAAAAAAGCTTTCCATCAATATACTCTAATTAGCTGCTGTGCTGATTAAGTCCCAACTAATTGTTTATGGGATATTCAATAAGGCAAAGCCTACATAAGAGCCCCAACTGGGGGTCTTGCTCATACAGATCATTTGAAAATCAGCACAAGTTCAGAGATCTTTAGGAAATCATCTGTCTCAAAAAGTACATTTGATCTGATGAAATCCTTACCACTTGGAATGATATGTCAAGACTTGCAGAGGCCTTAGTCTGTGGACTTCCATTACACTTTTCTGCTTTGCTCTGACTCTCAAATTTTAGCTTTTCTCCCCCCTCCCCACTGAATGCTCAGGGTTAGGCATTAAAAATACATAGTCCGTGTTATGATTAGAAGAATGCAGTCTCACACCAGGGTGATGGCAACACTGGTCCAAAGCACAAAACATAAATTTATTAAGAAAGATTGTAAAAGTACTCCACTTGCTGGGCAACGAAATGATCAGATGCCTGCATCCACCACCAAATCATATCATTCCAGCAATTTGACAATATCTGAAACTGTCACCAATGGTTAATAATGTCTCTTCAGTGCAGCAAAAATATTTAAATGACTGTGTTTTCTATTGCAAATTGTGACATGCTTACATTTCAAACTGCATATAACCAGCATGAAGGCGACATTGCCAAACTGTAACATTTTCTATATGGCGTATGAGGAAGTTGAATGAGGGAGGCCCAGTTTGAGTCGGATCTGTCGCTATATTGTCCTGCTACATTTCCATTTGACTTCCAGTTGCACTTGGTGAAGATTAATGTTTTATCTAAAACACTTTAAATTGTCTCGAACATTAACTGTGATTTACAAATAAACTTGTCTTGCTCTGCCTGTTCATCTTCATCATGTCCACATAACAGTTAACAACGTGGCCCATGTCACAATTCCTAACCATGTATTGTGATTCAACAACTTCTAAATTATACATATAATTTCTGGTGAATGTTCATTCTTGACCCTTTAAAAAAAGCACAACTCTACATTTGATGCATTTAACTGCCTCTTCTACAAATAATTACTCAGACTTTTTTGTATGTTGGAGGATCATGGGAACCACATCATCTCAAAACAGTAGAGGCATCAACTTAACAAAAGAATAAAGTTTTTTTAGTTGGTTTGTTCGTTTTTTGTTTAAGCACATTTTCAACAATTCATTTGTCTCTTTGCATACAAAGCCTTTCCCTCCTTAAAAGGAGAAATTAGTTTGAAAACGCTAATTGTCGTGTATATAAACACGAGCAGCTAATCCAAGTTAAGTCACTACTAACTCCACTTGGCCTACAGTGTTCTTGGTATGAGGAAAAGCTCTGAGCAGAAGCTCTCTAATAACCAGCCCCTGCCACAGCACTAATTCTCCCTCTCATCTTGTCTATGGAGCCCCCTGAGAAAAACGAAGGGGCAAGGTTCAGGCAGGAGAAAAGACACTGCACACAGAAGGGTGATTAAGAGGTATTACAAAGTCTCCTGCCAGAACCCCAACAGAGTCACTTTAGCGAGAAATTGCCAACCAAATATCATACATATTCAAGTTTGGGGTCGTGTGTGGATGTTTATGTGTGTTTGAATTTGCAGCATTTTTCTGCAAGAAAAACCACTGAAAAGTAGAAAAAAAGACAAGAAAGTGAACAAAAAGTGGAATAATGACTAAGGCACTTGTTTAACTGGGCTTCATAACAAGCAGTTTACCAGTCTTGTTCTCTTCATCACAATTTAGTCTAAAATTAATTTTAAAGCATCTGTAGTATATGTACCTACGCTAATATTGTTTATGCAATGCAGAACTATAACAAAAGGCCTTATTTGCCAACATTTTTTTAAAATAAAAAAGCAGTTCTTGATCATGTTTGGCCAAAAAAACCCTAGACTTGTTTGTGCTCCTGCTCTTACAAAGACATGAGATGATGCACGCTGTTTGCTACTAATTAGCACAAATACCCTGCTAGTTCCCATAAAAAGACTTAAGACAGCAGAGCTTTATGCACATGCAGAGAACACACTTACAGCAATGGCTAAGAGAGGTGAGGAATCCACATGTAAATGACAGTGCAGATAACCTTAACTTAAAATCAGCTATACTTCCTCAGAAAGTTTGCACAAATTACCCTCGGAGAAATTAAAAAGTAAGAAAACACTCATAATCACCAGAACCTCTTTAGAAGCATTAAGTTTCTCAACATTGAGATGTACATATTCCATTCAAAGCTTCCCAAGCTTCTTCTGTAAATCTAATCTTGTAGGCACATATTACTTTTGACCAGGAGCAGTTGAATTCACTTTGAGGTGCATTGTATTCTCCTGGGAATATGTGTGGCTTTTTCCTGTAAAACCAGGGGGAGCCTGAGGGTCCCTCTGCGCAGGCACTTCTCATTTGCATTCAGTTGAGATTTCAATCACTAAGCAGGCAAGTCTTCTTCAGGAAATCCCTTTCAGTGATGTTGCATTAACACAACAACCTCTGTCTCTTCTTTAATGCTCAAGAAGCTGAGCATTAAAGACGAAACAGAGGCTGCTGTACTAAGCAATAGTTTAATTATTCCCGGTTAATGCCCTCTTTACACAAATTTTGAAGAGCTGCAGAAAAAGCTTCTTTTTTTTTTTTTGAGGGCGCAGGAGTGCTTAAAGAGCAGTCGAATCCTTACAGGCTTGGACTCGGCAGCTTTTGGTGTAATTGTTGGCGCAGCATCTGCTGCATTATCGAGAAATGTGCAATTCAAACATCCATCCAACCAATATGGAAACACTGAAAGTGTAAGTGACTGATGTTTCTGTGGTATTTGGATTTAATTCAGCTGGCAACGGGAGCATTTCTTTTGAGCTCCATGAATTAATTGCACAATAAATCAAAAGCTAAGAGAGAATGGCCATGCAACCAGAAAATGAGCACCATTTCTTGGATTTGTTTCTGTCTTTTATTTCAAAAGCTCTTTAATATTGCTTTACAGATGAGCTTAAAGTACACTGTGATCAAAATTGTCGAAGACATGTAGTAAAACTATGCCTCTATCAATTACTACTTATTAAATTTTAATTACCTCGGAGCACCACTCATCACTTTTACTTAACTTAAGATTCAGGAGGATGAGAAAACCTGAAATATACTTAATTCAATAAACACAGTCTCACTTAAAGTAGTAAATTCTCAGAACGAATGAACCAGAAATTGTACATTCAGAAATTATGACAAGAACGGATGAATTGATTATACATATTTATTACAATGATGGTAAACATACAGCAGTGAAAATGAGCAATGATGGAGAGGTTATTGGTGAGATGGTCAAGTGAATTTGTTTACAGGGATTTTCATTTATGACAGTAATAATGAGAGGTAAAAATGAATTGAATGAAATGGGGCAGAAAGGAACTGGTTGGAATTGAAGCAATTAAATCGGTATCGTTATTTCACTTAAATCTTTGTTAAAATTATACTTAGTGATATTGTGTTTGGATGAGAATTCAAATTTATACTTTGGTTAAATTTGATGTACTGTTGAACACCACAAGTGATATCAAAGCGCTATGAAGATCCTACTTTTTCCCGCTGGGTCAGTTGATGGAGCCGGCGGACCGGGTGGTTCTGTCCTGGACTGCAAGTCTCCGGGAAATGGACCTTCTGGCGTCGGGAGAAGTAGGTCTGGAGCTGCTCTGATGAACGGGTTGGGATCTCTGTCCAGCAGAATCCCAGAACCAAGGGCGGTGTTTCTCGTACTCAAATTATTCCAAAGGTCGTGTTCCACGCGTACTGTCTGAGGGTAGGCAGTACTTGTACAGACGCAAAAATTAGTGGAACTGCGGTTCTGGTGAATTACTGATCTCAAAAAGGAAAAATAAAAATGTTCGCTGGGTAAACTTAAACAAGGCTTGTTTCGCCTTCAAAACAAATATTACTTTTCTGTTCGAACTTATCTCGTTAAGATCTTACGCGCACAAAAGAAGAGAGATGGAGTAAACTTATGAGAACAAAGAACAGCTGCGTACAGCGGAAAGTTGCGAGAGGGCAACGAAATTAAGTCAAAGTACAAGAATCACGGCGATCGAGAGTCAAGGGCCGAGAGAGAAGAACAAGGGAGGACAAAAACCCACGAAGTCCAGAGCGCGGGTCCATTTAACTGGACCCTTCCTCCTAGGTCCTGACCAATCACAAACCACTAATAGTTAGAAGGCTGGTCAGTCTTACCCAATCAGGTCAGCTTTGATTGTTAACCAAGAGGGTAGGAGTGATTCAGGTCTTATTTCACTGCGGGCCCTGGTTCCTTTCTCCCATTTCATTAACATGATCATGATAATCAAATTATTAACTTTGTTTCCTAGCTTTAAGCATGGCAATCAACATTCTGGGGACTCATGCAGATGTTTTGTTTGCTTGAAAAGGGAACATTTACCAATAGTAATACTTTTACACATGAAACCCAATTGTTGCATATTTCACATATTTCTTATCAAGTGTGGATTAATCCATTGGCATGACTTGTGTTCTTCAGCCGATGAATCCTGAAAGAGTGTTACATTCTTATCCATTCCTATTATTTGCTTAACAGGGGTTCCAAACTTGGAAGGATATAACCAACATTATGTAGTAAAGTGTTCATGATTGATTCTGATGTGTGATCAGTTCAAGGATTTAAATCACATATGAGAATGAATAAAAAGGGAAACTTCAGTCAAACCTATCAACAAAAATCATGTAGGCTACATTAAACCAGTTAGTGAAAGGAAATTTAAAGGAGACACAAAGAAGTGCATCTGGAGTTTCTTCCTGTGGGAAGAGGGGTGGATCTGTCACCCAGAATGTATATTCGGGGAGGATCAAAGCAGAGTTGCCGGGTCTCTCTCCTGGCGCCGTTGAGTCTTATCTTGAGGTGTAAAGGTGTCATTTTGACAAGGGCCGGTTGCTTAGTTCGATGTGACATTCCGTATCTATTGACCTAAGGGACTGTAAACTGTGTTAGAGGTTTTGTTCAGACCATCTGGTTTGGGGTCTGCAGGAGGTCCTGAAAGAGAAATCTGGAGGTAAATGTGAATTGTGTGTTTATCTGGGGGGGGGGGGGGGGGGGGGGGGGGGGGGGGGGGAAGAAAACTAATACACCCGAAGCCGTCCTCCTCTTTCGGGTCAAAAAGGTCATTTTCTCCAGTCCTCTAGGATGACACCCCTCTGACTGCAAGAGGAGATCAAGAGCCCATAATTTAATCCAGCCAAGGAGAAAAAGAAAAGGGAAATAAAAGTTGTTTTATTCCTCCTGGAAAAGCCTTGGAGGCTACAGACACCACCAGTGGTGCCACATATTATTGTAAAGCAAAAAATCAAGAGGAAACATATCCTGATGATACCAAAATCCACATATTATCTGGAATTTTCATTCGGGAAAGATGGAGCAACTCCTAAAAGTTATTCCCATGCACCGTGTTCATCCCCTCAGCCATTTAGTTCAGGAACTCTTTGTCTGTGAGTTTTCTGCAGACAATCCCATAGGACTGCGTGCACACTTGTAGAAGTGCAAACACACCCACATACACAGAAATATGAAGACCTAAAAGTGCAATACAGCTGAGAGGCTCTAACCTCACATTGATTTGGAAAAAAAAAAGCCGTACACATGTTGTTCAAGGGCTCCGGAGCAATCGAAGAAGGTCATGTGGTCTGATGAGTCCAGATTTACCCTGTTCCAGAGTGATGGGGGAATCAGGGTAAGATGAGAGGCAGATGAAGTCATGCACCCACCATGTCTTGTGCCTGCTGCACAAGCCTGTGGGGGAAGTCTGTGATCTGGGTTTGGTGCACTTCAGGTCAGGTCTACATTAAGCAGCATTATGTGCCCCAAGAATCAGGTCAGCTGAACAAGTTATGCTATCAGTGGGTTATTTCCTTCCCTGATGCTACGCACATTTTCCAGGATGACAATACCAGGATGCATGGGGTTCAAATCAAGATGAGCGATCAGAGAGCATGAGACATCATTTTCACACATGGACTGGCCGACACAGAGTTCAGACCTGAACCCCATCGAGAATCTGTGGGAAGTGCTGGAGTAAGGCTTTGTGCAGTGGTCGGACTCTCCTGTCATCAATCCAAGATCTTGGTGAAAAATGGATGCTTCTTCTCTCTAGAATGGCAATATGATGACACAGATACTCTGTACAGGTTGTAAACACAACGTTAATTAGTGGATAGTTAATTAGGTTAGTGAACAGCAAGTGCCCCCTAAACATATTTTGAAAAGTTCAAATGAAATCTTTATATCTTACAGGTTTGAGCAGCAATGGAAGTGTTTTCAACTGAAGCGCACACACAAGGCATAACCAAGCTTTTTATCTCCACTGCCATGAAAGAAGCAGACATGATTGGTTTCATGATCGTTCAGCTCTCATCCACGATCAAGCAGAGTGCTCGCGATTAAGTGTGTGTTTTTGCTTGTGTATTTATTGAGGTCAGCTAGCATATTTTCTCAAGATAGATTTAAATATAAAGATTTTATGTCCGATATTTAGAGCCAGCATTTTGATTTAGATTAAACATTGAGGTTTAGAAATAATATTTCATTTAAGAGTTAATGTTTAGAATTAAACTTTAAATGTCCTATTTTAAGTTAGAGAGAATGTGCTAAATAGGAAGAAAGTGAGATAAATATTTAGAAATTCCGAGTTACCAGCTTTATAAAAAGGTGTTACACTTGATTCCCCATTACGACACACCCAATATTTCCTTAAAAACATGCTTACATCTTCATGAATGAATGGTGTCTATGAGTAAAAGGTTACTGGTCACATTAAGGGAAGCTGTTGGCGCTCTCCATGGTGCTGAATGTAGTACATCTTGTGGTACAACGGCATTAACTGGCAGCCCTACTGGTGAGCTGCTAAGCATGACTCTAAATGTGTTTTTAAACTGATTTCACAATTAAATTCAATTGAGTTATTAAATAAAAAACATTCATATCCAGTAATGATTTTAAGATTATTCTGAGGAGTGAAGGAAGAATGTCAACATTTTTCTTAAAAAGTCATTTTTGGCTTTTTTGTTGTTAGGAACTTTATATATTATCATTTGTTCATGACTTATCTTTTATTTTATCATATGTTACACTTTTGAGATTACTTTAACAAAGATTGATTCTTTCTGGTGAAGCAGGGTGCCTCATGCTTAATGAGCTTGGCTCACTCAGACATACCATCCTATTGTTATCTTTGCACCTCGTGTTTTACTCATGACTTGCTTCTGGTAGTCTGTTAAAATAGATGTTTATTGTTTTAGCAGCTGCAGGAGTAAATGAAGTTAATACTATACATTAACTGGAAAATGTGTGATGAACTCATGACATGTGTCATGCCATTATCTGTCAAATAAAAAGCCTGAGCAGAGGAAGAGCAAGCGAAGAAGACAGTTAGGAGTCTCTGTGCGAGCTCTGAGACTGTTCTCTTCCCCTTTGCAAAGGTTACACTGAGTTCTAAGTCCGTGTCTCTTTCTTTATTTTACATGTCACAGGGGTTTTAAACCTGACATTTGTATTTAATTCAGTGTTTGTTTTATAATTGTTTAATATAGTTTGAGCTCTGTATGGATGCTACCTTGGCCAGGTCTCCCTTGTAAAAGAGATTTCTGATCTCAATGGGACTTCCTGATTAAATAAATGTAAATAAATAAATATTAGTATAAAAAAAAAGGTTATTGTTGCAAATTAAAATATTTGTCTTTAAGGAAAAAGGAACACATCCACTGAATTTAGTTGACAAGTTAATATTAGTTCCTGTCAAGCTGTTGGAAGGATGGTAAGTGGTTAGTTGAGGCAGCAGAATGGCTAGAAGGAAAGTTCAAATTGCCTCCACAGATGAGTAAGCCATCCTTTTAAGGAGACTGAGAGCCACAAGACCCCCCCCCCCCCCCCCCCAACACACACACACATAAAACACACATAATTCTCTTTAGGGTATTTGTGTCTTTAACTGTGGCCTACTCTGAATGTGGGTTTTTCTGCAGCTCCAACAAACCCCTCTATAAAAAACTGAAATTGTCTCTGTGCAAATGGAAACGCTGCAGGGTGTCTGAGCTGTGTAAGTGTCGAGGGGCATTCATAGTCACTGACAGCTTGTGTGATATGGAGAGGTCAGTGCAACTGAGACAGCAGGAAAGCAACAGGGAGTGAGGCGACTGGACGGAGGGAGGTCAGACGAAGCCAAAAAACAAGATGCTTGCGTGTGTGCAAGGAAAAGAAACAAAAGAGAGGTCAAAGAAACTCGGTGATCAAGCGCTAAAATATGAAATGAGGAATATAAAGTGAGAGATCAGACAATACTACATTATCATCCCCAGAGACAATTAAAGTCGAAAAAAAGATGAAAAGACATGTCTGTCCTGCTGTGTTTCAACCTTCAAATCTTTACAAAAATATCATTTTTTACAATGCATTGGAGAAAAAGGCAGTAAACAACTGTCAATACTCTTCTTTTTCCTTTTAAGATTTTGTGTTTATAGTCAAGATATTTATGTGTTCTTCAAATAAATATATTGAGAATGTTGAGGCCAAAGCATCACTGAAATATCCATGGGTTACTTTGCAGGGGGTGGATGTTTATTAGCTGTCCAGTTTGTAGAAGAATATCACAATGTGGTATATCAATTCTTCTTACAGATGCTGGGAATGTGCAATTTTCAAATGTGATTCTAAATTCATGCTTTAATCTCACAAAGTACTATCCAACTGAGTGGAAAAGAGCATGATTATGCAGGGCCTCAAACTGTTAACAGTTTGAGTCATTGTGTAAGTATTTATATTAAAGGAGCAAGTCTGTATTTTATTGCTGTTTTGAGTTTCCTGGAAAAAAATAAAAAACACTCACAATTAGTGAGGTAGACTGTAGCATAGGTCCATCATTTCAGCCATCACAGCTAAATGAAAGCACCACTATCATTACACAACTACTAATTACAAAAGAATTTGCAGCAATTTTCTTTATCTTTTATATCAGCTGCGTGCTTTGAGAATTTAAAACCACAGAAACACAATTTGTAACTAACATTATGTTGACATACTTACTATGATTAAACCGTAAGCAGTCACAGGGTCACAGAGCAAGAAAAAAACCAACAGAAAGGAACTCCTGCCACCTGTTGGATCACAGATTTCCTTTGATCCCCATCAACATGTGAGGAACACACCTGGATCTAGTGCAATGTACAATATGCTCCAGTGCTTTAATAAGTTCTTGTCTAATCAGATGGATTTATTTCAAACTACTTCCCTGCATACAGCTGCATGCTTTTGTTAAATAAGGACAACATAAGAGCACTGAGAGTAAACCAAACCAGAAAATCAGTCTAAAGAGGTGGAAGATTATTCACACACAAGTTTGTAACAGAAGCCACATCTAATCAAATCTGAACCACACGAGGAGTAGAAGATAAACTAAGTAAAATAGGGAGGAAAAAACTGTATGGTTCTTACAGTAGATATAAGACTTTTCTTTATTCTTTTTTTTTTTTTGGTAGCCTTGCCGCTGTGTGACAGCAGATACTCATGAGACATGTCTCACATGGACATAAAAGCTAAAGGAGTTTGGTAATTGGATCACATGGGGACCAAGGCACTAGCGCCAGATCTGTTACTAGGATTCCCAGAGGCTATAGAAACCAACATTGGAGGCTGTAATGAAAATGTTCCCTCTTCCTGTTTTTTTTTTTTTTTACTCCTTTCTTACCTTCTCTTCTCCCTTTCAGAGCCCATTTGGCAACCTTGGGAAGAGAGCCCTTTTGACAGGTACCTCAGGTTATTATTTTTACAACCAGACCTCCAGAGAGTCCATTAGCACCTAGAAGAGCTGTTGACCTCTTCAACTGGCCCACAGAGACATTAAACTTTCAAAGTGAATAGAATCAAATCAGCTGCTTATAATCCATCAAAACTTAATGAACAAGCTTGAAGACTCGGATCGATTAATTGGCTTAGTGAGTGATCTCAATGGGAACTAATTGGTGTCAAAGTGTGTGCGCGGTGATGGGATTGTGTCTTTTATCACCAAATGGATCAATACTCCAAACAAAAGACTAGAATGTTTTGTGTCAGATGATTTCATGGCCCAACACGTACCCTTTACAAAAATATGAAAATACTTCAAATTCATTCCTAACACTTAAACTGGGGTGGTAAAATTATATTTTGATCATACACTCACTATGTGGAATATGCATTCTATAAAAAAAAGGTAACTGATGAAATATCATTTAAAAAAAATGAAATTTCTAATGCAAAAAATAAATGCAGAAAAAAAAAAGTTTTCTGTTTATTGCTGTCTTTTGGAACATCTCTCCTTGTGTCTGGCAGTGCAGATAAGATTCCGGAGATAAAGGACATAGATTCTGTTTGGAGATAAGACTGAGATGGAACAAATGAAAAGAAATAGAACAAATACAGGAAGATGGGACTGACAATAAAAGCTATAAACCTTCCTTTAGCTGACAAATGCCCTTCACCTGTGTGTTCTGTAAGCAAACAGTCAATTATCTCTCAGTATGTTTCTAGAATACCAAATGAATAAATGACCAAACTGAAACTGCAAATAAAGAGAATTCAGGTAATTATACTTAACTTTTATCTGTTGTCTCTGGAATACAGTCAAACCCTTTTTGCACCACAATATTGTCGTTCAAACACACACACACACACACACACACACCATCCATTGTTATTTGCACATGCAAACATCGAGAGTGGCAGTCCATTTCCATGCAAAGTTTATTCCTGTGAATATCTGTGCTTGTGGATATGCATGCCTGCATATGATGAATAATACGTAATGTCAGACTTTTGTACTTGGTTTTCATGCAGGCAATCAGACAGAGGTGACTTGTCTAGGGATAGAGTGGAAGGCGGTGAAATAGACCAATTTTACAGGAACTAATAACCACACTAACATGAAAAATGCACCAAAGGCATAGGAGAGACAGATTTAAGATAAGCCTAAAATGAAAAATAATCAAAATCAAAAACAACTTCCCATTTCCTAAATGTCCCATTTGATCATGGATAAAACACCTTCTTTTTCTAAACAGCTTTGCCTTCCAATAACTAGTTCCAGTGTCCATCTGTTTACAACCTGCAAATCAAACCAAATGTTGAGAACAAACGCCCAAACTCTCCCTACAATTATCTCCTATAACCCAACTGAAATATGCAATCTTGTATTTCTCTGCAAAGACGCAACCCTTTGCATGCATATTTGCTTCTTTTTTTTTCTGCAGTCCATCTGTGTCTTCTGTGGATATTACTCGGCTGCAGCTTTTGAAAAATGAATGTATAAACACTAGCCAAAGAGAGCATGCACGTGTGAAGTCTATGAAAACATAGTAATCAGTTCAAATCAACATCTTCTCCCTCCTAACTGCACTCTTTTGTAAGCAGGTCTATGCTGTACACACAAACTCTCTCAGCAAAGCAAGCACTTTCATACAAAATCAATCATTTACACGCATTCCCACAGAATAGTGTAAGCGTGTGTCTAAATATGTACATGTTCATTTGTTCCTTAGAATATGAAACAAATTCTTAGATGCTTTATTTCTCCATTTTAGTGTTTTGTTCAACAGATGGCTGTTATACGTCTTTTATTTTCAATTTGTAAACACTGCTTTTTCACTCACTTGTTCTTTAGTGATGGAGAGGCCAAGTTTGAATGCTGTGTTTGCAAACAGTTATTGAAAATTGTGTCTGAGTCTGCCTTTAAGACAGAAAATGTAATCAAAGCATCGTTATTGTCAGGTTGTTACTTGCTTTCTTTCAGCCGCTGTAAAAGTAACCAAGCAGGTTCTTTCAGTCATTTATGTTTTATGATAAAACCTACAAATACCGTGTTGTACAGAATCCATTGTTTTGTTTAAAATAAAAAACTTTTTAAAAAATTCAGTCAATTTTGATTGCTTTTCCATTTTGTCAGATACTACCCATGCAAGTAGCGTTTATGAACGTAGCCTGACTGACCTGCAAAGAGTAAGTGTGTAGATACAAAGCATACTGGAAGGAATTAGCCCAGAAAAACTTTGGAACAAATATGTTTTGTTTTTCACTCACTGTTTAGTTAACAAACCACTAAACACAGCTTGATGTAAGTCAGGTGGATTGCGTAAAGTTTCTTAAAGATGTTTTGCTCTCATCTAAAACAGCTTTTCAGATGTTCTGATGGAGATTGTAGAAGATTTCAATTAAGTAGCCTATGAAACCACTTCTGTATTAGAATCCGTTGCAAAGAATTGTGACTCGAGTGGTTTAGGAACTAAATCTATCTGGTTAAAATTAAATACTCAGTAAGGAGTAGAAAATGGATATAATAGTAAGGATTAGACATTTCATTCTCAGTGTTTCCAGCATGTTAAAAATGTCTCCAGGTGCTCCAGTTTCTTTTCCACTTGAACTGTTCTCATTTTCCATTATGCATTTAACCTAAAAGAGAAGCCTGTTTGATATGACCTAATTGACTACGTTTTCTGTGTTCTTGAGTATGTCATCAGATTTTTTTCCCCTCAAAATTATTCACAGAACAAAGTCTGTTGCTTGTGACTGACATGCATCCTCTGCAAGAAAGGCAAAATAAGCAAACACCCGCTTACAAAAACAAACACATCAGATTGGAGTGGAGAGACTATTTATTCACACATGACAGCGAAGCCTCTTGTAAGATGAGACTGATGTGACTTAAACCAATAAAAAACTACTGGCTTTTTTAAGCTTTTGGCTTTCGAGTTCACATCGGCAAGGCTTGTCTGGTTGCTACGCAGAAAGAGGTGCTGGGCTGACTTCATGTGATGGCTGTCATTCCCCTTCTTTACTATACAGAAAGAGGAGAAAGAGTCATAATACTGCTGTGAGCATCCACCTTTCAGCAGAGTTCTGTGTTATGCTATCCTCAATGATGCAAAAAGAGTTGATAGCTTCACTGCTGAGGAGGGAAGCAATAATGATCGTGCTTCAGTCAGAGTCACATAAGGGATTCTTTGCCTATTTTTGGTGCACTGAAGTTTAAGGTGAATTTGAAGAGGTTTATTTTCTCTGTAAATTGCACTGAAATAGCTTTTTGTTCTAAACTGGCTTAACTAAAGGTAGTTTAAAAATAAATACACACAATATGCAACAAAATCTATTTAACACATCTCATAAAAATAATGAAGCAACTCTCGTGCCTCCTATGCATACATACATACATACATACATACATACATACATACATACATACATACATACATACATACATACATACATGCATACATACATACATACATGCATATAAACATACAAACATGCGTACATACATGCATACGTACATACATACATACATGCATACATAAATACATGCATGCGTACATACATGCATACGTACATACATACAGACATACATGCATACATACAAGCATATATAGATTTGTACATATATACATACATACATACATACATACATACATACATACATGCATATAAACATACATACATGCATACATACATACATGCATATAAACATACAAACATGCGTACATACATGCATACGTACATACATACATACATGCATACATAAATACATGCATATAAACATACAAACATGCGTACATACATGCATACGTACATACATACATACATGCATACATGCATACATGCATGCGTACATACATGCATACGTACATACATACAGACATACATGCATACATACAAGCATATATAGATTTGTACATATATACATACATGCATACATACATACATACATACATGCATATAAACATACATACATGCATACATACATACATGCATATAAACATACAAACATGCGTACATACATGCATACGTACATACAGACATACATGCATACATACAAGCATATAGATTTGTACATATATACATATATGCATGCATTTATATACATACATACATACATGCATGCATCTAAACATACATACATGCGTACATACATGCATGCGTACATACATACATACATACATGCATACATACATACATGCATACATACAAGCATACATAGATTTGTACATATATACATATATGCATGCATTTATATACATACATAAATACATACATACATACATACATACATACATACATACATACATGCATACATACATACATACATGAGTGCGTGCATACATACATACATGAACATACATGACTAAAAATGTATAATGTTATATACTTCCATTAATTCCAGTAGCTAAGTGTTTTTACAAATCTTTCACTGCTGAAAGAATTATGCTGGCGTTAAGGGGAGCTCAACCCCGAAAAGGCAGATGAGTTCCGCTACATATATTTAACTAATACTTTATGGGGGACCCCTTAAAATAATCCACTTCCAGTTTTCCTTAAAGTTCCCAAGTTTGCTAAAGAGAATAGTATTATTTGCCTTTGTCTTTATTTATTTAATTTAATTAATTAAGTTTTGCAAACAGCACAGTTGTTTTGTTCAGCACCATGGACAGCACCAAAACAGCACAGTGTCCATACAATGACCACTTCATATGCTTCATTTTGTAGTTGTTAAAGGAACTTTGTGTCGCTATTCCAGCTATGCGTGCGAATATGCATGTGCATTCAAGTGTCCTGTAAAGTCAAGCTGCATGCTCAAAAATAAGCCCTGGTGTAATTCAAGCCCTGGCTGAGTTCATTCAGTAAGTTCATGAGGAAAATGTAAATATAATGCCTGCAAGCCAAAAATAATTATTCGAGCCAAATTGGTTTATTTTGTCTGCAGGGGTTTTAAACCTCCTGACTGTGTCTACTGTATCATTAAACATTTTTTGCTCCAGGCCACTTGCTTCTGCCTTAGATAAGTATGATAAATAATATGTATGACAAATTCAACCAGTTTGTATCTCAGTATTTTTGTATGAGGATGTGGATTTCAATGTGATAAACTTCTTTATTTCTTTATTTCAGACCCAGATGGATCCACATCACAATTATAACAATAAAATACAAAAAGAATACAATATAATACAAAAATACAATTACATAAAAACAGCAGAAAGCACTCTACAACATTTAGTGTCCAACATATAAAGTTGTTCCACAATCTGGAAGAGAATCAAACAAAAACGCTCTTGATAAGAAAAAATAGAACAAGAGGATTTCATGTTACTACAGAAATGTTTTGAATTTGTCCCAAGTCAACAGCATAAACTGGACAAAAAGTCCAACTGACCAGTCTGAATCTTTTAATCTAACATGCAGATCATTTTACAAAGGAAAGACAGCCAGATCAGCTTCTCTGCATGAACTATATTTAGGTATAAAAACTTAATGTTTTAAACAAAGTTCCTCACAGACAAAAATCCAGGTAATTTCATCCTGTTGTGTAATCTGCAAACTGCTTTTTCATGTTCCCCAAATTTATTAAAACCAACCTCAAGTTGGGCTGCAAGTCAATTTAGCAGAGGATGAAAAGACACACACACAGAGACTCACGCACACAAAGCAGAAAAAGGGCAGGCTGTCAGATAGCACAGCCTTTGTCAATTGCTGGTTGTGTCCTGTCCACAGCAAACATCCGAATGAAATTGAAGATGAGTGAGAAAAAAAAGCAGTAATAAAAAGTGCACTGCTGTTTTCAACATCCATTAGAGGAAGTGAGGCAGTGGAAAATATTTACTGATCACTGTTTTGTCAGAGAGACATATTCAGGGCTTTCGAAGGGCAATTATATTAATGTTACTGTAAAACTGTAAGAGCACTGAATTGGATTGTCTTAAAAGGAGCCCTCCCTCTTTGACTTCCTCATCTGTTCTGACAGAAATCCCATGAAGAGGCAGGAGCTGCTTTGAAACACAAAATGTGATTAATCATCAGATAAAGATGGAGTCAGCATCTTTGGCTCAGAGGCTTTAGAACAAATAGTACCTTCAAAATCTATTCCATAATGTTCAATATTCCTGACATTTATTAGTTTTTTTTCTAAATTAAAACAATTAAACTGAAGCTTTTGTGTGGCTTCAGCTGTGATTGCGACCCTTATCGGAGCTGCATATCACCCGATACTCGAAAGCACATGCTACCCGGGAAAAAAAGGAAAAAAAAAACCAAAAAACAACAACATATGAACCTCATCAACTTTGTCTCCACTTGCTACAGTGCTCCAACCTCCTTGTTGTGGTACATGCCATGCTTCCTGCACGACTGCCTCTTTATTTATTCCATCTCAGGCTTTTCAGATTCACTGTTTTTCAGTGTACTCACGAACTGTGAACCTGTCACTAGGTAAATATTTTGCCAACCTCCATGTGTTTGTGAGTGTGTGTCAATGTAAGGTGCTGGGCTCATTACCTTCAAAAACGGTAGACTAAATGTAAATTCAAAACTATCTATTTTTCTCTATTTAAACAACAAAGATATGGAAAGAGCAAAGGAGAACAAAAATAGAAAATAAAAAGAGAGAGCAAGATTTTCAGGGAGAAATTCAAATCATCAACTCTTGCTTATTTGTATTTGGAAAAAAAAAAAAAAAAAAAACAGAATTGCGTAGGGCTCATACCTCAAAGCTTTCTCTGTTACCACGGTAATCCATATCCAAATTAGAGTAATCTGTTTATTTATTTAATACTCAGAAGAGTTCCAAACAGTCATGCATAATGATTATTCATTATTAGTCTTCCTTGATTATAACAAATTAAACTCAGGCATTTGACAAACCGCACAATGGTTTAGAAAACTATGAAAGATTATCAGTCTTTGTGACCAGCATGCTAACATATTAGGTTATCAGCTGTGGTTCTGCAACCCCTTGACAAATGCACAAATATGAGCGAACACGGTTGATAAGCTGGTGTGAAAAGTCATTTTGCAACAATTTTATCAATAATTACATCAGTCTCAATTTGTGTGTGGTACCTTCCAACAGGCGTACATTTGCACTTTACTTAGAATCTGTTCATTAAGCAAAACATCCACATCTGATGTCCTAAATAACTAATTTCTGATGTGTTGCTTCATTTTCTCTGTTTCCCAACAAACACATAATTCCTGTTCATAATATATGCATCCATTTGAAAGCAACTTTAGTTCTCAACTTCCTCTCTCACACAAGTGTCAAGTATCCAAGAAGAATAAAACACACTAGCTATCTGAGAAATTTGCATTTTGAAGGAGTTTGAAAGTTGGTTCTTTAAACTACTTGTAAATGGAAAAAGTTAAGAAACAAAACATAAAATGTGAAACAAAAAACAGGAGGGCAAAACCAACTTTTTTCAAATAAGCACACTTTAAAGAATAAAAAGGTTATCTATCTATCTATTAGCATTTAGTGATCATTTATCACTATTCATTCATGCTATAGCATTTTGTATCCAAGTAAGGAACTAGTTCCACCAGAAAAGGGGCCAAAAAGCAAATAATCAAAAAAAATAAAACAGGATAGCAGAAGACTTGCCCTTTCTCTGTTCTTAAATGTTTCCTGTTTTTGCAAAGGTAACGTATTGTGTAAATTATTTTGTTTGTTGAAAGCCTCTCTTTCCAAATGAGAATACAGTTATTGATTACCAATACTTGTTGCTAGGTCTGCACTTCAAGCAACAAAAAAGCAAACTGGTATAATGAAGAGACTCCACAGGGGTATAAAATACATCTTAAAACACATCAGTTTCAGAAGTGTTAGAATCCCTCAAGCAGCTAAATGCAAAGAGTTCCTAATGTTAAGAACAAATGCATTAACAGGGGATTCATGACTTTTCAACACTTTCACTGCACTTTGTGTTGATTCACTGGTGGTGGTGTGCTACATGTGAAGATAGAGAAATGGAAACTGCTCAACCATCACAGAAACATTCAGTCACATTCATAAACCAGCAATGCAGACACACTGAAGTGAAGTGTCTTGTCCTACGACACAACAACAGATTGACAAGGATGAAGAAAGGATTTGAACCACCAATCTTCTGGTTATTGGACCTACCTGCTTGACACCTGATCCTGTTACAAGTAACACAGTTATAGGTAATAGGCGCCACATGTGAGGTGGTTCCTAGAGAGTGTGTGGAAAATGGCAGGCACATTTAAAAAAATAGTTTGTGTGAAACTCGATTAATCACATCATCATCAGGTTGACAAAGTGAAACCAGCTTTCAAAATAAAAATAAACAAAAACACAAAGTTTTATTGTGAAAAGGAACATCTGTTAATAAAAGAAATACTCTCTCCAAGCATCTCTGTCAGCTGCAGCTGAACAATGTCACTGCATCTAAAATCCACCCATGACAAGCAGTGTCTTGTTTTTATTGGTTCACAGCACGGCAGCCATGGCTACAACCACACGGCCAAGAACCTGGTGAGGTGAACTCAGTCTCAGTCGTGAGTTAAAAAATCTTGCAAAATAGATAGAAAAAAAAACAAAAAACATAAAGCAGCTGCCTTATTCCTATATTTTAGTTAAACAAGATGTTACTGAATGAAACACTTCCATGCAATCTGATATTTGTACAAGTACAGTAACACCTACTATTTATTAAATGGGGTTTAAGCTCATTTTTTTGGTGCATTGTTAGCAATTTACTGCAGTTTCTTTTTCAGCAAACTCCAACATTAAATGTCATGCAATGCCTACATTTCTTACTAGCTAGACCAGGGACACTAACTATCAAGAGAATGGTCAATACTGACAGGGAACCCCTTAAATATTTACCAGGTGAACCCTGGACACACAGTTTTATGTTGCCAAGAGATTTGCTTGAGACAGAGAGCATCAGCAAATGTCAGGGTAAATCATCTTTAAGATATAAATAAATCATAGCAAGGCAATGCCTTGAAAACCTCAGTGGTCCACCCTGTCTGATTCAGTATGCCTCAGGAATGTCCCACTTTTGTCCACTGCAGAAAAAAATCACGTTTTAATCGACTAGCTGAGTGCAACTTAAAAGGGCACTAATGCACGTGTGCATGCATACAACAAAAACACTCAAAAACTACCACAAAATAAAAATCCGAGGGAAAAATACCTGTTTTGAGTGCCTGTGATCACACCACATCTCGCCTTTTATTCAAATTCACATCTGCAAAGCAGAAAGAAGCGTTAGAAAATCCACTAAATCTATTATGTAAGACTGAGGTATGTGCCATATTATCAGTCAGTCACACACTATATACCCACCCTTATGTGAATATGAGTGTAATTCACAATCTCTTTCTCAGATAATCCCTCTTATTCAGCCCATATTTTCTGTCAGTCTCCATTACAGTGTTCACTGATGCATACAGTAGGTAGCTTACAAACACCTGAACTTGTCATGTGCAGATATGGAAAGCCGGCTTTTACTATACAAGCATTTGCACTGGGGTGGATCCTGTGTGATTTTCTCTCATTTGATTGAAGTTTAATTTTCTGGACCTATGTTGTATGAATAAAGGGTTAATACACTGTCAAGTATGCTTTCTATATATGGCTCTATTCATTATGTGACTTTGAAAACCAACTATTCTTGTATAAACATTGGTATTTTATTTATTTAAAAAAAAAAAAAAAATTCATGGGTTAAGTTAGATTCAAAAGTCCTTATACAGTTCAAACCAGATTTAGTTTCTCAGCATGACACCTGACATACAGGTTACTACTTGGGACTCTCCTTCATCAGGAGAAAAAGAAATCTCAGCACCTCCACTTCAAATGCAAAGAGGGCAGACCCTCACCCTTCAGGCACAGAACGTTTCAGACTTTTACTGACTGTCCACATTTTCCTCAACATTTTAAGTTACTGGTCCAGATTTGTTCTTTTGAGACATTATGGAAACGCCGCACTACATAATCCCTATATGACTGGTTGCAGATGGAGATGGCAAGGTGGTCTCTGTACCCTAATATAGCAAATATGTATGTTTGCATATACATACTTTGTATATACAATTTTCAGTTTTTATTTTATTATTTGTGATAAAATCAAAATTGTATGCTTGAAATTGAAATTGAAATGTTTTTTAGCCAGTCAGCCACCTTCAACATACTCACTCTGCTGTTCCAAATCCCTCGACCTTCAGGTTTTTTTCTACCTTAAATCTGCAATATGATTTTGGTTTTTTAATTTTCTTTTTTTTTTTTTTTTTTTTTTTTAAATCAACACTTGCTACAACAATGCATCTTTGAAAATAAACATGGACTTAAAATGAGCTAAATGTTGTAATGTTGCTCCTATTGCTAATTTTCAGATTGTGCTAATATCAATTTTTCCATGAGCTATACTATATAGAATGTATGCAGGATGGCAAGAGTCAGACTCGTCTACTCATAAAGCAGCATGCTGCTGCAAATGTGTTTGCGAAGCCCTTGGGAAGATGGAAAAGGTGTTTTGTGAATCTATATAGCTCTCATTTTGAACAAATGCTTGCTGAACTGACCATGTCACTAAATAAATCCTGCATCGTGTTCATGACCCATGCCCTGCTCACCTCCACACCTACTATATAATTTAGAAAAAAAACAACAGTTTACACAGGTGGTTTCAGTGGCAATTGGCTAGCATGTTGGAGCTACAAGGACTGATGCAGCTTTCAGGGGAGGGGATGACTGAAGGCATGCATGATCTGCCACCTGATTAAGTAAATAAAGGAAATATATATGAAAGCAATAATCTTCAAATCTGCCCTTTGATTTGATCTGCCCGTGATTTCTTTTGAGCTATTTGCTTATAGGTTCTAGTTTCCTGGGAATCATCACATTTTTTAACCATCCACTTCCCCTTTTTTTTTTTTTTCAAGGAGATGGTTTTGTATTGTCAGATAGTTTGCTTGTGTGTTTCATTGCAACATTTAATAACATATCTATGTGCAGTGACACTTCTACAAACCCCTCAATGGTCTGAGCTTTCATTTTAAGTTAGGCAGGTGTTATGCTTTCTTTTTCCTCTCATCAACAATCTGCAGACCAAAGCCTCATGCCCATGGACAGCTATATAAAATATTAAAAGCCAAAACTGAAAAAAAAAAAAGTGACAGGATAAAGTAGTGTTATAGGACAAAATATATTAGATTTTTCTGTTTTATGACCTGATATCGAAAAAAAAAAAGCTAAATCCTGCATACTTTTAGAAGAGGGTTAACTAACACAGATATGCAGATACGAAACAGAAATGGATAAACCCATTAAAACTGTATAAAAATAAATATACCATGTCAAGTTCCCACTATAATTTCTCATATGGTATCACTCATGTCACTCTGAAGGCACCATTTTGTCTGAGACTCCTATGCATAAAGGGGCTCATAAAAGGCAATCCTGCAGTGTTGGCATCCGTGTCTATGAATGTCAGATGCAGACAAAAAGAAAAAAAAAAAAACTGCGGAGAAGAAAGAGCCTATAGATTTCAGAGAGTTTGTGTGCAATGTAATATGAACAACTCTGAGATATAGTTTTTAAGGTACCTTAAGGGAAAGAATTATCACGCCTCAGCTGCCTTAACAGATGATAGAATGTGTTCCAGTCACACACTGCTCGTCAAATCACTAATTTTACCTAATTTCCCGTTCCATTCGTTGATGCATGTGTCTGTGGCTGCATGCATGAAAAAAAAAAAAAAAAAAAAAAAAAAAAAAAAAAGGAGAAGCAAGACAAGACAATGGAACAACAAGCAATTGGCTTTCTTTTTAACAATGATGGGCTGGACTAACCAAATGCATTAACTCAATCACCATACAGTCTCCATAATCACATGCCCTCATATAAGAGGATTTCCATCAGTTCAAGTAATGAACAGTTGACAAGGTCCTGTCGCCAGAGCAACAAAGGCAGACACGCTTTCTCTTGAAACGAGTTACAGCGTTTATCAACGAAGCTGTGCTGATGTAGTTTGGTGACAGCTTGAAGGATCAAGGCTGTGTGCAGCCAGTAACATCGTCACTGCGTGCCGACTATACTTCTGATGCTGCCTACTCCCTTCCTAGTCCT
Organism: Telmatherina bonti; assembly: GCF_933228915.1. Taxonomy (NCBI): domain Eukaryota; kingdom Metazoa; phylum Chordata; class Actinopteri; order Atheriniformes; family Telmatherinidae; genus Telmatherina; species Telmatherina bonti. The sequence goes on along the minus strand of NC_136629.1, from coordinate 28,520,995 downwards.
CTGTGATCTGGAGGACAAGATTCCGCTGTGCTGCACCGTGCAGTTTCAGCTTGGATTTCCCTATGCGCTTACCATGGAGGGAAGCTCACTTATTGTTTAACACTTCAAAGACAACAAGAGGAAGGAGGGGAAGGAACAGAAAGAGAAAGCAAGAGAAAAAAAATGAAAAGATGAGACAGCATGAGAAAGGGAACATGAAAACCGAAAAGAAAGAAGGGAAGCAGCAGAGACTTAGGGACTTGGAGAGAAAATACTGTATGAGAGGAGCAAGGATAGGAGAGACTGGCAAAGGTTGAACGCAAGAAGTTGCATCTAAAGAGCAACACTGCCAAAAGTTGAATTCAATGTTTATTTTTAAAAAAAAGGAGAAAATTAAACCACGACAGTTTATTAGGTTATGCAGATAACTGCTCCGTTATGATTTGATCACTAAAAAGGAGTACAGCCAAAATAAAAAAAAAATAGTAATTTCATAAACTATTTTGTTTCTGACCATGCTGTAATGCCAGTGTTGAGGTGTTAACAGAATTTCAAGGAAAGTGGATTTTCCCCTTGATAGAATTAGAACCACAAACACAGTCTTTTTATAGTCCTGACCAAGGGCCAGCAAGTCATCATGCTGAACTGGATGTTTGTCAGCTCATCCCCCAGAATAATCCAAAACTGCCAAAACCTCCATATGGCTTTTTTTTTCTTTTCTTTTCTGCTGTTTTTTTTAAGCGAGACAATGTTCCCACTATTCTCCAAAAACTGCTTGAAATGGCTTGAGGAATACAACAAAGAGTCCAAAGCCTCCAAACTCCAAATCCAATTAAGCATCTATTAGATGCGCTGAAACATACCCGATCCACACAGGCCCCCGATCTGATGCCCACAAGATTAAAAGGATTGTCTAACAGTGTCAGAAGCCATGAGGCACCCACACAGGTTCTGTCTCCATTCCTGACAGGTCATGGTTGTTTCACTCATTTGAGACATCCAGATAAGTTTTACACTATAAAACAAAAGCAAAGAAAAACGGTTTCTTTACATTAGGGGTAGACAACTCTGGTCCTGGAGTGCCACAGTCCTGCAAATGTTAGGAGTTTCCCTGCTGCAACACACCTGACACACATCAGACCTAATCAGCAGACTTGTGCAGAGTTTGATGTCAAACTCTGCACAAGTCTGCTGATTAGCCATCGATTTGAATCATGTGTTGCAGCAGGGAAATTCCTAACATTTGCAGGACTGTGGCACCCCAGGACCGGAGTTGTCTACTCCTGCTTTACATTTTTTTTTTTTTTAGTTTGCCAGGACAATAACAATAACTTATGCTCAGATAAGTAGCTTAGGTGTTTAAAAATGAGATCAAGTAAAGTTATAACCTTACTTTTTACATTAGACTACTACATACAAACATTAATGATTGAAAATTGGTGTACCAAATATTTACATAAATAAGTATGTTTGGTTTTTTTTTCCTTCTTTTTTCTTGGTTTTATTACCAATATTAGGCCATGATCAGAACATGATCATGGCCGAATAAATTCTGTTGTGGGAAATAAGCTAAGATGTAGTCAGAACAGGAACACAGAAGAGAATTTAAAAAAAAAAAAAGAAAAGAAAGACAAGGCTCCTTAATGTTATTTTGTGCACACTAGCTGCCAGACATATACTGCTTCTAATCAGCCATATTAACCGTATTTAACTGAACTACGCAAAAAACAGGTAGACTGTAAAAGAAAATGAGTGAAAAGCTAGAGAAAGCCAAAACACTTAACATTCAACCTCTCAAAATGACAGAACTTGTTTTTGTGATTATTACTCCCTTGTAAGAGCTAAAAAGATCCTACAGAGGGAAAGGTTTGTCTAAACTTGTAACCTTTGGCCCCCCAAATACTTAGCGATGGCCATGCAAAAACAAGCATCTGTCGCCTGTATCGTAGACATGTAGGAGACAGCTTGTCTCTGCCTCAGACAGCTGAAGGTGAGGGACGGAGGTGGTTCAATATTTCTATTAACTGGTTGCAGGTAGTGACTCACTTGCATGTGATTTGTCAGCATATTATCTCGGTTTGTCACTTTGATTACAGTAAATATTTCAGGGGCGGAAGCTTCAGTGTGATCAACATGAGAGCAAGGAGGCTGTTCAATTAAACCATGTTTAAATCGTTCAAAGTGATTTTGTGTATCTGTTGTTGACTCTATTTAAATATATGGATGTTTCACAGATGTTCAATGACATCCTGCTTTGAGTCCTCGCCACCCTGTTGCAACCCATCTGTCCTCAGCCTCCATCCAAATTGTTGTGTTAGACATGAAATACCTTCGCAACATGACTGAAAAGGTGAGTGTTTGTCACTAGTTGCTTGTCTGTGGGGTTGATAGCAACAATATGAACCGACTCTTCCCACTCTGCTATTGTAGATAAAGTACTTATTTAAAAAAACGTATTATCAGAAAGCAGTCATATGAACAAATCCTGCAATCTTGCTAGTGTTAAATTAACACAGAGTGTAAAGGGGACACACATAAGCCCTTCCTGTTTTTATTTAACACCCCAAGAGTTAATTAATCTCTGGCAGGTGGGCTTTTCATGCTGCAAGAGATTAACTTGAGTTGTGTACAGTTTGAACTTTGGCTGTGACAATGAAAATAGACTTGCAAAGGTGCAGGTTATGATGTATAAAATGCAGAAGCTTTGAGTCAACCCCACTTTTCAAAGACTTATTTGATTATATGTATCATAGTGATGCAGTTATGAGATGGCAACAAATTATTCAAGTAGTCATGAAGTCAAAATGAAATGATAGCTTAAATATTTACCCAGATTGTTTCTAAACCATGGTTTACCGGTTTATGGAAAATAAAAAATAAATATGGCTCATAAATGAACTTCTTACGTCACATCAATTTGTTGAAAGGGTACTTCATGTCTCTCTTTTAAGATAAATGTATTGTTCGCAAAAAAAAAAAAAGAAAAAACAAACAAACAAAAAAAAACCTAAAATAATAGGAAAAGGCTACAGAAAGTGACACCTTAGATCAGCCACACACTGAAAATTAAAGCAGTACTGTCCCTCTGTCTGCGTATGCTGCGGTCATGTTGAAAAGGAAGGACTTCCTCACATCACTTTGGAAGATACCCTATGAAGGTCTGTCATCATTTAGGAGTCTTGCTAATCTACAGACTTTAGATGAATGGAAACAGAACAGAAGGCAGGACAAAGAATGCAGCTTCCAGTGAAAGGACATCACTTCTTTGCTTTATTTTCAATCAGAAACAGCAATAGTGAATGTTTCTTCAACACTTCAAAAAAAGCAGTTTATTGTGACAAAATGAACAGTTTTTTGCTGGGACCTTATTACACATCAGACTCAACATGTTTGAGCTTGATGTTTTCTATATATGTATATGCTCCACAAGAGGGAAAACAATGAATAAGTACATAATGATTCAATTAAGTGTTTAAAACAATGTATTGATTAACTGTCACATAAGATTTTTTTAAAATATATTTTTACCAATAAACAAACATACAGCAAGTGCAGTTCACCAATCTGCCCTGGCACTTACCCCTTAAAAACTGTCAACATGATTTAAAAGTGGTGCCTTTAGCATTGATATTCTTCGATATTTTCCTCTGATGAATAAATTCTAATAAATTCTGTTGTGGGAACTAAGCTAAGATGTAGTCAGAACAGGAAGACAAAAGAAAATTTCCAAAAAGTAAGAAAAAGTAGCTGCCAGACATATCTTGCTTCTACTCAGCTGTGTTTACTGTATTTAACTAAACTACACAAAAAACAGGTAGACTGTTAAAAAAAAATAGTAAAAAGCTATAGAAAGCCAAAACACTTAACATTCATCCTCTCAAACTGACAGAACTTGTCTTTGTGATAATTACTCCCTTGTAAGAGCTAAAAAGATCCTGCTGAGGGAAAAGGTTTAAAAAAGAGAGGCTTCTTCCTACGTATCATGAGGTTCCTCTGGTTTGAGAGCATCTGCCATTCAACCATCCCTAAAGAGGTTTGGGCTGCAGGGGAGGAACATTTATGTCCTAAAAACAAATTTCTTGTCTAATCTTGTAACCTTTGGCCCCCCAAATACTTAGCTATGGCCATGCAAAAACATGCATCTGTCGCCTGTATCGCAGACATGTAGGGGACAGCTTGTCTCTGCCTCAGACAGCTGAAGGACAGTGGAGGTTCAATATTTCTGATGAGTTTAACACAAAACACTAAACAACATTCATGGCTCAAGCCTTTGTAACATTTATATCTATCAATCTGTGCAATGCATGTGTAATAATATAACTGAAAAACACATTTTTCCTCCTTGCTATGAGGACATGTTGTTACAAGACAAATTAGTTTTTTTAAAATAATTTTTTCATTATGACTTAATTTTCTCATAGGACAAAAATTAGGTATTGAGGGGTTACCATGAAATTGAGTATTTGTTGTTCTCTGCAGTACAGTTGCAATTTCCCTTTCATTTTCAACGTATAAATTATTCGCTTATAGCCTTTATACTTTTCAAAACAAAGGAACTAAACAATTTGGGAGAAAAAAAGATAAAAGGAAAACAGAAAATTATGGACATTCAGAGCAATCATCAAAGTACGTTTGGCTGCTTTTGCCAGCGTTCAACAACTTGAAGCCAGTGAGTTTTTTTTTTCCCTTGGTATGAAATAAGTGAATGATACACCTCTTTAAAGGAGGCTGGAATGCGGAGAGTTGAATTGAAGTGGTGCAAGCAAAGAAAAGTGTTTACTAAGCTGCAGAAGAAAAGCTGCATTCAGCTTTTTTAAAATTATTATTTTACTTTTATTAATGGGCTGAGTTGATTACTTCTCAAATTGAAAAGTGATTTTTTATGTAGCAAAGCAGTTGATGGATCAGTTGTAGACCTCTGGCAAGCACAAAGAACATGTGCATGAAAGAAGGTGAAGAAGTAGAATAGAAGTTGATACTTTGCAGTTTCTTACATGGAACCAATTAAGATTTTCTTTTTTTCTTAGTGCACACACGACTGTGTCGCATTTTTCTTTTTTAAGTGCTTTTTTTTCCTTTTGAATGATGTTTTTTTTTTTTTTTTTTTACTAGGTTTTCCATTGAATTCACAAATCCCTTCACAAGTCAACCTCAGTGTAACTGTGTGCTTATAGGCAGTATTTGAGGAGTTTCATCTGCACAGACATTTTAAAATTAAATATGTGTATAATAATTATATTCAGCATGTTTAAATATAATTTTTAACAAACTCTTTGCAGCGAAACCCTATGCAACCCCTGACCACTGGTGGTTGCATATTATAAAAATGTTAATATAGATTGTGCAGCATGCATGAATGAGAGACCCTTTGATGCTTTCATTCCTTTTTCTTTCTTTCTCCCTCTTTCACTCCCTCTCTGCTGCTTCTCATCCTTGCATAAGAAGTTCGTCTACCTTACATCTATCTATTTTGCATTTTCTAGTGTCTTATTTTGCAAAAAAAAAAAAAAAAGTTTTCTGTACTGAGCTCAGATATAAACAGTCTGAATGAATGAATGAATAATATGTATTTCTAACATTTGCATTAGTGGGAGGGAAGAAGTCAGGGGGCGAAACATCACTTCAGACATGATATCAGTAAGCACATCAGTCTTGAAGAATCAGTAATTATAATTTAGACTCATTTGAGGTCATTTTCTATATAATAAGAAACCAAAAATGTTTATGATTTCAGGGTTTTAAGTCAACCCGATGTTACAGAACCAGCCCAAACACATATAAGATCCCCAAGTGCCACATTAGATCAGCGATCAGCACCCTGGGTGTTATGATTTCAAACAGTCTGCTTTGGACCTGTAGTAGCTAAAACACAGGTGTCAAACTCCAGTCCTCGAGGGGCGGTATCCTGCAGGTTTTTGTTGTCTCCATGCTCCAACACGCCTCACAAGTTCATGATTAGGTTGACAAGAAGCTGCTGGGTCCATTTGATTTGAATCAGCTGTGTTGAAAGAGGGAAACAACTAAAACCTGTCGGATACCGGCCCTCGAGGACTGGAGTTTGACACCTCTGAGCTAAAATATGCCTTACTATAAACACATGTCATGGATGATGTGTTTTATGGATAATAGAAGTCAATGAGATAGTCTGGTAGGGAAAACTAACACACTAAACAGAGAATAGTGTTGGTAAACTTAATAAATGAGTCAAGACAAAGGGACTGAAAGAGTCTGACTTCACTCTTTAGCTCTGTACATTATAGCAGAGTAATTGCACTCTATTGACTAAGTTAAAAGACTAATGAAATCTACTGACTTTTATCTTATCCTCCTCAGCACAGCCGTGATCAATTATGGCTGCTTTCCAAAGTTAAGTCCAGAGAACACAAACACATTTCAAGCTGAAGATCTCACATGCCGATTATAAGATTTCATCAAGCCATATAGGTACTCTCTGGAAAATATCAGAGAAATGGCAGCATTAGGTTTCAACATACGTCATAAGAACCTTGAATATGCTTTAAAAACATATTCTTTCTCCTGTTTATGTGAATAAACATGTCAGCAATGTTATTCTTAAACCTCACTACCAGGTTCATCACAAACCTGCACTTTCCCCACCTTGCCTTTTCTGCCTGTTGCAAAGGCTGGGGGCACTAAAAACCCATGCTGCCCACTCTGTCACAGCAACAACCTTTATATACTCTGATAGATCCATTTACTAACATTTTTACAGGGGCCTTACTTCCATGGCCTTGTTTATGTGTCTTTTTTGTGCTAAATAGTCCAACAGGTACATACAGAGAGCACATCCTCTACTGAAGCCAGTGCTGCACACTGACATTTTGGCATTTCTGCTCCCAATTTGCACCAGTATTTATTGGGGTTCTGCCTTTGCCATACTCCAACTCTCAACCAAGATTCCAATTATATAAAATAAAAAAAAGACGTGGCATTTTCTACTTTTTTTTTGCAAAAGTTATGATGCAGTTCACAACATTAGTTTAGCTTATATTATCTCAACAACTATTAATTTATTGCCACAGAGATCTGGTACTCATTACAGGCACATACGTTTTCCTTAACTTGCAAATACTAGTGGAATGTGTGTCTCTAAATGCCCTTATATTTTTTTGTTCATGTGAGTAGGGCATATAAAAAGTCTAGCTTAATGGTGAATATAAACTAATGGACTTTGTGGTTAATGCATTCACTAATGAGTCTCACCGCTAATTGGCCAAATGAGCCGGGTTATTTGTCACCAAGAACCATATGGAAAGTTGATCTAAGGTTCATGATGGAAGCTGCTTGGAAAAGAGTCATCAGAGAAATGCTTAATTAGCTGGTAAGTGGACCACATTTTGATCAGCATCTGCCATGGCAAAAGTTGGCAACAAAACATGACAAGCAAAAACAGTTGTCAAATCAAACTAATGCCAGCGCTAAAAAGGAGGAAAACAAAAACATCTTCATCTTGTCAATCAAGAGAAGCATTTAGTATCTTTGCTCTGATCTGAATCTGAACAACCTTGCAAGGTAAAATGCAAGTTTTTTCATGCTGAAACAGCATGCACATGCTGACACAAACAATAATGAAATATAATAAGACTGGAAACAAAAAGGCAAACAATGATGAAAGATCAATGTTTTTTTAGTGTTAATTCTACTTCATCTCACATCATAAATAGCCAGTTTATATTGGAGAAATGTAAAAAGTAATGTGTGTACTATTATTATTTAGTAGCCTGCTGTCCTTGCATAAGCTTTAATGAAGGCAAGCACTGCAGGCAACCAAGTGTGAAGGAAAGGACTGTGCTGTGGTGCAACTCTTCTATATTCAGACGCTGCAGGTTTATCAACCTATGTGTCCTGCTCCCTTTGGATGCCTTCAGGGATTTAATAAAATGGAGTTGAAAGAAAAGATTTTCAAGTAATACAAGAGCGGTGGGCAAACAGAACTACAGAAATTATTCCTAATAATTTTTAGATGACTACGGATCCTTTTACTTCTGCTCCCTCTTTACACAAACATTGCACATTTTTTGTGCCAAATCTACACATTTCCGTCTGGTCAATGGTTAATCAAAATGTGTATTTACAGTTTAGTGTCATATTGTTATTTCTGTTATTTGTTCCAGTGTTTAGTTTGTTGTTGATAGAACTCCTATCGCAGCAGTGGATTAGTGCTGCATTGCTTTACATTAAGCATAATTAAATTACTGAAGTGGATTGAATGTCTCCAATAAGCAACTGATTTGCACTTTGAACTGAAACGGTTTTAAGACTATCCCTTGCTGGATAATGGCCATATTAGAAGTAATTATTGTTGTTGACCTTACTTTGCAGGAAATGTAATACACAGCTTAATTTACCTGAACAAAGGCAAGAAGACGACCAGGAGTCTGTATGCTGGAGATCATGTTTTCTGGCTGCATGTTGTCTGTATCGACACCAGAATAAAACCTCAAATTGACCTACTAAATAACACAGCCATTAGTTGTTCAAACAGCACAACAATACATAGATCATTGTGTTGCAATAAAACTGGCATTTAATGCAACTGACCACTGAGTTGTGTAATAATTTATATGCAAGAGCTCCATGTAAAGTTTCTATACATGTAGGTTTTCTATAAAAACCATTGGGGGGGAGGAAAAAGAAAAATAAGAGGGTGGGCCATTGATTGTTCAGATACTGATGGCCTTTTCAGAAGTGGTCCAGGTTTTTTTTTTTTTTTTTTTTTTTTTTTTCTCTCCAGCTTCTGCAAATGAAAATCGATTACAGGAAAACTATAAACATAAATAGACCCCAACAATTTCTCTTGTACTGTATGGCCCTACGGTCACATAGGAAAACATCTATAAGCTTGGCTGACATGTCCAATTTAGCTCTAAAAGCCATCATACAGAACAATAAGCAAACAACAAACAACTAAAGCTGTTAAATGGAAGCACATTTAATGGCACAGGGAGCTCAGTAAATGGATTGTGTGTCTGAAACAAGTAAGTTATAGCGTACAGTATTTGTAAATGAGCAGATTGTCAATATCTCCTGAAAAGGACTCCAGCTTATAGCAAGCCTGGAAGGGGTTGATCAGGGCAGACAAAGTTAGAAAATGGGTTTGTTTTCAATGAAGTAACTGATGAACAAAATCAATGAGTCCCATTTTAATCACAAGTGCCATGCTCTATTTGGTATTGCAAAATAATTAATGAATTAATTTGAAAAAGGGGAAGATTTTAATTAAAATCTGACACCAACACAACTCCACGTTTTAACAGCTAATTTGCTTGGATCACGTTATGTGTATGGTTACCTGGCAGTCCTGCAGGGCACAAAGGAAAAAGTTCCTCTACTTTTTTTCAGATTCAGAAATTCATTAACTGAGCCTTGATAAGACCCATTGGGAGGAGTTGCTAATGGAATTATTTAGAATTATGCATGAATTGCAGTACTTATACACATGCAAACATATGAAACAAAACTTGATCACATAAAAACTTTCAAAGCACACAAAGCAAGCCAAATGTTTTCATGTAGACAATTGAACAGTATACATACTGCATATATAAAAACATATACATGTTGCTTTACATAGATGTGCAAAGTCTTCAGAACAACTACTGAAACTATTTGAAAAGACGAGAGAAAAGTTGGTAAAAAAAATGGAGCTAAAAATGACAACATGTCAGTTAAAATGCATGTTTGCTATGTCAGCTCATCAGTCTGTATAAATCAGCAGGACACTTTTACTCTATGTAAGGATTTCTATTATTTACTCTGCCCCAACACTTTGCTTCTACATTGTATTAGCAAATTTCTGATGACATTAGATTTATTTACGTGTCCATTTAAACAACGTGAGCAAAGGCAACAACATTCCAAGACGGTTAGATGCTTGCTTTTCCTAATAAACAGGAAATTATATCCATCTATATATATTATTTAAAGCAATACAAAATCTAAGTATGTCTATAACCTTCCAACATACAGCTAAAACACTCGTTTGGAGGGTTTTTGTGACATTATTTTGTCCTCTTCTGTGATACAACCACAAGGTTGTTATGTAAGTTTATAACAGTTTTCTGTTACTGTAAGGATTTTTAAGTGCTATATCTCTCCCAATGCAGCAAACATCTTTATTTACCACATAGGTCCAAGATCTCCAAAAGATGTTCTAGGTGGCTGAGACAGTTGAAGACAAGTGCTGTAGTATATAGTTTACATTTGACTGACTTTGACAATTGGGTGGCGGACGACACCAGCAAACTGCCCAACAGCATGAAGAGCCATTGTTATCTCACTGTGGTCAAACATTCAACTACTTTTTTTGTCCTTTTTTTCTGACCAATTTGAGGCCAGTCCGTGTAAGCATGGCAATCCCTAGCAGGCCGCTATAATTCATCATCCGCGTAACAAGAGAAACATTTTAAATGTCAGGGCCATATCTGATAAAGGCTATGTTCAATGTATTTGCTGTTGAGTGTGAATGCCATCTCACCAGAGTGTGATAACACAAGTTTTATCTGGTTCCTGTTTCCAAATGCTCATCTGTTTTTGTCTCCACAGATACCCACCCTTAGGCTTGCCTTTTTTGAAGATTTCCTCCAGCCAAATGGGAATTTTGCACCCCTTTCATTCAAAGGAACATTCCAGATATTGCTACAAAACTGTTTTTGTCCAGCCTGAAATTAGCTTTGACAGTGTTGAAAGATGTTTACTTCTCATGTGCATTACAGAGAGACCACACAGAGACTCAAGTGGTTGGCAAAACAAATGAGCTAACCACTTGAAAACACACTATTTTATTACTCCGGTCATGAAAAGAGAATCATTTATATGCAAAAAGTGTCATCCTACTTTAATTCCAGGATTAATTAATAAAGATTAAAACTAATCATACAGTACTTATGATATACAGCATCGTAAAGGCTTTGACTGTCCAATGTCATCTGCTGGGTACAACTTCTGCCAGCCTATGTGGTCTTTGTTTGACTGTGTTAAAGTCTGTATGCAATCACTTGGGGTTTAGCCTGAGTTCTGGCAGGTTGACAGACTGTGAGCATGAGGACTGCACTGACTTAAAAAATTCCCTTTTCTCACCACATCCATCAGCCGGGACCGGACCAGCAGTTTCATTCTAAATATACACAACCGCATCAGCAAAACATCACATGTACAAAGGCCTTTTTTAACATTTAAAACCAGCTTCAGTAGTAAATCTGCTGCAAGGCATATTAATACACTGCATGTGTCGGTTGCCTGGCCAGGACGAAGAAAAATGAGTTAGACTTTCAACTCTGTGGAGGTCAGTGTTGTCAAACAATGAGTGAGAGCAAAAGAAAGCTTATGAAATTGTCATTGCACCTGCAAGACATTCCAAGACTCTGATGAAAGTGATAACCTTGGCAGAGGGATGCAAGGTTACGATGTCATTTGTTCCCAAGGTCTCCTTGTCAAATAAACACACTTAGAAAACAACAACAACATAAATGTATACGGGTCTTGTTGTGGGTGTTATAAGAATGATGATTGGATGAGCGCCTTGGTTTCCGATGCAAATAGTAGTTTTGATGTATAAATAGCCCGCCAGCATTGGCTTTTGTCAAGGTTGGCAGGAGAATTCATAAGGGAAGTTTTGGGGGCGACGGATTAGACATGAGCAGAGGACACTCTGGCAACAGGTTTGATTCAGTGTCCTCTCTAATGGATGTCCTCTTCAGTGAAGAACGTAAGAGTAAGAAGAGTAAGAGGCTATTTTTAGAAT